>NC_133228.1:8140000-8740000 GCF_040436345.1 Pagrus major
AACCTCTAATAACACCGCAGCAGTAAAGGAGTATCGCTCATTCTATTTATATTTTAACTGATTTATTTTCAACACTTTTTAAACTATTTCTTGCTTGTTTATATCCTTTTATAATGAATCGCGGGTGCAGCAGTCGTCATTTGATGATTTCCACATGGTCTAAGTATTGTATATAATGTATTTAGCTTTTTAAATGTCATTTTCGTTAATTTCGCATCATGTGTATTTATTATTTCAGGTAGTTATTATCCGTTTCCTACCACTTTAGACAGGTTAACACTGTTTCTCGTGATGCTGTAACACGCTGTAGTCTTCAGTCTGCATCCTGGTGTAAACGTGCAGAGTCTCACATCAGCCCCCCTCTGCCTCCTCACACTGGGCTGGCCCATTGAGTCATGATGGGCATAATCATCACCTAGTCTAGATATATATATATATATATATTGATGTGGATAAACATCAAAAAGCCCACACTATCAAACATGTTTTAATAGTGCACAAAAGAATTTTGAAAGGGAATATAGCAGGAGAACCAGACTCCCTTGATCATTTAATTAAAATAAGCTCAGTGTGTGTGTGTGTGTGTAGACAGTGTGTTTGAGTGGTAGCTGAGGACCTACTCTCAATAAAGGGTTACAATGAGTGGAGTTTTTGATGATGAGTTTTTTTTTTTATCATATATTCAATCCAGCATTATTTCATTCTTTATAATTTGCAGTCTGTGTATGCAGCTTCTGTGCAGACACTAAATATAACAGCTCACCCAGTTTCTGCTGGTGTAGAGTTTCACCCTGACCCCTGTGGCACGGGCTGCAGAAGAAGAGGTCAGATAAGGCGATACACGCACCGCACACACACACACACAATTCCGTCACACTATGACCTTGCAATATGGTTCAAATGCAATATCAAATATCAAACCTTTAAACCTATTCAGCAACATTCAGAAAATCCTAATGGAACAAATCTGTTAAAGGAAAAGTTCACCCAAGTTTTGTAGTTCACAAAACATTTCTGGAGCTTCACAGCAAAACAGTTTTGCAGCATTCTCCTAAAAAACTGAGGTAGATGGGGACTTGTTTAAAAATGTAAAAATACAACTGATAAAAACATATAATGGCTCCACACAGCCCGTCTTGCATAATGCAAGTCTCTAGAAGACCCAAGATCCCAAATTGATTTGGAAAGATTTTTATTAACACCCCTTTTTATGCTAAAATTGTTAGCACACACCACGTCTGAAGTGGATTGAGTGTGTAAACAACATCTTTTCAAATCAATTTAGGCTATGTGGGATTCCAAAGACTTAGATTAACAATTTTATGTTTTAGAACAAGTCCCCATCTACTTCAGTTCTTTAGCAGAATGCTGCAACACTGTTTTGCTGTGAAGCTCCAGCAATGTTTTGTGGACTATGAAATTTCACCAGACTTTTGCATCAGCATGGGGATGAGAAGATAAAGCCTGAATCTTCATTTTTGGGTGCTCATTTTTCTTAAAGTGACTTAAAGGGCATCTGTGATGCTCATTACTGACATCATCATGACCTCATTCTGTTTGCACGCTCAGTATTTTTCTTTTTATGAAGTACTGTACTGCACATGTGAGGATTTATGTTTTTGTTTATGTTTTTGCTTTGTTTTTTAACTATAATTGATTTGTATAGTTCTCTATCTACAGCAGCATTGAAGTACTCCCTGCAGAATGAGGACTCCACTGTAAAAATCTTTTTTTAAATTTACATTAGCAACTGCTACGGCTCTTAAACCTTTTACAGTGTGCTGAACTTCCCCATTGCCTCAGTTTGGACTTTTGAAAACCCTCTGAACTCTCTCCAACCTCTCCTCAAAGATCTCAGCACTTCTTAAAAGCAAGTCATTATGGGATTTAGGAGCTGTTCCCTGACAGGATGTGTATAATTTTTTAGTGTAATTTAAAATTTTGCTAGAAAGTGTTTATGCCATGATGAAATATTTCACATTTTGAAAAACAGCGGTGTTCCAGTCAGCATGACTAAGCTGATTTCTAATTTTAGAATAATTAGCTAGACTGACTCTCATAATAAAGGTTAAATTAAGGACAACAACAAAAAACTTAGATTTGCATGGAATAATGATACATGTTTAATCATGCAACAGTCAACTATCCATAGTTTGTACCCTTTATTCTGTCTTGGCATCGACTTGAAAAGCCCCTGAACTCTCTCCAACCTTTCCCCTGAAGACCTCATTCTGTACGGCACTCCAACTGCTATCCTGTTTATTAACGTTGTTTATTGATCAGTGACAAACTCTTTCCTGTTGAGCACCTGAACAAAGGGTAGAGTTGTGATATTTATGTCTTGAACATCCTCTTTAAACAGTAGTTTTTAATTCTTACATACAAGTAGAATAAGAGGAAACGCATACGAGGTCAGGTTATGATCTTTTACCAGAAGCGTCACAGTCTGAACTGAAAGTGTTCGGTGGAGAAACCGTGATTGTGAAACTTGATTTGGTTTGTGTCAATTGTTTGTCCTGATAGCGAAACACCTTTGTGCCTGTGGGTTTTTAGAGGATAAGATTGTCGCCTTCCCGTAACTCACAGTAACACACTGATTCGACCGAGGCTTTTGCAATTTCACTACAATGTCTTATTGTTATTTTAATGTATTAAATATAATAAGATTGCCCTGGCTTAGCTGTTCACTTATATTGCAAATGCAGAGTGCCTGACAGTGATTCAGACTGTGTTTTGTCTCAGGAGGACACACTGCTTGTCTGTCTTGGCCAATTTTCCCCTAAAAATAGCTGTGAATCCACACGGGGCTCGGCGGAGTGTAACGTAATTAAAATGATATTTGTGAGGAAAACACTTGATTAAGTCTTTAGTCTGTAATGACATGTCATTTGATTGACAGGTCTGACCACAAAAAGGTTCATTCAGAGTATAAGCATTAATGCATTTCCTTGTTCATATAGACAGTATGTAGGTTTGGCATTATTCCTACATTTAATCATGTACATCTTGTGCTGTGTTTCACTACACATTTTAAGGTACTTGTACTTAACTTGAGGACTTCCATTTTATGTGACTTTATACTTCTACTCCAATGCAGCTCAAAGAAAATATTGTACTCTGTACTTCACTACATTTATTTTGGCAGCTGTATTTAATAGTTACTTTTCACGTGAAAACATATGATGAGCTCAGTGAATACAATAGACTGTCAAAGATTAAACTAGTGGCTCTCAACCTTTTTGGCTTGTGGCTCCTTGTGGCATCAGATATGCATGTTAACCTGCCATCCCCTCTCTCCATGTCCTGGTCACAGAGAGTGCAGGGGCAGAGAGGTTAGCTAGTTAAATATGTTAGTCTGGTCTACCCGACTCACTGATCCTTTATCTGACTGAGGTTTGTGTTAGAGTCCTGCTCTTTTGTCAGTTTCATTTTGTATTCATAATATTCTTTAAACTATATAATATAAATTCCAGTCCTAACTATACTGAAGCCTCTATATTAGAGGTGTCAGCCTCATGATCAAAGTGACAAGTAGGAATGTGCGGTTATGGAAAAGCAAGAAGATCGTGGAGACAGACTGTGATATTGTTAAGTTTTGTACCACAAACAAAAGCTTTGTCTAGCATCTTGATATTCTCTATACTACATAATATAAATACTAATTTCTCTACTATAGTGCAGCTTATATTCTCTATAGAGTAGTGTCACCTTTATGATCGACGTGACAAGGAGCAACATGTAGTCACAGAAGAGCGAGAGGATCATAGAGACACACTGCTGCCTGTACTATTCCTGGGTAGGAGTATCTGTTATTCCACAAAAAAAAGCTAAGATTAGAAATGAATGAATTAATTAAAAATTTAAACAATAAAGGAATACAAATCTGTGTAGCAGAACTGTTTTTTCTTTTCTCCTCACTCCATGAATCATCTTGAGACCTTATGAATAAAGTGGAGGGTTTTTCTACCAAACCACAACAACCAAACACAGTAACCACAGAGATATATCAGTTGACCGCACCCATTCAAAAAAAATTACCAAATCCATTTTTTCCTCCCATTTAAGTTGCGTCCAATCTTGAGTTTGGTTTATCGAAACATCTTCAGCTGGAAAAAAAGAAACTGGACGCAACATATCCAGGTCAGCCAGGCCCTTACAGAAGCACACATCGTGACCTCTCGACCCCGTCTCATGTCACACCCGCTGGTATTTAGGTCAGGGTTTCTTAGGCCACTGACAGCCAATCATATCACTCTGCTCAGCTGTGCACGTTCTGAGCATCAGCTTCACGCCTGGGTCTCACATATATACTACACACATTGCTGCTTCAGGCCTGAAAGAGGCCAAACATACCTGCTGCTGACCCTGAAACCCAGCATGGAAAGCTGTACGTTTGCGTGTCAGCCATTTTTGTACTATATTCAAAATCACATTAAGGAATTCAGTGTTTTTTCTCTACTTGATTTGTAAGCTGGCTGCATTTTATTTTGTAATTTTCAGCTTTTCAAAGTAAAAAAAATACTGTTTTTAAAGGTGCTATATAAATAAAGTCATTATCATTACTGCTACTCTTAGCTGCATTCTTGTCCTTTTCAGAAGAAAGATCAGATGCATTTTTCTGATTTTATAACAACTTCTACTTTTTCAGGTAGTTTTTACTGATACACTCAGTGCTGTATCGTAGGAAACTGGACTTGTTTCAGTTTTGTGAAAACGGAGAGGAGTTGCAGGCTTTAACACTCTGGTAGGTGTGAGGCTTCTGTCCTTCAGTGTGTACTGCACAGATGTCTCCTCTGACATCTTCCCGTGTGAACTTGACGTTATTGTCCACAGCATTTATATGTTCTGTGAAGGCTTCCACTTCCCTTGCTCTGATTTTGACCCAGGTGTCGTCCACATACCTGAACCAGTGGCTAGGAGCAGTTCCTGTGAAGGTAATCAAGGCTCTGCTCTCAACTTCTTCCGTGTAGAGGTTGGCCACTATTGGGGACACAGGCGAGCCCATGGCACAGCCGTGCTTCTGTCTGTAGAAACCTTCAATGTACTGGAAGTAGGTGGTCATCAGACAGAGGTCAAGTAAGGCACAAATGTGGTCTCGGGTGAAGGTGGTTCTGCTGGACAGAGTGCTGTCCTGTAGCAGGCGTTTCTTCACTATCTTTACCACTTTTTGGGTGGGAATGCATGTAAAAAGTGAGGTGACATCATGAGAAACCATTGTTTCGTCTGGCTAAGCGCTTGGATATGTTATAGGTAACTGAGTTGATGCTGCTGCTGATGGGTCTGAGTGGTGCCCCTTCCTTGTGTATCATGGGGAGTCCATAGATGCATGGGATGGCTTCCCTGGGGTACAGTCGGTAATACAGTGGTCTGTCATTGACTTTGTCCTTTTCCAGTTTTTGCAGATATCTATTGGTGATGTTCTGATGTTCTGAGTGATGTCAGGGCCTTCTTTTCCTCAGCAGTGAGGTGGGGGGTGGGGGTGGGGTGGGGGGCCTGTCTGCCAACTAATAGCACTAATACCTGAGGAACATTTTAACAACAGCACGTCTACATGAGCAGTATGTTTTAGTCTTTCTGCAGCTGTCTCTACTCAGTTTCATCCACATTCCTTTGACCTTTGACCCCTCCAACTCTGCAGTACGAATGAAGGAATTAAATCTTTCTAATGAGTCTCTCCTCTCCTTTTCGCTTCTCTGTCCAACCTGTTTCCCTGATCTGAATTAAACCTGCTCCGGTGGGATCCTTCCTTCTGACGTTGCTCACTGGAACCTCCAGGGCCCTTCTGGTGCTCTTACATAAGTTCTGAATGAGGCTGGGGCTGCGTTCACCGTCCCAGTCCCCCTTCCCATAATCCATCAGGTCTAAGTTAAGACTGTGGGCCGCTGGGGATGTGTTAACACTACTGAGGAACCAGAGTTATGTCAGATGAAATTCAAAGGGAAACTAGGCTTCCTGGATATTACGGGCTGTGTGGAAGTTTTGAATTGAATTTATGATTTTGCTAGAAAGTGTTTATAACCAGAGGAAATGTTCTGACTCTAATAACAATAATAATAATAATAACAGAATTATGATGCGTGCATAAAGGAAACAGTAAACTAGACATAGTTTAAACCCTTTATTTTGTCTTGACATAAAGGTATTTTTCATCACAGGAAAAAAACAACCAAATAATCTACAAGATGGACTCATCACTACATGCAGACACTGCTGATGGGGAAATATAAAAAATATTATGTACAAGTGGGGAGATGATGTGTGGCGGGGCTTGGGGGAGACGTCAGACCTGCTCACCAAGGTCCAAAACGCGAAACTTGTCTAGATTGTAGAAGCAGGCCTTGACGACTCGCCCGCCGAAATAGCGTCCGTTCAGATCCACCACAGCTGCAAGGGAGAGAAAGAGAAGGTCAGACTGTACTCGAGTACACAGATAAACCTTTCAACAGCAGGATTAGTACTGACAAATAACAGGAAAAACCACTCAATCTGCCTTCAGGTACGTACTTCCTCAGAGTCCCAGAATGCCCTTTGAAAGATCCTATGCAGGGTCCTGAACATGTGTGTGTTCTCTGTTACAATTAATTTCACTGTTTGGTTGTTGAACAATGGAACAATGTTGTGAATGCTTCATTATGTACCTAGCTGCTGGAGATATTTGACTGTGAAGCAACATCAGTTATCCACAGGAAGAAGTGCAAAACACCAACATAAATATGCCAGGATTGTTTTAAACAGTTCATTTGTTTCATGGTTGTTTTCCTTTAACCCTGAAGGCAGCGGCCTCATGTTCTTAGAAGAAATTATTTGTTTTTCTGTGGAACAAACTGTTGTGGCAAGCAGCTGACTGATGCTAGCTCTAAGTGCCAGAGATAAAAACCCAAAAAAGAAAAACAACTTTGTTTTGGCGCTCACACTTCTGAGAAAAAAGGAGAAATATAGTATCAGTGTCGTTTCCTGGAATTATGCGGTAGCGTACAGTAAATGCTGTCCTAAGTTAAGACATATACACATCAAGATAACCTTCCTTTAAAAAGGACAGTGTTGGTTCTGTCCTGTCCGGCTGTTTTAACCTTATCAATAAGATGAACAGCATCATGTTGTTCGTGTCCAATCCATTTTCCTTGAAGGACGCTTGTGATCGCCTCAGTCAGCACATTTCATGCAGCACTTTTCATTAATGTCTGCAGACATGAGCTCCACTGTGCTGACACTGGATGTACAAAACACAGTGTGTTATGTTGCAGTGATTAGACTGAGAAGATTGTCTATCTGAAAATCTCATAACACCCTGAATCACTGCATTGTTTGTATGGAGACAGCACAGTAGATTCTTTTAAGAGAAAAGTGCAGACTTGTTGAGAAATATGTTTCTTGGCGAGGGTTAGATGAGATGATCAAGACCACTCTCATGTCTGTACACTATGTGATATAATAAATAACATGAAGATACAGCCTGGAGCCTGCTAGCCAGAAATAACCTCAAGTTTTACATTGAGGAACAGCATATAACGTTTGTTTTATTGAGCTTCAAATGTGCTGGTAGGCAGAATCTTTCACCCTGGAAGTTTAAACAGAGACAGAGTTCCCGGTTCCCCCTTTATACTAAGCTAAGCTAACAGGCTTTCAGCTACAGCTGCCTATTTAACAAACATGAAAGTGGTGCCAATCTTCCACAATTTCCCAGAGCCCAAAGTGAAGTCTTCAAATAGCCTCTTGTTATGGCAACAGTGCTGGCTATGTAGCTCCTCCAAATTAAGTTTTTTTTTAATTGACCATTTTCTTTTCAGCTTTATTGCTTAAACACATACCACCCATGGCAGAAACACTGCCATCGTCATTCGAGAAGAAAGCCAGATAATAACAGAGCTGCAACAGAGGTGAATCAACATCCGTGTGTAAGGGTTAGCCGGCAGGGTGGGCAGGGGTGTGACGTTCTGAAGGTGTTCACAGTCTGACAACTAAACAGATCCTTCACACATCAAATAAAAGAGAAATGTCCCACACGTCAACCCACAAAGCAAAGATACAAGACCAAACAACACTGATGTGGCAGCAGGCAGTGTCCTTGGCAACATAAGCAAGAGAAAAAGTGCCAAAATGTATATGTGGAATAGTTGCTGTCTCGCTGTCTGTCCTACAGACTCTTGGTCGCACTTAACAGCATCTGCACCCGGCAGCGAGACAGACTGGCAAGAGGTAGTTGCCGTTGTTTACTGGCAGTGATTATGTGACGTGATTCTGGGCAAAAGAATTTAACTCATGTCTTTGTCACCTTCCACTATTGTGTTGTTGTAGTTACCGTCTTTGGGAACTTGTATAGAAAAGAAATAACCAAATTTAATGTGGAAAAGTCACCGCGATGGTCAGCCCTCCCTACTGAGAACTTCCCCCCTGAAAACAGCATTCCTCTCTGGGGGTGAGGAGCCAGACAGGTTCCACTTTTTACTGATGGTGATTATGTGATGCAATTTAGAGCAATAAAAAAAACACGTATCTTTGTCACTTTCCAGGATGCATGGTGGGTCAGGATCTCAATACCGTATGGTCACTCTTTGTGTCTTTATGCTGGCAATGTTTGGTTCAGTGTGAACAAATGTGGTGTAGAAGCTGCTGATTATTATTTTGTCATTATTTGTTAAAATGTAAAAATACATTTTTAAATGCTTATCACAAAAAGCTCCACCTTCAAATTGCTTCTTTTGTCCAACTAACAGCCCAAAACCCAAAGACTCTTCATCATAAATGACAAGAAAATCAGCAAGTCCTCACATTTAAGAAGCAGGAAAAAGCAAATGTTTGAGGTTTTTGTTTGAAAATTACTTAAATGATCAATCGTCAAAATAGTTTAGGATTCATTTTCTTTCGATCGACTATTGATTAATCGACTCATCGGTGCAGCTCTATGGGAAGCTACTTCAAACAAGGCCAAGGGTCAGATGTAACCATCATTAATGAATGGTAAATTTATAGATAAGTAAACTTTAGTTAATAGTTATTTCACTGTTAACAAACATTGAAATGCTTTATATTTGTTAAGGTTTATAAACATCAGTTGCTTCTTTATAAGGGCCATCCAAATAATGTTTATAGATAAACTATACTATAATACTATAGTATTATAAATATCAGTTGCAACTTTACAATAAAACAATTGCTTAATAAATGATTTATAAAGTATTTCTTCATTTGTTGAAAGTGGGAATAACTAAAGTTTAATTAACTTTAAATTTACCATTTATAAATAATGCTTAATGTTAAGTGTTGCCAACAAATGTCAACTGGAGACTTCATGCAGCCACAGAAGGGAATCAGGTGGAGCCGGACTCAAACTCTTGTGTTTGCAGCTGTATGCTGGTCACATCCAACCTGCTCCTGTGTGAACTCCGACCTCTCTCATGCAACAAGAGACCTTCCCTCCTGGGGGCAGTAAAATGTTTCATCATCATCTGTAGAAATGGATCAGGCGGTGTGACTCTTCATATCATTCTTTGAGTGTCTGTCCCGCTTTCTGAGAGCGGTGATGTAAGCGCGGTGCCAGCGGTGCCGCAGGGAGCCGGCTGGGTTGCTGGGCCATTTGTGATGTAACACCTCGGGGAGCAGAGTCTCACCTTGTTTCTGATCTGGGCCAACCCATTTAGAATGGGACACACTTTCACCCACAATATTAGAGCAGTTATACAAGGGAGAAAGTGATGCAAACACATTGAGGATGATCAACGCTTACATGTAGAAACACTATTCTGATATCAAAGTGACTCAGTGAGAGCAGAATCTCTATGGCAATGTGGAAGATGGTGGTTGTCAGTGATCGAGTGTCAGTGATGACAAATGCAGGCTCAAGTTTGGAGCATCAACAATGGGTCCAGATTTTTTTGTGAGCTTCAGCGCTCCTGTGACATTTGACTTATTTTGAGGCAACATGACCTGACTGTAGAGACAAGTCTGCTCAGTTTTAAAGTGTCAAGCAACCTTTTTCTGGTGTGTCCAATAAGCTCAACTCTGAGCCGAGGGCCTCATTCAAGGTTTGTCCACACACAACGACTAAATACTGACCTTTAATGGCTGACTCCACCCTCTCGAACTCCAGAAATATCCTGACAGCTTCATCATCAAGCACCTCTGCAATCTGAGAGGAAATGTGTGTTTTTTTCAGATTGCCCTGTTTCACCGATACATTCACTTCACAAGTTGCAATTCTCTTCTCTCACCTCAAAAATGACACATTTAACCACTTTGCCGTATTTCTCGCACTCTTCTTTTGTTTCTCCCTCCAGATCTTCGTCCACTTCTCCTCTGCCCACCATGTTCTACAAGACAAACACAGACATTAGGCCAACTTGCAAGGAACAGTGGAAGTCAAGAAAGTCTGATTTAACTAGCAGACTCAATTTTCCAAAATAAACCTAGACAAACTGTTTTATCAGTTTTCCATTTTGTAATTTAAAAGCAAAATTTAAAAGTCTGCACTCTGAACACACTAAAAGGACTTGTGTTGTCCCAATTTTCTGACTAATTTCCAAACTAGATTACACTTGACAAGTAGTTTTGTTTCTGTCTGTGCTGAAATGTTGAATGTTGATATTTCTTGTTGATATTTGGTAAAAACATAAGGTGAGGACTCATCATTAACACACAGTGAAAAGAATATATATTTTTTCGATTATTCTATGATACTCATCCAGTCTAGAAAACAGAAGAGCACAACCAACATACCCTGAGCAGGACCACTTTGGTCGGGTTTTTCAGGATCTCTGTAAGCGGGTTGGCCTCCGACTTCTTGGAAGGGTCCGCTGGTTGGATGGAAACAGAAACAAAAGGTCACACTTTTTCTCCTGAAAAGAATATTCTCAGGCTGCTGGTGAGCTGGATTAAGCAACTGACAAAAATGTGTAACAGTAAGTTTTATCGCATTGTATTGAGCTTGATTCAATGCGTGTGATAAATGAAACAATTCAGCAAATATTTTGTTCAAAAGCTGTTAAAAATACTGTTCTGTGTTTGCCAAGCTGATTTGATATCCACTTCTTCTGTCGTGTCTGGCTGTTTTCGTCACATTTAAACAACGGTTTTATTGTTTTATACACGCTGCTGAGAAAAAAATGTTTTGCTCAAAGGAACACTGAAGATGTGTACATGTACATACACAGTGCATCTTAAAGCACAACTTTTCAGCCAGTCCTTGGTTAAACTCTGACAATCTGACAAGACCAGCGATCCCCATATTAATAACAGGGGGCCACAAAGTGTTCCTCAGATAGCACCTAGTGTTTTGGTCTCTATTCAAATGACTGTCCCCTCATCTAAACTCATATTCTGTACAGTGTACAATACTGATAACAGGGATTCCTGCTGACTGGCTGCAAATCCCTTCAAAATATAAACTCATACAAAAACAGCAGTTCAGCTGAAATCCAGAAGTGATGAACCTGACATCCAACCCTGATACTTAGTGGCCAAAAGTAAACACTGCACCACAAAGAAACAAAATATTTTTGAAGAACCTAACACATCTGGTTGAACCATTTCAACTACAGTTTATGTTTGTCTCTGACGATCACATCACAGTTGGTGCTATCAATAAATGACTTATTCTCATGTTCTCATGTAAACATTTCTGAAAGTGTGGATTCTAATCTTTTAGGCAAAAATTTGACATTTTGATTAAGACTTGTAGTCACTCTCTGGCAGAGTTCAGTGAGAAGATGGTTTGCACTCCCATGTCTATACTGTAATTATGAAGCTACAGCTAGCAGCTGGTTAACTTAGCTTAAAGATTGCAAACAGGGGGAAATAGCTAGCCTGGCACAGTTCATAATAATCCACCAAAGAGAACGTCTAAAGCTCGCTAATTAACCTGTTATCTTGCTTGTTTAATCTGAACCAAAAACAAAGTGTAAAACAACATTTTGCAGCTTTAAGGAGGATGTGTGCCAGACCATGCAACCAGTGATGAGGCCAGGGAGTTACTGAGTTACTTGTGAGGATTGAAGATGTCAAAGGTGTAACTTGTTAATTTGTGAGCTTTTGGGGGAGTCTATGTCTATCTGATCCGTCCCCATATAAAAGGCACTGTGGTAATTTACTTAATCCTACCTTTCTATCTGCCCTGGCCTTGCTGGCTGTTACTGATCATCAACCCCTTTGCTAGTACTTCTCTAGGTCCAGTTTGTCCTTTCTGTGACCTTTGGACGAACTGCTTCTCTTGTTATATGTTATGTTATATTTTGATGGACCCTGATCTAGGGACGGGCCTAGTATCGGCCTGGTCGATTATCGGGGCCGACATTCTGCATTCTTCTGATTATCATGTGTTTTTGTGTCTGATTGCCAATAAAACAACTGAATTTAAAAATGCACTACTTGCTCTGATGCAGCATTCTTTCACTGTGTGTCCTGCCCACAACACTATCTGATTGACTACACATCATGAGTAATAGCCTATAAACACTGAAAAATCTGAATCTGCAAAGTAACTAGTAACTAAAATTATCAGATAAATGTAGTGGAGAGGAAGTATAAAGTAGTAGAGAATTGAAATACTCAAGTTGAGTAACTCAAAATTGTATTTAAGTACTGTACTGTAGTAGTGTACTCAAGTTACATTTCATCACTTTTATATTTTAGATATATCAGCCAATCCCTTCCCAGAAAAAAGCATAATTAAATATAAATTGTCGTTATTATGTGTTTTGTTCTGTTATATGCCATCAACCTACCAGGGACTGCAGATGAAAATCAGTCTGCTAAAGCTAAATCTGGCACATTTACATGATGGTTTAGATGATACATGAAGTATTCCTGCTAGTTGGTGTGCAAGGTCCCATAAAACATAAAATATAACGAGTAGTCAACATGATGCAATAAGACCTTCAACATAACGGTAAACAAGAGTTTATCCCAAAATGTTGAACTATCCTTAATGACTATGCATTGTGGATTTTGCTTAATTTCATCGTCTACGGGTGAGGAGAGCAGGTTAAAATAATAAGAACAAATTTAAAGCATAGGTGAGTCTGAATTAGAAGCAGAGACTGTTAGAGAAGACCAGATTCAAAAGAGACAGAAATTAGACCAAAACTATATATAAGTATAAAAGACTGCAGTGTTAGCCAACATTAAGAGCAGTTTTTACTAACACACATCCAGCAGAAAACCATGCAGAACTATTCTACTCCTAGCCATGTCATATGTTAAAACTGAACTTTGGTTTGAGGACCACTCATCTCAACAGACACAAGCACAGCTACTTTCAATTTGGTAAATGAGTGAGACAACAGATAAATACAGATAAAACATGCAGACACACAAACAAACACACACACTTCTAAATTAAAAGGCAGGCTGGAGAGCACACTCTGTCTAATGGGAGAGAGAGAAAATGGGAGTGGAGGCCAACCTGCAAAGCCTCCGCCTGAAGTATCAGCAGCACCTGACTGGCTGGACCCTGCTGCTCAGTCACACACATACACAAATACATCACACACCAGCACACACACACACACATACATACCACACATTCATACACAAAATGAAAAAGAACAAAAACATGCACACAAAGTCACAGTAAACACAACTGATCCTGAAATGACACCATGATGTGTGTAGAGCTAAAATACACATGAAAGGAAAAAAAGTGAGAAGAGAAGCTAAAACTCAAAGCAGGTTAGACACTGACAGAGACGAAACAACAGACATAAGCTCTGGACACAACACGAGCAAAGGTCGGTTCATGCAGTCGAAGGGTGAAAAGAGAAAAGTCAAAGTGGACAAAGAAAAACTGTGGCGGCAAAATAAATAAATATATTTCTTAAAAAGACAAATATGGTACTTACGTTTCTCTGCAGCATCGCCTATGATGATCTTTCCGCCTCGCTTGCTTGTCTTCTCCACAGACAGCGCCGTGCTGAGGCCCTGCTCGTGCTTCCCCAGGCCCTGCCCTTCTTTGAAGCCGTACTTCTGCATGATCTTATGGGCCACCGTACCTCTGTTGGGGTAGATGGGGAGAAAAACTTTATAATCTAAGAGTGAATTGTTTTAATATTAAAGGTGTTTGTCCAAACTGACATTAAAAATCTCAGATTCACAAGTTTGAAACATCACAATACAACTACTACTACACAATGTAATCTACAGCTTTAAGACAAAAATGAATTAATCAATATTGGTTTATTATTCAAATGAGCTAATGTTTTAGCTAATTAATATTGATGCACTGCAGAAAATGTATCAATTTACTTTGAATGGTAATGAAGTCACATATAAAACGTACCTTAACATACAGCTTTAACATGTACATTAAGTGATAAAGCATGTTACTCAGTAAGTAAATGATTACATGAAACTACAGGAGCTTTTGTAGATTCCACTAGAAAGCAGCTGAAGTTACAAGTACAAAAATGTAAATTGCCTGTCTGTTGAGTGTGTCTGTGTGCATGTGTGTGTCCCACCCACCCCATGTTGGCCAGGAAGGAGCTGGTTGGTCCGGGCGGTGAACGTGGTCGTTCTGAGTCATCATACATAGGTGGAGGGATGGCGGCCTTTGAGCCTCTGGCAGGACGACCTTCATCCTCGTAGGAGAACGCAGATGAGCCTAAAAAACACAGAAAACACAACCGATATTGACATGCACCGAGGAGCACAACCAGATTAGATTTTGTATCACTGTCATGTTTACTGTAATTTGCTACCATTACTTGTATACAAGTTGTATTCTGTACAGTGTCGTAGTTTATTTTTATGACTGTGACATCACAGCAGCTCTGGGAGGAGCCAATAATGATGCTGAGGCAAAAACAACCCTGACTGCAGAAACCATGCTTTGATTTTCCTTCTTTGCATTTTTGACATTTACAATGTAAAAGACACCTCAAACACTGGTTTGGTCAATGCTGCCCCCTGCTGCTAATTTAACAGAATACTTACTGCACTAACTGAGTCTGTGGCTATCACTGACTATGTTTACATGCACATGAATATACTACTATTATTCAAAATGTGACAATAATCTGAATTTCATTCGGGCCATGTAAACAGTACATTCCAAATGCAGTTTTTTCCAATGAAGTCATGCAGGAGATGCTGATATTATTCCAGTTTAAAGGCCGTTCTTTTGACATGTATATTGCACATTCAGAATATGCATCTCATTTGGGTTTTTTAACCGCAATTTGCAACCCAGTCTCTTGCCTATTTAAATCAGCTCTGTGCGTTGCCTAGCCAACACTTTGCAAGGCTGTAGTAGAGACGCATGCAGAAAAGGAAAGCCAACATTTCTGGATTGAAGGAATGAAAGGAGGAGGGTGTTCATTAAACAGTATGTACACATGGATGTAAGTGTTAATATTATTGGAATATTCATCTACATCAGCCATGTAAACAGCTTAGTGTGAATACTGTCTTTTTCAGACAAAGATGTAAAAACTGGAATACTCAGTTATCCAGACAGTTAAAGAAAAAACAACCTTATTACAGGTTACAGAGCTTGTGTGTTACAGTCCAACATGTTAGAGGTCATTTCAGGACAGCCTAATTTTCTACTAACTAACCAAGTCAGAGGATAATTTGTCTCCCCAACTTTCATACAGGATGACCATGTAGCACACTGCTGTCTCGGTTCTGGTTCATTTTTCATAAAATTAGTCATGGGGCCAAGAGACACTGTTCCTTTCCTGCTGTTATTACTGCTTATATATCCAGTTGATGTTAAAAACCAAAAGAGTTTCACCTGATGAATCACAAGGCTTACCATCCCTGTCTACGAGTGAAGACGGAGGCGCGATAGCTGCTCCACCCATACCTGGAGGAGGGAGAGACAGATGATATTAGAGGAGTGAAGTTAAGATTTGAATTTTGTTTTTGATTTTCTAAATTTGCTGCTAAAATGTTTGATGTTTTTTTGTTTATCCTTTGTGTCCCTGAGTGGTATATTAAGCTCTTGCTGTTGACCAAAGAAAAGCATCTTAAGCTCAAACAGAGAATCCACAAAGAAGGATTGGCCTGTATTTGAATTCTAAAACTGATTCCTTTTCTAAAAGTGGACCATACTCATCTGGAGAGAATTTGTTTTTAAATCAGATAATGACAAATAATCACTTCATCATCTGGGCAATGTTGGCCTTCAGGCTATAGCTCCAACTCAAAGCAAGAAGGATAAAAATATGAAAATTTCTGAGGATGCTGAGTCTTCACTACAAGCACTAACTTCGTTTCCTGCGCTCCTTCTCATAGTCGTCTTCCTCATCCGACTCTTCCTCTCCTGCTGGGAAACGAGAGAAACCACTTGGAGCTCCACCGTCGTGTCTGTCTTTCCTCTTCCTGCAACACATCAAGTTCAAGATTGAAAGAGGAGTTCCTGTAAATAATCAGTGCAGTACTCTCTCTCTCTGTAATTACTATTACATGAAGAACAAATAAAGCATACAATTACAGATGCATCCCCCAGGACCCTGAATAGCAAAAGTAATTTTGTAATAATTGTAAATTATGTTTAACTCTTGAAGTTGGCAGTACTTTTCTCTCTCCTCGATCTCCTTCTGTCGCTCCTGCTCCCTCTGCCGCTGTCTTTCTTCTCTGTGTCGCTTCACCACCTTCTCATAGTCGTTGGGGAACATGGGATCGTACTCATCTGCCAACGGGATCAGCACGTCGCCAGAAGAGAAACCACTTGGCACAGCATCCTGAAGCACACACACAGGACAAATCCAAAATATGAGAGTAAGATAGAGGTGGCAACCACGGAGGTAGCATTTTAGAGCTGCATCACAACCTCACACACTGCTCTGAATCCTATTATTAACATTAAGTATTACCATTTTCACTCTGCATCTTTGGCAGATCCGCCCAAATCAAGAGTAAAAAAAAAATTCCAAAAAAAAAATCACAGGTCATCAAGACCTGGATCACACAAACACTGATGACTAGGGATGGGTATCGAGCACAGGTTCCAAATTGTCAGACCATCTGAATCATATGCCTCCAAACTTATCAATTCCTTTCATCAATGCCAGAATGAATTGCAAAACAATAATGTCAAACTCATGCATCTACGCTGCTGGAAACTTGCAACAGGAAGGAGTCATAGTGGAGAGGAATAAACAGTCTAAAGCTTGGCTTAATTTCACACAGAAAGATGTCAACAGGGTTATTTATAATGTCTGTAAAATGATCATTTCAAGTAAGGGTTGAACATCTTTCTACACAACATGGGCTTGAATTCCAGGAATGCCAATTATTTGACACTTTTCTCATAAGTGCCACAGCTTCCCAACTGAGCGCCGCGTCTGTTACAGAGCTAAATATCCTCTGTTATAATAACATGAGTGCCATGCAGGCAGGCTTAGTAGACTTTTTCTGTGACTAAGAAAACTTAATTTTAAAAGACTAATTCACAAATATTCCCACATTTCATCCATCTTAGATAAAGACTGCTGCCACAGATAGCTCTCAGGCTACTCCCAACCCAACTCAATTCAACCTGTGTAGCCCTTTATTTTTCCACACAGAACATTAAACTGGATTCAATAAGGAAATCAATAAAGAATCAGACCAATGAGCAGAAGTGATAACGGCATAGGCATCAGAAAAATCTTATCAATTCCTTTTCTCTCTGATGACCAGGTTCGCTGGATAAGACAGACCTTGAGTCCAGCGGCGGCATGTGGAGGAGTGTCTGTGATCTGTCTATCATCACTGGAGCCTCCTCTCTTTAGATCGATGACCGGGGCCAGGACAGTGGTCTGCTTCATCCGCTGGGTCTACAGACACACACACACACACACACACACACACACACACACACACACACACACACACACACACAAACATTGGATATATGCACATTTGCTGTGGGAACATTCGAGTGGTTACATGTCATTCTGTGTCGTTCATATCTTTACTGTCTATGCACTCTCTTTTTCATCAGCAATACCAATGAAGTACCTTCTCTGTGACAGATTGTTTATACATGCACGTATTTTACCCGTGTACTGTACTTGTATTGCATGATGTACCTACCTTGGCCTGGGTCAGAGCTGCCTTCTTCACCTTCAGCTGGGACTGCAGCAGCTTGAAGTTCTTGGACCAGCCTTCGGTCTTGGTGTCACTGGCACCCACACCGAGGTCATCGTACAGCGACATTGCTGCCAGTCAGCGCTTCTGTTTCCTGCAGACACAGAGACAAGTTTCATTTATAGCGACATTAACTGGCTTCTGCAGCATCATTGCCTTTTGCAACACTTGGATAGAAATTGAGGTTGTAACTCAGCAGCAGCCTCAAAAGCTGAGTCACTTTTTAGAAAGTCGTTTTTTTAATATATTAAATGCAACGAAATGTCTAAATCTTTGTCACACAGCTATATGTAAGCAAGTAAGTGTAAGTTAGCTACACCAGGAGGGAGATACTGGCTAAAAGGATAGCTAGCGTTAGCTAATGCTAAGACAGCTCCATAACTACTCCTACACCAGTTATGCTGAAAAAAACAACAACATTATTTTAAGCTTGTTTTCAACTTACCTGTTTAAGAAACACCTGGACATGAACTAAATGTGAGTGCCTATAACGTGAAAGTATTTAACAGCACATTTGGTGTAGCGTTAGCTCCTCGCTGTGTACGAGGCGGAAGTGAGCACAACAACAAAACCAAGCGCGACAGTCAACGACATTCGGCTACATCTTCCGCTTCAGCGCCACCTAGCGGCTGGGCTGTCGTGTAGCTTCCGCTCTCCCTCCTGGCATAAACAGAGAGGAACGCACTTTAGCTTAAACACACTTCTCTTTAATGTAAATGTGCGTTCGACCGAAAGAAGAAAACACACGACATGTCGTCTAATTTGAGCCATTTTGTGGGCGTAGTTTTGCAGCGGAACTACTAAATGTGTCATCTACAGGCACCCGCCAGGACCCGCCTCTGATTGGCTAGTGTCAGCGAAAGTGAAAGCTTCAGTGACAAAACTGAAGCCGCAGCAGGACGTCGCGCACTGAGGATGGCCTTACCGATTGTGCTTAATTCGGCGAGCATGTTTTAATTCTCCACAGAGCTGTCAGATGGATCTGGGTTCCCTCTTATTCTCTGTCTGCTTGATGATGATCAGTGTGCCGGGAGATGTGCGCTGCTCCGCCGGCGGTAAGTGCAGGACAGACACACCCCACTTTACACACAGGGTTATGTTCAGAACTCCCTTTAAACAATCTATAATTTCGCTGTAGGTGTATAGTCCATAGCACTGCAAAATAATAATAACAAAAACTGAAAATTAAAAATACTCTTTTCTTCCTACTATATTATTATTACTTTAACTTTCACCTATAACTTTCACAGCCACTACCGCCTGAGTGGATTTGTGCAGTGTCTGCAATTTTGATTAAACAAAACACACGTAGGCTATCAAAACACATATTAAAGGTGCACTATGTCTTCAGTGACTAAACAACCTAAATAAACTAACTCACTCTGTTTTCATAACTGAATAAACAAACAGACCATAAAGGAAAACAAAGTTTCATGCTGTTTTTAGTTTGTTTATATGTGGCTGACCATGCCACCTTTCTAGCTCCAAACACTGTTCTGGGGACCTTATTTTCCCCTGAGAACAGCTTGTTTATTCACTTATGGAAAAATAAAAATTTGATTTTTTACCTCATTAATATTGTAAATATTAAAATTCTGAGTCTGAATGTCTTATCCAAAACTACATAGTGCCCCTTTAAAAACACATTTCAGTCAATATAAACTAATAAACAGTACAGATGACAGTGTAATAACAAAACAGACTGATGACACGTAAAGGAGTTATGACCAGTTCCTTGGGAGAACTTTTATCTACTGATGCGCATTGTAGCACTGAGAAACTGTTGGATCTCAGTGAGAGTGAGTTTGAAGTTAGAAATACTGTTCACTTGTGTTTTCATGTTACTGATTAGCACGTAGTATAAAACAAATTATGGATTTACAGATCAGTAAAGGGTTAAGAAGCCCATATTATGAGGGCTTACAGAAAGCATATGGAAATCAACCATGACTCAATAACAACAGAAACCTGTTGCTGAGGGACTTTTTCCTACCACTGCCCTCTAGTTTTTTCTTTTGCCATCTGAAACTAATTTATAAAAACCCCATCTAAGGTCAGCATGTTAACTTTCTCCTTTTCCATCTCTGCATTCATATTTTAATTTTGCCACATGATATTTTTTTCTTCCAGACGCAACCAATTGCACATGCCCGCCAATTCCTCCAAAGAGTCTAACGCAACCTCTACCAGAGACCTGCTTCCAAGTTAACAACAGTTTTCGCTACAGCTGTATAGGAGGTTACGTGAGGAAGGCGGGAACCTCAGCTCTCACCCGATGCAAGAACATTGATGGTGTTACAAAGTGGATGGATGTCACACTCCAGTGTATACGTAAGATTTCACTATTACTATTACCATATGTTTGGGGACTGGCTCATCGGGCTCAAGACTATTTCCCCACTCAGTAACAGATTCCTTAAAACATGAACCTGTTAAGACACACTGTGAAGGGACAGAGTAGTAGAAGATGAGAACACAGATATACACAAACATGTGGAATTGGTGTGCAGTCCAAGGAAAACATAAGTGTGCATACCTGTAGGGCTACAGTAGATGAAAAAAGCTTGGCCTTTGACAGCAGAAGTTATACATTGTCTGTCTTGAACCGGTATCCAGGTACAAATCAGGCTGTTGTATTCCAGCCCTCAGGCTCAATAATGTCATCCAAATTAAAGTCAGAAAGGAATGTCAGGAGAAATGATGGATCACTCACACCCTAGATAGCATCAGCAGGAAGGGAGTTATCCCTTCCAAGAGCCATTTCTCTCACCCTGATAGCCAGCTCCAAATACCTGGGTGGGGAAAGCTACTGTATGTTACACAAGGTCACCCTTCCTGAGTAAACACTCTTGTGGCAAAGGTTGTCATTTAGGGCTGCAAGTAACATTTTTTCATTTCATTTCATTTTCTTTCATGCCTGCAGATTATTTTCTATATTCTATAAAATGTCAAAAAATCACAACTTTCCAATCCAAAAGACTATTCATTTACTATCATAAATGTAAAAGAAAAGCAGCAAATCCTTACATTTAAAGGGGCACTATGTAGTTTTAGAGGAGAAAATCAAACTCAGAATTTTAACATTGACAATATTAATGAGGTAATAATACAAACTCAACATTTTTTTCCCATAAGTGAATAAACAAGCTGCTCTCAGAGGAAAATGAGGTCCCCAGAACACTGTTTGAAGCTAGAAAGGTGGCAGGGTCCGCCAAATATAAACAAAGTGAAACAGTATGAAATTGTGTTGTCCTTTAAGGTCAGTTTGTTTATTCACTTTATTCATTCGTGAAACCAAAGAGAGTTTGTTTATTTCATTTGTAATTCAGCCGCTGAAGATCTTTCTCGACTGATTAAAACACTCCACACTATCACTGCTTGAACTGGCACCTTCTCATCTACTGGGAGTCACCTTAAAACTTTAAATTCAGCCTGGGTTCTTTTTGCAAAAAAGCAAATAACCCAAATGAAAATGGCAGCTATGTCTGCCTGTGATAAAAAGCTGGAAAACAGTGAAGGGATGCGGGATGATAAGTAACCTAAAACATGCCTGAACTGTACTGTAAAGACCTTCGTCCAATCTTTACGCTACTTTTCCTCGTCTCCATTGTCTTCATACACCACTTTAGACAGCCGTCATACCAATCACAGCTATTCCTGCACCAACTTGTACTGCACAAAAGTACAGCCCCAGATTATTTCTAACTACTTCCAAAGAACATCTGTGATGCTCTGGGGAAAAAAAAAAAAAGGCTAGCCGTCAATGATGTAAAGCTAATTACACAGCATGTTTTCTACCAGAGAAAATACACGCTGTGGCCACGTTGTTGCTAAGGGTCATTACCTCACTGAATCTTTGTGACAGCTATATTGAAGTTAATAGGAAATGCATGAAGAAACACACTAAAACCAAACAATTGTGAGTCATATGACTTCTGATGAAGAAATAATTCTAAAGAACAAACTTCAGAGAATAGGTTAACCATGAGGTTTTGTCCCCCAAATGATTGACAGGGCTGATAATATTGGGATCAAACGGAGCCTTTCCTACACAAAGTCGACACCACAGTCTGGCCCTACGCAAGATTCAGTAACGTAATGACCCCTCCTTCTTTTTTTAGGTTCCATCAGTAGATAAAAGAGTAAAAATGGCTCGGTTGTCCTTGATCTCCTCGACCCCTCACCTGTCTCCCAAGGAACTGGTCATAACTCCTTTAAATGTCATCAGTCTGTTTAATTGTTAAACTGTCATCTTTACAATATTAATGAAGTAATAACAAAAACTCAGAAATATTTATTTTTTCCATAACTGAATAAACAAGCTGTTCTCTGGGGAAAAAGGTCCCAGAACACTGTTTGAAGCCAGAAAGGTGGCAGGGTCCGCCAAATATATACAAAGTAAAAACAGCGTGAAACTGTGTTGTCCTTTAAGGTCAGTTTGTTTATTCAGTCGTGAAAACAAAGAGAGTTAGTTTATTTAGTTTGATTAGGCATAAAAAACACATTCAATGAAGATCTTTATCTTCTTATAAAAATGTCTTTCCCAAAACTACGCAGTGCTCCTTAAAGAAGATGCAAATTTATGACATTGTTGCTTTAAAAAAGACTGAAACGATTTATTTATGATTATAAACATAGTTGGAAATTAATTTTCTCTTGATCGAGGAATTGGATAATCGCCAAGCATCTTTCACACACACACCCACACAAGTAAGTCTGCCATTGAGGAATTAAGATGATAAATTAAGGAAGGCACTCTGGTGTCTATATATACACTGCACAGCCACCCACTATGTGTTTGTCATTATACACGTCCCCTGACTCTAGTGGATTCATCATACAGAATCTTTAACTTGGCGGAAGCGAAGGAGTACATGCTGTATGAGTGACTGTATGAGTGAAATGAGTCATCGCTGTATTACAGCAGTTTCAAAATTACACACATTAGAGCGGATGGAGGTGCAACACCCTATATATTCCTTGTACATCACAATTTCTTGGGCACAACTGAACAGATTTAATTAAATGTAAGAGAGCAATTTTTTTTTTTGTTCAACTGCTATGCCGTTGGTAACATCGAGCGGATACAATCTTTGGTTTTGATTTATGTGGTGAGGAAAAGTCTCAGACAGCACTCATCCGGTTTAGTTGAAAGACGAGTAAGTGATGCATGCAGTACGCCCTCAAAACAAACATGATGAACACACACAAATTATGCTGCAGATGAATGCTCTTCCTTTGCTGAAGTCTGGTTTCAAAATAAATCAGAACTGTTAAAACTAAGTCAGAATAAATGAGAATAAATGAAAAAAAATCTTAGTCACATAATGATGGGTGTAGTTTGTTAACCCACAGATAACAAATGAGTGGTATCTTCAGTACACATTGTGTTTATAGGATTAAGAGGGGAAAATTGGCAGAAATGCAATATGCAGGGACATTTCTACATACATCTGTTGTTCATCTTTCAGTCATTAGTTATTGCGCTTTGAACTCAAATTCAGTGGAACAAACATAAACTTGCATGGCACTCAGTAGAGAGCATACCTCCCAGCTCCCAGTCTAAACCGCTAACCGCACTGCTGACTGAGTTAACTAACTAAAAGCTAAATTCCTGGATCCGCGGCAAAAGTTAATAGGGTCTATTCTTGGCCGAGATGTATTGATATAGGAATTTTCGTGAAAATCTGCTCAGTAGTTTTTGAGTAATACTAGTGACAAACCAACCAACCAACCAACCACCCAACAAATGGACATGGGTGAGCATATAACCTACTTGTTGGAGGTAAAGAGTGGACTGTTGTAATGAATATATAAGCAAAAACATAAATCATTGTAGAGCAAATGTATAAATGTGACAATTATTGAGTAGCGTCTCTGACATTTCCTCAGTAATACTTCATGTTTCATTGTGATAACACATCAAACTACAGACTACAGTAACAAGCTACATGTAAACACAGAGCTGCTATGTAAATATCACTTTGTGTTGCATCTGTATTGTTCATATCATGCAAACCATGTAGGAATATAATAGAATAATATCATAGAAGCAAACTTCCCCGCAGTCCCTTTGGAGGGCTTCTCTTGAAACTGCCGCTCTGCCTTCTTTCCCCCTCTCGTCTGGCCCTGACTGCTCCACCACCTCTACCCTCTCTCTCTAATCTCTGCAACACGACTGGGTGGTCCCTCCAGTCTTTGACTCTGCAGATGTGAAAGAAAAAAAAAAGTTTCCTGCTAACACTTTTCCTTTTTTTCATCAAGAGCCCTGCATTATTCCATGAGAAATCAAACACAAATCTTGAAAAACATCCTGTCTTGCAACACCAAAGAAAGTGAGAAAAAAAATCCTGGATCCATCCCTTTATTCGGATCCGCACCAACAGTTAGAGGGGTCTATTGTGGGCCAAGACCCACCCTTCATCCAAGTTTCATGGAAAAACAATTCAGTGGTTTTGTGTTATCCTGCTCACAAACCAACCAACCAACAAACAAACAGACACTGACAACCACCTGGGCGGAGATAATAACAAAATACAATTTCTAAATAGAGGCTACTCGATAAGGTCACAGAAAATTACATAATTTTAGCACCTGAATGCTACCATAGGTTCTCCTACATGCTTGGAAAGGGAGAGGTGAGAGGTATTCAGTTGGTTGCAATCTGCAACCTCACCTTAGATGCTCTAAATCCTACACACTGGTCCTTTAACAACACATATATTCATCCATCTATTATCTATAACCACTTATCCTTATAAAAATAAGATTTAGTCCCCAAACTTTATTATTTTTTGCATTAAGACAAAGTTTATGTGTAAAATATTCATAATTTAATTTTTTTTCTTTCTAACAATTTGTTGTTTCAGCTGACCCGAAGATAATCCCACCACCGCCACCACCGCCAACAGTAGAACGTAAGTCTTTCTTTATGCATGAATTAGGGGGGAAAGAGTGATAGCTGTGGGCCAGTAATGAGCCAAAGGGAAGAACCTTTTTCTTTTTTTTTTTTTTTTACACATTTATGACTAATTTTGGTCTGATTTTGCAGAGGTTCACACTGATATTCCCCTTGACTCCACCATTGCCACCATTGCCACCACAGTCAGTGAGTTCTATATCTGCAATACTAAACTACTAATAAAACAGTACTAATCATGAAAATGAAAAAAACAGACTAGTCTCTTTCTAGATCATTTTTGTTAGTATAGTTGTAGTAGCTAACATTATTATTATATATCGCAGTAGTGGCAGTAGCGGTTGTGTTAGTAGTATTAGTGGTTGTAGGAGTTAGAGGAGAAAAGAGTACCAAAACATTTTATTCAAGTAAAACTCTTAAGTCAGCAGTTTTGTGTGTCAAATTTACAAAAAAGTACAACATAGCCTGTTGCCCCCACAGGGGCCTATAGTGCACTACCCCACCTCCCCAAAAAACATTTTTCTAAAGGCCATAATGACTATAATGTTATATTAAAATGTTAATGTTGAAAAATTTGGGATACACTAGGCTACCTGTTTCAGCCTCATATATGCCCATTGAAAATGGATGCATTTTAGTACAATGCAAACACATTAAAGAACCATATATGTGTACTACTGAGCATTAACATCTGTGACATATTGCTCGAGTTCTCTTGAGTCTCTGCCACGGACATCTTCGTACTAGGCTACACACATAAAGTCTGCTATGTCCTTGCTGGAGTGTGACGTGATCTGTGTCATGTGCAGGGGCGATGGATCGCGTACAAGCAAATAGGGTGTCGGACAGGGTTGGAATTTTGTCATTTTAGGGGCAAGGCCATTTGTCCTTCACTTTTTTTTTTTTTTAGGGGCACCAAGGCTACATGACAGGGCACAAAGGCCATTGAGTAAAATTCGATGGTTTTACCTTTCAGATTGATACCATAACATCCTAATTTATAATAAGACATGGATTATGTATTAAAACATTTTTTAATACCAATATCAAGTAAATGTTACATTAGAAAACAGTTTTTTTTAAGTACATCCAAAAAAGAGTGTAAAAGAGTGTAATTCACACAGAAAGCCGGCGCCGCAGCTCCAAAAGAGGCGTGGCGGTACACATCATGATGATGACGTGTGTTTTTTTCAAAGTGTTTCCCCCGGTGTCCTCCTGTTAATCTAAACATGTACCTGCTGACTGTTTATAATCATATGGATGCTGTTATAATGTGTCGTGATTGGGATCCTGACCTACCAAACAGCCTGGAAATTGACAAAGTTACGTTTTTCTCTTAATTACATAATCACCATCAGTAAACGGGACACTGTCTGACTCTATCACTTGCGGGGAGGGAGGCTGTTTATGGGGGAAAGTTCACTGAAGTCTCGGTGGAGGGCTGACCATCGCGGTGATTCTTTTCACCGCGACAAACAGTTGGTGAGTTAAAGTTTTTTGCCGGGTACAGACGCTGTTTTTCGGGCAGAAATGTGACGAAGAGTCGGTCGGACAGACACTTCTCCACGAATAACTGCGGTATTTTTTTCCTCATATCAGTTGCCAAAGACACAACCAGTTACTACATTACTGTTGTATGGTCATGTAACGTTGCTTTGTGGGACATTTATCTATATTTTGTTGAGTGAAGGATCTGTAGCCTACAGTTATCAGACAGTGAACACCAGACCGATACGCCCCCACTCCGCGCTGCCGACTTATCCGTTCACACTGGTTCGGTTTGCCAATACAGAGTAGAAAGTAAAAAGTCGGCTGAAAAATAATTACACCAGTAAAGTATAGATACCCAAAATTTCTACTTAAGTAAGGTACTTGACACCTCTGGACATATCTCTGCTTTACGAACTACACGTCCTATTGATTCCGGTGCCAAACTCTTCAGTATGCGTCTATAATTATCTCAGTGCTTTTTCATCCGTAACTTGGTTAAAATACTTCACTTTTCACAATTCGCTTTGTTTAGTGTTCCATTTTTTTGTATATACTGTTTTTAGCATTTCTGATCATTGTATAATCATTTAGGTGTTTATAACTGGCGAGGTTAGCCTGCTAAAATGAACAAAGACCTTCGTAATTGAAGCCGGACACATAAAATTTGAATCCCTTATCCAGCAATGAGGTCGAGGCTTTACTGCTTACTTTCACCAGACAGGGTACATCAGTCACTTTCATTTTTGGCAGCTCTTCCAAGCACCGAGTGTAGAAAAGAGCCGCAGCTACCTAAAGTTAGCGTGTGGCTAGCTAACGTTGCAAACGGTTATCTACCTATCTATCTAAAGGATTGAAAATGTTTAAAACACAATACTAAATATATGGGTTAACTATAAACATTATATACAAAGCAAACTGTGAAAAGTGAATCATTTTAACTAAGTTACTGGTGGATCACATTACACTGTAAAATTGGAGAACAGCAATTGTAACAGTAGTAATAATACTTAACAAACTAACGCATAACCTTGCATGTTTTTTCATCTTATAACCATAACCAATGTGTGTAACACACTTGTGAAATAATCTCACACTCACTGTACTTCTATGCCACACAGTCAATTGTGAACTGTCCATGCGAACTTACACCTGGACTCTCCAGATCACAGTATGAGTTTGTTTTCTTTAATAGTAGTTTTACAAATAGCAGTGATAGTAGAAGCAGTAACAGAGGTAGTAAACAGTGTTGTAGCGTAGTAAAAGAAGTATTTGCAGTAGTAGATGCAGTCACCCTCTGAGCAGTAAGGAGTACATTTCTTTTCTTATCAGCAGCAGCCACGGCCAGCCTACAGACGACCCAGAGTATAAGCACCTCAGTTTCAGTGACTGCAGAAACAGACAGCACAGAGCCAACCTCACCTGGTCTGCAGGATCTGTCAGTTCACACACCGGGTAAATAACTTACAGTCACACATACTTCACTGATTTTCCCATTTAGCCCATGCAGTATTGTTGCTGCACTGCGGCCATGTTCCTCTGAAGTCACACTCAGGGTGGGAAGCTCAAATATTGTACTGCTTTCTTTGTTCCAGTTTGCAAGTCCAATGTAGGGAAAGTAGGGAATCTGACCTGATTGATCAGCAACCAAAATGACAATGGATAGTGAAAATGTGGAGGGATATCGGGACATAATCAAAGGCAAAACAACACATTTGATAACCCATTAGCTGATGTTAGCATTCAACCACCTCTAAGCTAACATTACTGTTCGATTGTGTTGCGCGATAGGAAAGGCATAAATACATTCTAAAATATAAACAAACATCTTGGACATGTTTATGGTTGAATACTAATGTTATCTAAGGGGTTGTCCAAAGGTTTGCCTTGAAATATGGCCTGACATACATCCAGATTTTCATTATCCATTGTCTGTTCAGTTCATCCTCAATCAGGAAGAGTTGAAATGATGTTTTGTCAGATTTCGTAAGTTTATAGCACTTCTAGCCTGGAACACAGCAATCCAGCATACAAGTTTCCCATCCTGAGCCCCACGTCAGAGGAAAATGGCTGCTATGTGAGTATAATCTATTGGCTGATCTTTCTCATATCAGATGATTTTATTGGTTAATTCCAACCAATCACACCTGAACCTATATTTATAAACCTTCTGTGAAATGGTCTTAAGATTCAAACCACGTTGTAAATTACCCATGGCATGGCTAATTTATTTATATTGAACCTTTCAACAACAAGGCAATGCAAAGTGCTTTACATACGCTATATATAAAGATATGAAGACATGATCTAAAAGAAATACATGGCAATATATAAATACATTATAGAGTGATTAAAACAAAGTTTAAGTTAAGATTTGAGAATAAGCTAATAAACTAAAATCAAATAATACAGATAAAACAGTAGAGTAAAAATTGCAGCCCAGCTACAGTGCCATTTAAGATATCAATAAATAGTCCCAAATTTAACTTATGAAAGGTGCAATAGAATTTTAGTTTAAAACATTCAAAAATGAACTACAATTAACAACAGAATTAACAGTTTTGACGCTGTGTCAAGGACATTTCTATACTGTGTTGCAGAAATATCGTCTAAAGTTAGCATACTAACTAGCTGCTCCGAGCTCCCAGTCCGGACAGACTAATAGGAGCGCTAGCTGCACAGCTAGAGTTAACTAGCTAACGGCAGCTACAGTTAGAAGCAGTTAGTTGTTGTGATATGCTGCCCCCCTATTGTCATACTGTTTGGCGTATGAATTGGACAGGTGGCCAATTCTTACATATTGCACCTTTAATAAAATGCAGTGGAAAACAGTGAACAAATCGTCAAATCGTCAAAGTGTCAAATCCTGGCTTAAAATAACAGAGTTGAGGCAGACTTCAGGTTTTCTGGTAGGTGCAGCTCTTTACAGTATAAACCAACAGTAGAATTTTATGATACACAGGAAGCCATTTTAAAGCATTTTGATGTGAGTCAATGACTACACCAAGACTTCAGACTAGTTTGTGTTCTTTACCGTTAGTGATTGTAGGTGGACAGTGACTTTTAAAGGCAATAATTTCAAGGTCATCTTTCTTTAAATTGATGAAATGTTGGTACACCCAATTACTGATTTTCATGATGCACTTACTCAGTGCATGGTATATTATATACTATTATATTATATATTATATATTATATATTACATATACTTATACATGATATTGTTAAATAAATCTTTGTAATGTTTATAGTTATGGTAAGATATGTTGTTGTTTTCCATAGTCTGCACTAGTGGGAGTGTGTAGATGTTGGACAAAAGAGGTCTGAGAATAGAACCTTTGGGAACTCCACATCGTTGGATGTTTAACTACCAATCTACAAAAAGTAGTCCCTGTCCTTCAAGTAAGATTCAAACCAGTTAATCAGTGTTACAGAAAATCCCACCCAGTTCTCCGGTCTATCTGGTAATATGATGTGGCTGACCGTGTCAAATGCAGCACTAAGATCTAATAATAACAAGTCTATGTCTATGGTTTTGGATATCATTCAAGAATTTAACAAAACAGCCTTGATGCTGTGGTGTGAGCTAAGTCCTAACTTGAAAACATAAAAACAATTGTGAAGGGCCAAGAGAGTGTCAATCAGCCCAACTTTACTTGGAAATGTGAGGATTGATAAGGGCCTGTTACCGTTCATTTCGTGAGGTGTCTTGATTGTTATTTTACGAGAGTAGTGTAATAACTACAGTCTTCAGGGCCTGGGGGAAGTGTTTAACAATAGCCAAAGGTCTGATGCATTTTGGAAAAAGCGGAATTATTAGTCACCACAAGCTTAGAAATGTCAAGACCCTTTCAGGTAATGAAGTCCAGAGTACACCCCTGATTGCTCTCTACAAACATCATTGGCCCCCATATAAAGAATATATTTAGGGCTGTTTCATTAGTTGAGTAACAGACCTGGGATGCAGTATGTCTTAAATGTACAAAGCTTATGTTGCTGCTTACGTGCAGCTTATATCTGACAGCATCGGTTTAACCGTCTCTTTGGATAGGGCGATTTTCCCATTTGCTCCACATTGGACTTTATCTATTCTCGTGTCTTTTCTTGTTCTAGTTCATCCCCTTTATATCAAATCACACTTTGTATCTTGTGTATACCCCTGCACCTTGTGTGAAGTCTGTTTGCTTCATTCCCACTGAATGTTGCATCATTCATTCCCCTTTTTTTTGCCCTGGGGACCAGGAGAAACACAATTGCATTCCTCTATTTATTGTACTGCACTGTGTACATATTTTCTCCCTTGTCTGATGTTAAAACTTACAGTATCAGCAAACATCTCTAGTTTCCATGAGTCTTGGGAAAGACCAGTTCTGTCTGTAGTCCACTGAGTTACTGTTTAGGTCGGATTAACATTGTGTTAGCCGAAGACAGTTCAAAGTAGATGATCGCAACTGATCTGAACTGATGAGTCGCCATGCATTATCCTCCCAATGATTTAGCTGGTATAGGAAACCTCCGTTAAGGTTTTGTAGTTTGACACAAGCAGGAAAAAGTAGCAAAAATAGCAATAGCTAAGCAGAGAGCAAATCAGAAGAAGGTTGGTGCTGGTGCAAAGGAAGCAGCCATCTGTCATTGTATCCGACATTATGCTTTAAAGGTGCAATATGTAAGAACTGTCCACCTGTCAAATTCATACTCCAACCAAGAGGGCGCAGTATTTTACCAGAATAATAGTGTAATAGTTTTTGCCGGTAGCTCAGTTAGCCGTGCAGCTAGCGGTACAGACTGGGAGCTCGGGGACCAGGGGATTGTTGCTGTTCACACTGCTAGCACAGAAGCTTTGGATTGGGACCGGCCTGGTTAGCATGCTTACTTCAGTAGCTATCTCTGCAACACAGTACCTTGATATCATGCATATTTGAATGTTTATGTTTATGTTCATAATTGAAATTCTTACTTATAACAAGTAAGTAACCCTTTAATTTATACCTGTATGCTATTTTAGATAACCTTATCTTACCTAACCAATTTTAAGTGATAATTTTATAATTTAAGTGTTTGTATTTTAATTAATCCAATTGCACGTGGTTCATAACTATAAAGGTAGAGGTCGACCTAAAAATGAGACATTACATAAAAACAAAATAAAAATTCAAATTTTTTGTTATTCATTGTCTTTCAAATTCACCAGAATTTGTTTGTTTCACTGCAGCTGATACAATTTTTGCACTATTATAATCGATAAACATGTGGTTTATATTACGTACATGATATTATACTTTATGTGGACTTGTGGAGTTGTCTTAAATTCTTTTTTGCCCTAACTAAACGTCTTATTATTGAATCTGAGTGCAAAACAAGTGTACGTCATTTTAAGAATGTTAGGTACAAAATTTGAGCAGCTTAAACAAATTGGCCCTGGTCTCACCTGATCAGAGCTCCTCGTTATTGTGCTTGTTCCACTATCGGTCTCCTCAGCAGTTTTGAGCACGGTGGTAAGGCTGTGGAGTGTTGAAAAAATGTTAATCTAATCAGCCTGATCCACCATTTTATTTCTTTTTCATGCATACAGACATCTTTAATGTAATTGATCTTACATACGTCTGTACTGGCTGTGTTTTCTTGCCACCCTACCAAATAATATTCAACCTTTCTTCCCAGCTTCAACAGTAGATGTGACAGATACCCAATCAACGGCCAGGACGACACCAGTCTCAACCACCGCTGTGCCCTCAGAGAATAGTACAGTTGGATCTCACGCGTTAGGTGAGCTTCTGCGCTGTGTCCAATTGTACTTGAAAAGTATTGGGAGCATACATTTGTTAAATATTTCTCTCTTGTTTAGCTGAACAAACCAGTACAACAATAGCGAAGATTGCCATTGTTTCACTGGTGACCATCTGTGCTGTTGCTGGAATCAGCTTCTATTTTTATAAAAGGTAAGCTTAAATAAAGCATGTTAACATAACAAGATTCAAAGATGTAATATGTAACATTCTCTGTTGAGTACTTTCCAAAATGTTTCCAATAATGTTCAAACCCAGAGTAATCCATTTTACAAGGTAGCGGTGCGTTTTATTGGGTCGCCCGTCGCTATGATTTTCATTGTCATAAAATAGATATTGTGGGATTGAATTTTGAATTTTTTCTTTTTTTTTGTATCTGTAATTATGTCACACCAAACTCTCTTTTACTTGCTGAAATAAATTTTGGTGAAACAGTGTTTTGCAGTGTATTGAAAACGATCAAGGTAAAATTTCCGTATGCTCACATACAATTCTACTGCTTAGAGTCTCATCACTGTTTCCTTTATACCTTAGGAGGACAAAATACAACATCCCAGTTCGCACAACAGAAGACGATATGGACATGGATGACATTCAGTCTTCACGTAGAGTTTGTTCCCAACAACCTGATGCTGCAGCGGAGGGCAGCAGGCTCAATGGAGATCAGGATTGGAAAGTGTGATCGCATCCGTCCAATGACCCATTTGGTGTGAGCATCATCAGAAAACATAATGGCTGGCATGATGTGACGTTTGTTATTGGCACATTTCCAAGAATTTGAACTTTGGACCTTTTTCTGAGCAGATCTAAAGAAACTTGTGATCAAATATTTGAATAACACATATTTTAAATAACCTGCAACTGTTAACCGGGTGCTACAACAATTGGTGCTATTTTCTGAATACTTTTCCATCCTACAAGTATTGCTTGGTTAGCCAAAGACCGATATACAGTAGGTCACTTGTGTCAATGAAGGTTATTGTCAAAAATCAATACTTTCATTTAAATCGATGAAATCTGCATCTGAAAATAGTCCCCATCTAAAATACAATTGACTCCTTTTTGAGTGCAGAGCAGCACTCAAAACTACAGCGCCCAGCTGTTTAAGTAAATCAGAAATCATTATTGTCACATTTTTTTTACAAATGAGTTTGGTGCCGAGTGCCACAGACAGGAAGTGGATGTTGGAAAGCATTGACAGACATAGGAATTGTTGGTTTTGCTCTTTTCATAGGAATGGTTGACAAAAAGGAAAATATATCGCCAGCCTGATTCTTTAACCGTACAGTGTTGATTGTTCAAATAACCTCAAACTGGGCATTATAGGCCCTGGTGATACTCTTGGTAAAAATCAATCGATAGGGATGAGGATCTCTTCAACTGACTAATTTATCTGTATTTGTACCCAGAATGGGCAGTGCTTAATCAGGAACTGGGTGGTGCTTAAACCAAAAGTAGGTGGAGCTACATAGAAGTTGTTAATTTCAGCCTGGAATGAATATGGGTTGATCTGAAGTTGCTTTATTTATTATTTATTAGAAAACTATCACAGAACAGCCTCAGAATCAAGCTTCAGATCAATGTTTTTGACCACAAGAGTTTGAGAATTATGTACAGAAACAGGTTTTTTATAAACTTGAATGAACAAACTTCAGTCAGCTGACCAATGAGAATTTAGAAAGCTAGACAAATTAGAAAGCATTACTGTGGCTAGTATGAATTTCTTCAGTTAGTAGCAGGGTGCCAGACACTCGTACTCGCTCAACCCTGGTAATAAACTGGATTATAGGGTTTTGCCATGAGACATAGGAAATTATAGATTACATTTTTTTTGTTTGCACCATTTACATAGCAAAGAACAAACTTGCATCTAAATATGAGCTTAACATGAGCAAATGCTAATAAACAGATGCTAATGCTTACCTAAAGGCCAGTATAATTTATTCAGTTAGTAGCAGCTAAATGTTGGCTAAAACGACAATCTGTAAGCAGTGAACAGTGAACCAGTGACCAATGTGTTTTTTAGTGTTTAGTTTTCCAGCATCATCTTTTAGAAAAGCTCAGTTCAATTACAAAAACATATCTTGTCACTTATTAATTGGGTCTGCACCATTCTGGGGCTAATTCTGTCATTGAAGTTACACAATTCAGCATGTTAGCACATTAACTGTGATGTGGTTTAATAGCCAATGGTGTGTTTGTAGCTTAGCTTAGTGGTTAGCATGGCCGTAGGCAGAACTAACCATCCAGGTGTAAAATACTGAGCCTTAAAATACTGGAGTATGGATAGAAAATGTTCTTAAACATAGAATATAAAATGTCCTGAAGTGCCATGGTTACTGAGTGTGTACAGTGCTGCAAGCGTCACCTGTTTCCTTTCCAGGCAGCCATCTTTGTTGAATGTCACGCACGCCTCCTCTGAAACTAAAATTCTTACGTATTGCACCTATTTAAAAAAACAATATTAACTGGCCTTTTTTGTAAAAACCCCCAAATTAAAAGGTATTTATAGGAAATGACCTCAGTTAATTTCCAGACCACTGCTTGTGGTTAGTCACTTTGTTTTGCATACTGTCTCATACTGCTTCCTCTTAATGAATGTGTTGTTGTGTGTGTACCCTGGTAATTCCATCATTGTGTGACATGTTTCAGAAGAATCTATTACATAATGACTATATGACTTTGTCATTGAAATATGTATCTTATCCTGAGACACCTGATATTTATGGACAACTGAATATTTAATTGTAAATCGATTTTCTTTTTTTAATCAACTATATGTATTTTTTTTTATCAGTTGTTTTGTGTGCCTGCTTAGGAACTTTACTGTCCATGTTCATAGTTTTATAGGGATCAGTTTAAAATAAGCCTCTTCAAAGACCACGATGAATGACTTTTTTGCTGAAACCTCTCATGAAATGTCAGCAGCTATGGAAGGCAGGATTTCTTGTTGCTCTACGCTGTCAATTTGTCATTTGTATGATAATTAAAAACATTCTTTCAAAAATCAGTTGTGTTGCAAATGACAGACTTACAATCTGTGATCTCTATGGCTGCTGATAATAGAACAAGCTTTCAAGTCAAAACTATGTCGGCATGTTATACAAGAGTGACATCATTTTGTATCCAGATCTTAGTTATCTCCCCTGGAAAGAAGTTCTTTGACTTCTCCAAAGTAAACTTGATAAAGAAAATCAACTTTCCTAGCAGCATGTCCAGACAACAGAGTTCATTGTAATGTTCTCCTGTCACTCTTCTGCAGACTGGCACTCACAGCTGCTCATGTACTTCACGTAGACAAATCCCACTGATGCTGAATCACTAATAATAGAGAATTTCAGATGTAAAAAAGGTTGTCAGCGTTAAACAAACATTACTTAGTATTTTAATACTCAATGTTTTCATGACTCATTTCTGTCTAATGTGCTGAAAAGCATCTGTGGTTTGTTGCCGTTACTGGGAAACCTGTTTGACAGTGCTCCCGAGAGGCTGAGGTTGATGGATAGCAGCTGTTTGATGGGAATAACTCGATAAATCCCAGTGCAGTCGTCTGTGATTTGACTTACACACAATATCAAGTATTGTTCATGCCACAAGTTTTGTAACAAGTTGTTAAGCTTCATCATATTAGCTTGCTAAGGTCATAATACACATTAACATGAATGTTTTACCATAAACGGTGTTAAAAGTAAAGAAAAAAGGTCAGATATAAAAAAATTAAAAAAAGAGACTCACAAATGTGGTTTTGTTGTTTAAGTAAAAGTACAAAAGACTTCCAACAGTTTTCTTTTTTTTTTTTATACTCAAACTGTCACAGAATCACACTGTGTTCTCCAGTTATACCTCAGTCCTCTGCTAATGGCCACTATAAAGGAAATCAGCAGCCTATAGCTCAGAAAGGACATCTCAATCAGATATTACATCATCTGATTGCCTTCATCTCACAGCAAACATGCACATAAAACAAAAATACAAAACAGTCACAACACAAATGTGATGTCTGTACAAAGAACATTAAGAACACCTTGTCAGTAGTTTTAAGTCTGTTTTAGGGTCTCTGTCTGACATTCCTCGTCCTGGTTGGTGTTTGAAAATGGGATCTGAAAGTCTTTTTCCAAACATCCATACAACAAAACGGTTTTATTTTAGGTCCTTGAAGTCGAGTAGCGTTAAAAAAGTGCCAGGAACATCATGTGGTGGCCCACTGGGCCGAGTCTTCGTGGGATTTCAGCCATCGAGAGCACGTCGTCAGTCATGAGGAAGGCAGTTGACCCGATGCGAGTCCACACACACCTCTCACACAATGGGCCGCCGTCAGACACGTCGTCCGTCTAAACAAAAAGAAAGGGCATAAAAATCAGAGCAAGCAACGTCTCATAGGGTATCACAGCTAGAAGTGTTTAGACTTTTCCTTGTACAATCTTTACAAAAGTTAACTGGCTAATTAAAAAAGGTGCAATAAGTAAGGATTAGCCACCTCTCGATTTCATACTCCAAACAAATAGAGGGCAGCATATCACCAGAGTAACCGCTAACTGCTGCTTATTGTAGTTTCTGTTACAATTTAGCTCAGCTAGATGTGCAGCTAGCAGTCGGGACTGGGAGCTAGGGGTGGTTTTATGAACAGGCCGAGGCTAGCTGGTAAGCATTTGTCTCTGCAACACAATACATTTACACCTTTGAAATAACATCAAAACTTTTATTTCTTAATTAAAATGATCAACATTAAAGAAGTTTTAAATGATGCACTGCATTAGGTTGTTCTATTCTAGTGGGAGTTTGATATGTTCTTACATATTTCATCTGTTGTTTGCACATGATGAAGGCTGAGCCGGGTGTGATGCAGTTGGGACAGTCTGTGACGGTGCACGGGATTGGCTCGCCGGCCTTCTGCAAGGTGCTGGGCATCACCGACTTCAGGAAGTACTCCTGGAGATGACAGGAAGTTGATGATGTGGTGGAGAGAGCACACAGCAGGCAATTTCATTTATTTTAAGCCCGTTTTTTAACGTTTTTGAGCTGTACATGTCTTTAGTGTAGAATGTTCTCAATTTTTCTACATTATATATGCAGCACAAAATAAAAAAAAACCTTATTCAACATTGCCAACTCAAACACAACCTAAGGTAAACTGAGGTGTTTCTGACAAGCCAAGACACACAGCAAAGACTGCTGGCAAGAAAAACATGTTAAAAAAAACTTTAAAAAAAGAAGAAAAAAGATTGCATTGAAATTGTTTTGATAAAAGGGACACAACATATCAACAGAATCCAATCAATAGATTGAAAGATAGCCGTCTCTGGACCATGCAAGCACAATTTTTGAAGCCAGTTATAAAGTATATTGTAAAAGCAATCCTCAGTCCTATCAAGAGTTACATGACCAACAATTAGAAATATGCTCTGTTCAAACTCAAGCTGAACAAGTCTTGGCAGCTGTTTTATGGGCCAACTGGAGGGCCTCATTCAGGAATGCATTAGCTGGGGCAGATCAGTGCTTTATTATTCTGACTTTATCAGACTGGATCACACATCTGGCCTCTGCTGTCGGTGCGCAACAGAGTGGAGACTGTAACTTCATGCCTGTTCAATGCGGCGTTTCTTCTACATAGACCCTTCCTACAGACCGCTGCACAAATACTGACAGTTTGCTAAAGCAATGATCCTCGTTACAAACAAGAGCAAATATCCTGTTCCACGTGAACTAGCCTCATCTGTTTAAAGCAACATCATGTCACTTTTTTTTACCTTTAAAATAACAGCTTCAAAATCAGTTTGATGGTACAGTGTGAATGTGTTTCTGTAACTTCAGTGAGAGGGTGGGATCACAGCGTTACATACATGTTTATTTCAACATACAAGTTTTCAACACATAACATTGTTATGATGTAATGAGTTTTGTTTGTTACGTCTGACAAATTGTTACAGACCTGGGATTTGTATTTACGACGGTGGTGTTGCACTCAGAAGCTGTGGGGGGCGCAAAATCTCACAAAATGCCAATTTCTACATAATGTTGCTTTAATTCAGTCCAAAATTGTAGTAGGTGGGTCACAAAGACAAAACATACACCAGCCTTTTTCCACTTCACATAACAACACCTGATCATATCATGAAGAGCTGCCTGGTGGAACCATCAGCATTGTCCAGCTCTGGAGCCAATAAAGTTTATTGTTAAACTGTAAAATATCCTGCCTCCACTGTGTAAGTATCTTTGTCACTAGTCTATGATTACCACATTTAATCAGATCATTTATATAAAATGTGTTTATTTTAACTCTGACGTTGAACCGGAACCAGTAGCTCAATAATCCTTCAGTCCCGTTGTAAACTTTTTAACAACTATTATGATAATCAATTAGTTGCTTTAGTCATTTTTTGAGCAAAATTGCCAAACAATCACTGACTCCACCTCCTCAAATATAAGGATTTATAGAAAACCAGTTACTTTGGTCTGCTGGCTGACTAAAATGAGTAATTTGATTGCATAACCTTCGGCTGCTGAAAAAACTATTTCTGTTATTTTGTAGATGATAGTTAGTCATCTACGAAATGATGTTAGTGGCAGCCCTTTTTTCCATAGGCCTTTTTTTCCACAGCAGACATAGTATGAAAAGCACAGGACTGAACATAATGTGGTATTTGGTGAAAATAAAAAACCCTTGAAAGTATCTGGAGGAGAACTGGACTGAAGTTGGTTAAGCATTAAGTCACCGCCAACACATCAGCTTATGATCCACGCTTGTTCCAGAGGGAAATGTAGGGAAAGAGAGGAGCTAACTTTTTTCCTGTATTTTTATCTTTAAAATGGGCGACAGAGCAACTTTCATTTTACTAGTGCGGCGCCAGCAGTGGCGGCGTCATTTCCTCTGCACTGCACAGATGCCAACAACAGCAAATCATCCATAGAACTTGTATAACAGTCTAGACAGTGGTGTGTCCACACATTTGCCTTCAGTTTGGTTATTGCTTCCTTTTTGGGGGATTTTTTTCTCTGCCTTGAATCAGCACATCTGTACACTCGACATCTTCCAGACAATTCTGACAGAGCAGGACACCAGCTGGGTCCTGGCCATGTCAGCTCACTAAAGAGAGGGCGTGGAGCTATGAAGCAAATGGAATCCAACTTGGGATCCGATTGACGATGAGCCCATGCTGTCTTAAAGCACTTCATCTAATCCAGGCTTAGTATAGCCTCTTGGTTGATACATTTTAGAATAAACAGCAAGTTGTGTTTGATTTACTGATACAAACTGGATCACAGAGATAAAGACTTTCCTTAGTTTTCCTAACTACAGCATTCTATTAACAGTTTCTTTTATCCTGGTTTAGATTGTTATTTTGTATGGATCATAACCCATCAAATGCAAACAACAATCAAAACCAGTTCAGTTATAGTCTTGAAAAAATACCCAATTGTAGGCTTTTATGACATTTCTGACTTAAACAACAGCACATCTGCGTTTATGGACAGGAAGTGAAACTGTAAATGATTTATGCTGAGAAAAGTAAGACTAGATCAGACAGAAGATTGACTTCCTCTTAACTCGCCATAACATCCTGACAGCTTCGTGAGAAGACGGCCAAAGATAATCGCATGTTGGTGGAGGTGTGGTTGACTTTATAATGAAGCACCCCATTGCCACAGACCACAAGTTCCAACGCGCTTTAAGGCAGATATAGACAAACAGCAGCATAAGTTTGCAAATGTAAATCTTTTATTCAAAAAGAGACAGGTTGGTTCCCGTTTTCCTTCACCCAGTACAAGTGGGACTGATACAAAAAAAGAATAATACTGAAATCGAAACAGCAAACAAAAATAAATACCACCAAGGTAGTGGCTCACTAACTGCAAACCAAACCAAACCAAACCAAACATCATTAATCCCATACAAAACAACATAATATGTTTGAAGAAAAACACAACAGAAACTCTAATTAATATATTAAACCCGCCAACGATACAGTCAGATTTCCCACAAAAAATCTCACGCAGGCGATCTGCCCACACAACCTGCCGCTCAAAGGCAAGACGCCTCCCCGACACCGGAACTTCCTAAGAACAGATTAATTCATTCAAATCTTATGAAGCGCACCCAGGATGCCACAACATTATCGCGCGCAGTTAACTTCTACTCACCAAAGCAAGACTCACTGTCAGCCACTTTCTTCACCAACGGAGCAAACAACAGGCAGCACGCCAGCCCTCCGCGGAAAAGACAAAGCCGAGAAATGCCCGCACGGGTTGCCAACAGGAGCCTTTTATCTCGTAATCAACCCATCCGTACTGATTCACAGGTCCGACTAAACCACACACCTGCGTCAGTTCCACCCGGCTACAGTATGTACATGTGAGCGTGTGTGAACAACACACGCGGATGAAGAGTTAGCAGCAGTTAAACACTGTGGGTCAAATAAAATAATGCGTCAATTCCACCCGGCTACAATAATACCAGAAGGCTGAGCTTTAGAGATTTAAATAGAGGAGAGACTGGATGAAAAGACATAACTGAACCTACATAAGTCTTAAGGGTAAGGAGTGAGGGGCATTGTGTGATCATGTCTTACCCCAGCCATTGTGAGGATGCGGCGGATGTTCTTAGTGATTATCAGTGTGGTCTTGGCACGGGTCACCGCAACATACAGCAGGTTCCACTCATCGTCAGGGATGTTAGCTAAGCAGGGAAGAAAATAATTCAAATATTCACCACTTTTCAGACTGCCTTAGCTACTGATCAGTTTATCAGATCCTTGGTAAGCCCCAATTATTACTCTAGCGTTACTCTCAGCCCTCTGACAATAGAACTTACTAACAAACAGGAGAGAAACCTTGAGAGGCAATTAGTCTGTGGAAACCGACTGTATACAGTTCATCGTGTATGGGATAAGAGTTTTAACCAATGTAAAATATACGTAGAAAAAACAAGAAAGACAGGTCTGCCCAAAGTAACATACAGAACGAGAAGTCGATATTGTCGTCCAGCTGGTGTCTCGAAGAGGGAACCTTGGAAAAGTCATCAGAGACCACCACAGTGTCGAACTCCAGACCTTTAGCCTTGTGGACGGTTCCCACAATGAAGTCTGGAATGAAACAGCAAACAAAGTATAACTGAGTCGAGGGTTTTGCCAGAATATACTGTATTACAAAAATCCCAGAGGGAAGATTGTGGCATATTTGAAGGTTTCCAACAACGATATGATTTACTTAGTCAGTAGGAACAATTGGGCTTGAGGCTGGGGAAGTCCAAAAATACTGAGAGACAGATTGAGTATTTACATGAGACTGCTAACAGTAACAAGGCATAGAGTAGTGTTTTTACTATACCATACAAATTTCTAACCTCAGTACAATACCTTGAAAAATACTGATATTCGATCCCACTTGGAAAAACATTGAGGGCGTAATTTTTTTCATTTTTATTAAAAGATAAATATAAAAAGGCTTGTGTACTGTGTGTTAAGCACAACAGCGTCAACGTTAATTTACTTCTGACCATTGTCAGACAAGCGAGGGGAGGCGGTTTGGCACTGTAGTGGTGTGTGTGTCACTCTGAGAAGAGAGTGAGAAAGCTCAGCTGGTATGAGTGTATTGATACTGTGGAAAATGAACATTGAAATCATTTCAAATATTCAAAATCATTTATATGTATCAAAACATCGACATTTTTGACAACACTAGTATAGCGTATGACCAACCTTATCCTTTAAAAGGTGCAACATGTAGGGCTTGTGCGACACGTCAACATAATCAATTACATAAATACTGCCGCTGTGTTGTTGTGCTACTGGCATGCTGGTCCTGCTAGTGATTGTTTGTCCTCAATGACGGATTAAAAATAACAGTAAACAACCTGGATGAGCTGAAAGTGAACCTTAATGCTACACAGAGAAGTGTAGATTAGCAGTAGGTTAAACATGCTGGTTACTAGTAACTACGACTAGTAGTTTTTTGTCCCCGCCAAACGTAATATGTATTAGGATTGCACGATTAACAGTTAAGACTGGGCTATTTTTGTTGGGGAATAATGCCCTGCAGTGCATAGTTTGTCATATTGGTTTGTTGATGATTGAAGATGATTGAATAAAACATTGAAATATAAATGACAAGTTTTAAAATGTTATTTTGGGAAAATTCGTTGTGATATTAATCAAGTAAAAAAAAAAATAGTTAGATTAGATAAACTAATTAGTAATCCAAAAAATAATCAATAGATGAATCGATGAAAATAATCGTTAGGTGCAGCCCTAGCAACATGTAAGACTTTTTGTTGAAAACATTCAAAGATTTAGAGATATCTGCTGAAGTTAGCATGCTAACTAGCTAGCCTTGACCCGTCCTGGTCCAAAGCGGTGAAAACACCAACACTCCCTGGGGCTCCAAACTCCCAGTCCAGACTGTAAGCAACATTGCTAACTGAGCAAACTAGCTAACAGCAGCTACAGTTAGCAGCAGTCAGCAGTTACGCTAATGAAATGTTCCTTTGAAGATGCAGATTCAAGATCATGGACGTCAACTTTACTGGCAGGTTTTGGGCCGAGACCTGACAGTGGTTGGAATGATCCATTCAGTTTCCTTTTTTTTTTTTAACTGTGTGTATGTTACTTTGCTTGGGCACGAGACTTCTTTCGCTGACAGTTTTAGACACTGTATATTAGACATAAACACTTTAGCTAACAGTACATTCACAAAGCAACAATTACTGGACTTCTTGACTTCTACTTGATATCTAACATTTCATTTTGCTTGTCATTTCTGTGCAGTGCCTAGAAAGTAATCAATTTAACATGTTTTACATACCTGCTTGGTTGAAGTCATATTCAAAGCACCTTTCCAGGCGCTTCACCAGTTCGGGGATGCGACTTCCGTATTTTTCAACGATGCTGAGTTTGGCCTCCAGCTCCCTGTCCTCAGTCTGCTCAGCGTACTTTTTCAGGGCCCAGAAGGGATGCGTCTCACTTTTCTTAGCAAAGAAGCGAATAATAGGATCCCTGATGACTGAAGGCGGAGTTAAATCAATATAAAGTAATGTCACAATGCAAGTGTTTTTTTTTTTTAAAGGAAACAACTTACAGGGTAAATATGAATGCATTTGTATGAATCTCACATTTTGGTTTTTGGCCTCTGGATGCGTCCCCTGACTGCATCAGATGCCAGACATCCAGGATCCTATTCAGGCCGATACCGTTGACACCCTGAAGGAAGAGTTTTTGAATTTAAATGTTACCTCTGCACTTAAGTTTCCAAATGACAAAAGACATTCAAACATTTTCAAATATTGATTGTTCCATCCCAGACTCTCTTTATATTAGGGCTGAAATCCTTTGGACAATAACAGTAAGTATTTCTTAAAGGAAGGATTAAAAATTTTAAATACAGCAATAGTAGCAACGTTTTATGCCCTTTATGGTGGAAAGTTAGATGAGAAGATATATATCACTCTCATATTTGTGAATTAAATATGAAACTACAGCTATCAGTCAGCTAGTTTATCTTAACATAAACATGCATGGAAGGAAACAGTGAGCTGGGCCTTGGGTGTGTCTGTGAGTATGTTATATATGTTTATACACTCACTCCTATGAAGTGAACCTTGCAGCGCGGGTTGGCGTCGGTGAGCCGGACGGCTTCGCTGAACACACTGAAATTGCATCTTGACAAGATGGCCATCTTCCCCCGACAATTACTGACCCCCGTCCTCATAGCTGCTTTGACACTGTCCACAGTCTCGTCAGACACGCCACCTACAGGGGTGTTTGTTTGTCCAGAATGGACAATAGTCATATTTTCATATTACATCAACTTCTAGGGCATTAAAATCATGTGTATTTTAAGGCACATTATCCGTTTTTTAAGTAAAGGAAACCATTTGCTGCGTTTACCTTTTTGCTTTCCTCCCACCAGAATCTTCTGCACGTTCTTACACACTTTGAGGATGGTGGCACCCACATAAGCGATCTCAGCACCGAACCTGAAGCTCTGGACAAAGACAAGAGCAGCAGGGAGGTTAATTTTTCTGACCAACACTGAACTGCTGAGAGTTTAACAAGACCATCTATTTGTGACTACTTCTCTCCTGTTTTGTCTCTACATGCAACGTTATCTTCTTTCTTCATCATCAGAAGGTTTTAAAAAGTCGACAAAAAAAAAAAGACACACCTTGTGTTTAGGACTTTTTAATTTTTTACAATAAGTTTTGAATTGATTTATGGACTTTCATCCTCAGTAGATACTGGAGATAACTCCTGAGTTGATTCCAGAGGTATATCTATAATGTATATATGTTCTAGTTTAGCTTATCTATTTGACACCATGGACATATTGTTGTGGAAGTTTATTTAAATAACCCAAATGATTGTGAATATACTGTAGCAGTAGCAGCTTTAACAGTGGCATATATTATTCAAAGGCTTCCAGTAAGATGTATCAACAGTGTTGCAATAAAGCTGGAAATGCAGTCAAATGTGGTTTCTCCCTGCAGAGCGGTAATGAAATATGTGACATATATGTTTTTATATATTCATTCGAGTGGGGCATGCCCAAAACAAGGGTTATCCTGAAAACCATTTTTAGGGCTCTAGAGTTCAGTGTCATAGTCTATTGAAAGATGAGGACAGGAAGGGAAGACATCAGCCACTGTCAGTTCCCCCTATTCTGCCTCCAAGGTCTCAAAAGTCAACTTGACAAGTGAGTGAACGCTCTTATTGAGTCTTTTGCCTCTTTTTTGGTGCAAATAAAACAATGTCCGTTTCCTCTTAAAAAACTAAACAAAAATGAAGCACTCAAATATGAATATGGACGTCAATTACAACGGTAAAGGCTTAAAAGCATTTGGGTCAGTCCTACATAAAACCCATTAACTGCAGGAAAAGAAAGGATGTCTTCTTTCAAATTTTTGACCTTACTACCCGTAACAGCTTCTTTGCAAACGTTAGTCTATTTGAGCATGAAATTTCCAATGCCTGTGTCAGGTAGTAGATGTGTGTGTGGTCCACTATGTTGAGGGCATTGACCGCTCCTTTGAAGGTGTAGATCTGCTGATGAGGATCTCCAACCAAGACTTTCCCACAGCGCTGAGACATAAGCACATCCATGATGGCTGTGAGGGAAGACAGGAAGACACCATCACCATCAAAAGCAAAATAAGCACGATAAATACCTTTCCATAATCCTGCATCATTACCTGGAGTGCAGTCCTGGGCCTCATCGATGAAGAGGACATCGTAGTCGTCAGACAACTGGGGCTTTGGGGTTTGGAGCTGCCACAACTTTAAGTAACCTGGGAATGAAAAAGTTCATCTGTGCAGCATTGCTTCTAATATTAGAACTACTTATTCATTATTGATTCATTTCACTCATTCACAGCCGACGTACCATCATGGGTCATGTAATACGCCTCCTGTTTTGTCTCGTTCAGGTTCTTCATCTTTTGCCAGATGTTTGTCGCGTCATTGACAAAAAGCTAGGATTTCACAATAAAAGACATACAGTTTAAAAGTCACTTTGTGGTGCTTATATTTTCTTTTTTTCACACTTCGGGTACTAAAGTATATTTAGTACCTGAAGTGTATGAATTTAAATAAATAGTAAACTTATGTGTCCATACAGGCTTTTCATTCTCATCCAGAAGCAGCCTTCTGCCCTTTTTTGTATCACGATAATTGGGGACGTGTCTGGTCGTTATTGAGTCATCAGCAGAAGACATGAAGGTGTTGAGAGTTGTGGTCACCACTTTGGCTTTGATAAAGCCGCCGCGGCCTTCAGGCAGAACAGAGTTGATGGTGAATGGCTTCAGGTTGAAGGTCAGCTTCTTACATAAATGGTAGCTGCCACATGGAAGAAAACAGAAGAGAAACAATCCTTTGAATCCTTATCCTTTGAATACAGCTTACAGATTTAAAATACTATTGATCTGGAGTTAACAGGAGTGAAAATTCAAAGTCAAAACTTAGGAACTTCAGATAGATCTTCAAGGGATGTGGTTTTAGATCCTGATATACATCTTGACACAATGACGAGTTACTGTGGACGAGGTTAGTCACCCAGAGAGAGCAGATCGACCTTATGGTCAAACACACGTCAAGCTTCGTGGGCAGAAAACGGATAAGCAGACAGTGGGCGATGTTCCATCTACGTATAATGCTTAATTACCATAGACTCACACTCGCCACTTTTTCCACAAACTCAAAATATTTTTTGAGTTAATGAATCAATGTACATCTTGCCATCGTTAGTCCACAAAATTGGCATCGATAACAATAATTTATTGTGTTATCGATTGAGTGAGTTTGTGACTCTACAAACACAGGGCAGAGATTTTCAGACTTGCAGTTCTGGGTTAGGGAGAGGCATGCATCCATAAAATATGTGCGTCAAGGTGTTTGAAATCTGTGTTAAGCACATGCACAAATTATCATTTAACATTTTATGACTCATCATCACTCATCATGACGCATGTATCTATAGGAACACAGTGAGGTATGCCAAACCACCACCAAAGCATGTCAGCAGTGACGTGTGACAAATCTCATTAGTTATATACATAGTCTTTCAGTCTAAAATAAACCCAGTTTCAGTAGATTGTTTAAATCTAGTTATTATTTTCAAAACTTACAATGTCCAAGTCCAGTCTTCAAATAATAGATTAACAAAATGTCCAACTGATTGTTTACATAATGCATCAAATTATACTACATAGAACCACAGTTCAACATCTTTTTAACATGCTACATTTGCCAGCATGTTAAAATCTTCCAGAAATTCTTCTTTGATTCTAATATTACGTGTCTCTGAAAAGCTCTTCTCTCTGATCAAAACTGAAACAATGTAAACTGTGAGGAGGAACTTAAATGATGATAAAACTCAAAATATCCATTCATTTTCTATAAACACTTATCCTTTGAGTCATAGGGGCAGCTGTAGCTCAGTGGGTAGAGCAGGTTCCGCCCAGGCTCCCCTGGGCGGAACCGAGCTACATGCGGAAGTATCCTTCAGTATCCTTGAGCAAGATACTGAACCCCGAAATTGCTCCTGACGCGCAGTTGGCACCTTGTGTGGCAGCCTCTGCCGTCAGAAAGGGCCCTGCGATGAGCTGGCGACTCGTCCAGGGATATACCCTGGCCTCCGCCCATATGAAAACTGGGATTGGCTCCAGTAACCCCCGCAACCCCCTGAAAGGGGGGGATAAAGCGGTAACATCCCCGCGACCCTCACGGATAAAGCGGTTAAGAAAATGAGATGAGATGAGATTTTGAATACAGCTTACAGGTTTCAGATAGATCTTCTTAACTTAACATTTGATTTAAGTTTGTTGCCTTAATTTTCCTCTACTTTTTCCTGTTTACAGTTCACGGACATTGATTACATTTGATGAACACGCACGCTTTTAAAGAGTTACATGCTTCCCTCCTTCATGTCTGGGATGCTGTGTATTAGACCCTGACTGGCTCAGAATACGTCTTCACAGTTGTTATAACTGAACTGAGCAGCACAACTTCCTGTCAACAGCACTTATCTTGGCGCTCAAGTTCAGTATAAACTAAATAATGAACTACACATTGCGCATTTGCAATAATTGACATTACCGCTTTGATATTCAAGTAGTTAACTAAACAAAAACATATTTGCCACAGCTGCCTCTTTTTGTCCACAATTGGTATTTATATTTTATGTTCGACTGTCTCTGAGAACATCTGAGGGGAAACTTCTCACCTCCTCCCAACCTCATTGAAGGCCAGTGAGTGGACAGTTTTGCAGGCCACATTGCTGGGGAAGCGGCGCTGCGCCTCGCTGGCCACTGACTTGTTGAAGGCCACATACAGGAAGCGGAGGTGTGGCCGCTGCTCGGCATACTTCACCAACGTGGTGGTCTTCCCTGTACCTGTAGCACACATCACCGTCCATTCAGCTGTGACACTATGATTCCTGATTGCAACACTCAAAACTGATCATCTACCTTCAAAATAAAACACAATTTTAGAGTAACATGCAATTGCAAAGATTAGGGAGAGTTTAAAAGAAACAACCTACCCAAATTACAGATATCATTAACCAAACAAAACATGGTGCACATTGTAGTACTAAACTTGTTCTTCATTAAATACAGAGGCGAACTGGAACTCAGACATTGCCTATATGTGTATAATGTATAAACCCTTCATGTCCCTGAGAAAGTCTTAAAAATAACTATCTAGAAAAGGATGCTCCCTGGTGGTGACACAAACACTTCACCTTTAAACTAGTTTCACTATTAAACATATCCACTGCATGAGGATCCAATTACAGTCACAGTCAAAAGTTTACATACTCTTGTAAAGAAAGTTTATATCATGGCAGTCTTCAGTTCCAATGATTTCTGCAACTCTCATATTTCTGTGATGGAATGAGTGGAACACATACCACTTTGTCAAAAAAAACATTCATGAAGTTTGCTTCAAATCTGAATTTATTATGGGTCTTCTGAAAGTGTGACCAAAACTGCTGGCTCAAAAATATACATATAATAATTTGAATATTTGGTTAAATGTCCCTCGGCCATTTTCACCTCAATTAGGTGCTTTTGATAGCATCCACAATCTTCTTGTAGTCCTCTGGCTGAGTTCAACTACGTTTGTTAGCTTCCTGGCATAGACTTGTTTCTTCAGCACAGTCGACATATTCTAGATGGGGTTCAAGTCAGGACTTGTGAAGGCCATTCCAAAACCTCAATTCTAGCGTGATTTAGCCATTCCTCTACCACTTTTGATGTGTGTTTGGGATCACTGTCCTGTTGGAACACCAAACTGCACCCTAGAGCCAATCTTCTGCTGATGATTTTAGGTTTATCCTGAAGAATTTGGAGATAATCCTCCTTCTTCATTATGCCATTTACTTTCTTTAGAGAACCAGATCCACTGGCAGCAAAACAGCCACCACCATGCTTGACAGTAAGTATGGTGTTCTTGGAGTTAAAGGCCTCACCTTCTCTCCTCCAAACATATTGCCGCTCATTTTGGCCAAACAACTCAGATTTTGTTTCATCTGACCACAGAGTTTTCGGTTTGTCTTTGTCCATGTGATCAGCAGCAAACTTCACTCGAGCTGTAAGGTGCTGCGTCTGGATCAAGGGCTTATTTCTTGTACCACAGCCTCTCAGCTCATGTTGATGCAAAACACACTTGACTGTGGACACTGACACCTGTCTTCCAGCAGCTTCATTGCAGACTTGCTTTTGGTGGTTTTTGGTTGACCCTTGACCATCCTGACCAGTTTTCTCTCAGCAGCAGGTGAGTGTGTGTTTTCTTCCTGATGGTGGCAGTGACACAACTGTGCCATGAACTTTATACTTACAAACAGTTGTTTGCACAGTTGATATTGGGACCTTTAACTGTTTTGAAATGGCTCCAAGTGACGTTCCTGACTTGTTCAATCAATAATGGGCTCTTTCAGATCAATGCTGAGCTACTTAGACTTTCCCATGTAGTGCTTGTGGCTAAGTCTAATGAGTGTATCAAAAAAGCCCTATTAAAATGGGCCCAGAAAAGTCATCAGCCATTATCAATCAGAATCACTCGGAAGAAGTTAAGAGGCCATGATACAAAGAACATTTTCTATAATCACCAAAATTCATTGTTCAAGTTACTGTATGTATATTTTTGAGCATGCAGATTTGGTCACATTTTCAGAAGACCTATAATAAATTCATTATTGAGCCAGACTTCATGAATGTTTTTTGTGAAAAAGTAGTTTGTGTTTCTCTCATTCCATCACAGAAAAATGAGAGCTGTAGAAATCATTGGAAGCAAAGATTGCCACGAAATATATTTTCAAGTGTATTTAAACTTTTGCCCGCGACTGTAAATGTTTTTTACATTCTGATGTAAATGCTGTGAGTCTGAGACTAGATACATAATGATAATGCAACATTTACACTGACATTTGGGATTGTCTTTTACTTGGTTTTAAATTTCATGTTCGTCTGTCCGTGATGAAAATAAAATGATTTTATAGAATGGTGCTGATGTACCTGCAAAAGCCACGATCTTGACCACGTGATCTGGCTTGATGTCGTGGCTGAGGATCTGCTGCTGTTCACATGTGAGGTGAATCTGAGGTCCCCTAGCAGAAACACACACACACACAGATGCAAAATGATCATTGTCAGCAGGCCAAACCTCCCCACTTCCAGCTGGCTTAAGGACTGACGGAGTTGTCAACATTCACTTGACCTGCTTTACAAACAAAATGAAGAAGTTTATGGCTCTGAATCAAGGCAGAAAGAGTTTGAGAACCAATGCACTAGATCAGAAAGTGGGTCTATCCTCATGAAGAAATTAAGGGTGAATAACAAATAGGGTTGTTCCAATACTGATACCAGTATCAGAAATGCCACTGATACCACCTTAAATGCTGGTTTGGGTATCTGCGAGGACGCGAGTCTATGCACCGATCTGATTCTAGATTATTTATTTATTAGAAACAGAACCCTGCAATTTCCCAACAGTGTCCTGCACACTGATGGAGAACTTTTACTGCACAAGTGGTCGATTTACATCTATGGCAAGCGACTTGTGTAACTTCAAGCACATCCATAACATAATACATAGGATAAGTCAGGGCTTTCCACAAGGACGTGGAGTAGTCAGCCAGTGGGAAAAAGTAGTCAGCTAGGGGGTCCAGGGGCATGGCCCCCCCTGTAGAATAATTTTGAACATAAAAAGCAAAAAAGCCCAAATTTGGTGGCTTCTGGCAAATTCTAATGCTACTATTCCATCATGTTCACTGATCTTAATCATTGCATATTTCAATGAGTTTGCCTTCCCGATTGTAAACAGGGAATGAATTATTGTAAAGTAGATTAGGCAGTCCGATTTACAGTCTGTAAATATCTATTAACATTTAAAACAACATATATTCTGAACTGATCAGAACTTCAGTAATCAAGAATCATTAGACCTTATTTATCATTTTATGTTTATTGACACCTTCGGTGTAAAGTTATAAAAGGCATGTAATGATGGTTAATGTATTTTTTACTATAAACATACAGTAAATGTTTTGTTTCAACGAAATATTTTAAGAGGGAAAATGTCTCTAAATCACATGCCTCAATGTAGTCTATGTATTGGTTTAATATTACCGTAGAGTAAAACTTTCTATATTTTTTCAACTGTAAATGTTTAACGGGAAATGTAGCACTTCTCAATGCTTACTGCGCACTTCTCAAGTCACTGCCACTGGTGGTTTTCCGAAGTAGCTCATCTATTGAGGATGTCACATCTGTGCAATCATGTTTTGTGAGGAGAGGAGTCTCCGCTCTCATACACGAAAGGACACAACCTCTCAGCTGAACACAAACACACATTGAGAGCATGTGGCGGTGGGACTGAAACAGACATAACTATTTCTTTTGGAATCGGTAAGGGGGAAGGAAAATAAAGAAGAAAAAAAATATTACCGGTATATCTCTAGAAACAAAGCAGGCTGTACTTATTCTTCATGTACATCAGTCAGGCTAATGTGTTTGTTCCTCACCCGCTCTGACCGGAGCTGACAGAAAAGGGGCCGTTCTCCATCAGGTGAAGAACGTAGTAGATGTTGTAATGCAACCTGGAGAGACAGAAAAGAGAATTGTAGTGAAGCTGAGAAGAATATTGTGGGATTCTAAGGTGGTGACACTTGAAGCTCGTACCTGTCACTGATCTGGATGTTGCTCCTCTCTAAGGCAAGCAGCATCATGGCCATGTGACTGAGGTACTCTGTGATGGCGGTGTCTGACATGCAGCCGGTGAGCAGAGACACCAAGGCTTGCACATCTCCAACACTCTCACTGAGGATCAGTATGATGGCCATGGCTGCGTACGGGTTGGGACCCTGCAGACCGGAGACAGATGATGTGAAAACTTCCACGGTGATCATGTGCACACTGTGACCTACACTTTCTTCTTTGTGAATCTGTGTGTGTGAGTCATACCTCCAAGCCAAGGTTAAAGGACTTCTTAATGTCAGGAATACGTAATCTTATTGAGGCCTCAGCATGAGGAAAAAGGCGATGTTTCTTAACACACTCCAGAACGTCCTCCGGCCTCACCCGCTCTCCCAAATTATGCTGGGCCATTAAACTGAGCAAAACACACACAGAAAAAGGACATACATTACCACACAGAGCATTTTAAATCTGCCAACATTCCCATACTTTAAACATTACTGGTCATTGTATATGACAATATCTAATCATTTAACTGAAGTTCTGAGTGAAACTGGGATCAGAAAAAAGTTTCACATTTAAATGAAAAAAAGTTAGTTTTCTCTACTTTATACTTGACCCAAATAGTTCTTCTGAATTGGCTAATTTTGCATATTTGGCCTTCTCTTCTCTGCTCCAGCTTCTTAAATTTGAAACTTTTGAAAATTTAAACTCCTCTATGACAGTAAGCTGAATATCTTTGGGTTGTGGACAAAACAGGACATTTGAGGACGTCATCTTGGGTTTTGGGGACATTTTATGGACCAAACAACAAACAAATAGCCGTCAGATTCATCGACAATGAAAATAGTCAGAGTTGCAGCCCTACTAGAAACAAGCACACGTTCAAATTAGTTAAATTCTTAGTCAGTTTCTGCACATCAGCAGTAAAGGTAAGATGAATGAATCCACCAGACTCTTAGCTAGTTTACTGTAAAAGGCTTGTAGCCTCCTAAACAGTGGAGTAAAGGGGCTTGAGGTAAACAATCAGTTTAAGAGTGTGTTAAGTTTTTGTAATGTATTTTTTTTCCTCTTTCCATTTTTTAATTTGTAAGATTACCGTTATCGTTTATCGTATCTGCCACAACAAACAGAGAATTTTTATTATCTGCCCTAACACAAACATTGGAGAGCCTCTTCTTCATGTATTATTGTTACAGGACTGTCCATTACTGAGGAAATGTAGACTTACACAACGAGGTGTCGTATGCTGTGCGTTGTTAACGCTGGATTTGTTATGCGACTCTTCTTCAGGATGCCGAGGATCTCCAGCATTGTAGCCTTCTCCCTCATCATGTAGCGGAAGTATTGTTTCTTGAAGGGGACAAACTGTGAACAGGAAAACAAATACACAACCGTATTTATCTCTCAAACACTTCTTTCATGCAAGAATCTGCGTGAATGTATTTCTGCAGGAAGTTCACACTCACTCTGCTTTTGTTCCATTACTTCTACTAAGATAATGTCACCTAATTTTGACATTAGCCCCCTACCCCATGCTTAAAAAATAACTTAATGTTACTGTGGTTTGTTTAACCTTGGGGTCTTGGAAAATGTTCCTCCAGCGTTGGCAGACCATGCTGACACTGCGGTAGAGGTCCAGGGCAGGGACCTGGCACAGCACTTGTCTCAGCACCTCCTCTGGAAGGTCATCTATGCAGCCCTGGGGCTCCTGCAGGTCCTTGTTACTACCCAGGAGCCCATAGTGGACGTCGGGAAGGGCCTCCACCTCCTCATCCTCTTTGCGAATGTCACTATCAAATTCGTCATCGCCCCAAAACATCTCTGCTGTCATTCCCTCCAGATAATCAAGCGATGCCTCCTCCCGCTTCACCTCAGGCTCTGGCAGCATCGCAGCAGCTAACAGGCTTACATCGTCAACCTCGTCCTCCTCCACCTCAGGTTCTTCCGGCATTGCAAATGATAAAAGGCTGACATCATCCTCCTCCTCATCCTCCTCTTTCACAACCTTTGGCCCTTCTTTGGGAAAAAGTTCTCCATTGAGTCCATTTGTGTGTGTTGACGAGCATGGCTGGGGGGATTTGTGCGGACTGGATCTGAGGACTCCTGTCACAGAGAAGAAGTTGTTGATGCTCTTCTGTTGCCCAGAGGGACTTCCTGAGGCAGATGCTGTTGATATAAGGAGTGAGAGAGAAGATTCAGAGTCTGACATTAATTTTAGGATTTCCTACCAAAGACTGGGCAAAAATAATAACTACATTTTCATGCACAGATGCTGCTTTGTCTGTTTCAGTGTTACTTTGAGTAGATTCAGATTTTTCTAAAAAGTTTCTAGTGGAGTTGCAACGAATAATCAAGTAATTGGTTGGTAATAAACTATTAAAGTAATGACCAATTATTTTGATAATCAATTAATTGGCTTAAGCATTTTTTAATTAAAAAATAAGGTCCAAATTCCCATATTTTCTGGTTTCTTTACTCCTCTATGACAGTGAAGTGAATGTCTTTAGGTTGTGTACAAAACAAGACATTTGAGGATGTCCTCTTGAGCTTTGGGAAACACTGATTAACATTTTTCTACATTTTCTGACATTTTACAAACCAAACAACTAATTGATGAATCGTGAAAATGATCAACAGATTAATCGATAATGAAAACACTTGTTAGTCGCAGCCCTGTTTTCTAGCATAATGTTTTTACAGCAGATTACCACACTTCCGTCGCTTGGTGGGTGTCCTGGGGTAAAGCCCCCGGTTGGGGTTGCGGTTTCCCAGCCCACTGTTGACTGTTTGGGGCTGGGTGAGGGCATCAGTTCCCTCTGCACTTTGTCCAAGCTCATCACACTCCACTGCGTTTAGGTGTTTCCTTTTGACCTTCCCTAGGAAACAACACAACATTCAGTCATGTCAGCACAAGACAAACCACTGTATTGGGATTGTCCATACGTAATGTCAGTCATTCTTTAGTTTTACTATCTATAATGATAATGACACTATTCAATCCTTACCATGCTGAGGTTAAACAAACAAACCAGTTTTATACTACATATTATCATTTTTGACTCATTACCATCCAGCCCTATCCTTTGATAAGACGTTGTTGCCCCCTCTTTACTCAACACAGGTGGAGTTTACCTCAGGCAACATTTTCATAAGTGCCAAACCAACAGCAGACCTATGCATTGTAATATGAGCTAATACTGAGAGTCCTATTATAGTCTAAAAGTAGTGCAGAAGGCATTTGCACCCTGACAAGAAAAGAGTTGTTAAGGAAAGCAAGTTCAGGTGTTGTTCCTTTATGGCTATGAAAAAGTTACCAGTATTCAACTCAAAAGCAAAAGAGCATACTACTTAGCTTAGCTAGCTGGATAAAGTGACGTAATAGTTGAAAAAAGTATGCAGCACTTCGTTATGTTTACCTTCTTTGGTGGCTGAGACAGACTTAGCTATTAGCCTGATAATTAACTTACCTTTAACAGCCACTTCCATCGTCGTGTCCAGCTCATACGTCTTATTAACAAAACTATGTAACTTAACGTTAAGGATTTGTTTTGCTATATATCCGTTCAAACTAAGCTAGCGTTAGCTAACTACCAACGTTGAACCTTTAGTAAACAACGACTGTTGCTAGCTTATTTACACTTGCTAACGTCACTTTCCGCTTATGTCTGCAACCACAAACCTGACCCAAAACTCAAGTAAGCCTCTACAGTTAATGTCATCAAACTAACTCGAGTTAATTTTGACTTGTTTTTGTACTTGTTGTGTCGACAGATACGCTGCGTTGTTTGCAAGTGCCTAGCTTTGTTTCAAGCATAATTACTAGCCACCTTATTGGTCGGCTCTTCTTCTTCTTTGATTTTATTAGTGGTTGATGAAGTAGCTTATGGGTGCTTTACTGAACCAAGAGGACTGGAGTGTGTGGCAGTCTGTAGGCAGAAAACCACAGAAGTGCTTTTATATGACCGTTACTTTATTTAATTACATGAAATTTTAACTTTATCACAGCACACAATTATTGCTGAGTTTAAAAACGTGTCTTTCCATTGAAAATTAATGGTATACATAAAGGTAATATGTCCTGCATGGAGGACACACTCACTCACAATGTATGTATGTTGATATAAAGTATGTTCCATCTAATATTTTAATAATTTAAAGATTCAATACAAAAAAAAACAATATATAGAATGACTGTAAGGTGTCACTCGTAGTGATAAACCTACAGCCAATTATCACTAAAGCTATTCATAGGAGCTCATGCTATTTGCATGATATCGCACACTTAAATAACATTTTAATAAACTTAAACTTTCAGTTGATTGAGGCAGAAACACAGACTGAGGAAAGAGCAAACGTAGTATCACTTTTATTCATTGGTCAGTCATTTCTAGGGGTTAGGTTAAGTACATTTCCAGTTAATTGCACCATAATGAGATTGGAGGCACAGCATCAGTCATTTCCTCTTAATATTCAATACAGTACCTCTGATGAACATTACAGTTGAGTTACAAAGACAAAGATAAATCCCCCCTCATGTTGTTAACACTGTTGTTAATATACTAAGCCAATTACCATCTGTAACTATTACCACAGTGCATGACGTATTTTGTAACTAATGGCTCCTCTAAAGTAAGTTATAAGATGTCTTTAGACAAAATCCAGAGAAAGGGTGTGAGCTTGTAGAATTTAATGCTCCGATTGCTCTCTGGTTTTCTGTGGATTGATGGATCATGTTAAATGTTAGTGCAAAAAAGTCTGACACACTGTCTCCAAAATCTATTATTTCCCTCAGAGGTCATCGAAGAGAAAAATAAGAAAAAAAAAAAGTAAATGAAGCAAGAATTAACCACATCGTAGATCACCTGTAGGAATTGTTAAGAGGCTGATTTTTCTGCCCTTAAGTCTGGGAAACAGTATGTTAGCACGTGGAAAGGAATGTCGTACAATCACTACATAAAAATTACAAAAAATAGCATCCTTTCGTAATCTCATAAAAACCTGGAAATGACTATTTGTCACATAAGGCATACAAGACTAAAGCCTGAAATGCAGTCGGCGATTGGCCACCAGGTGTTTCAGGCCTCACCTTGCTGAGTACAAAGAGTGGTCCAGGACATGTAGTGTGAACAGGGCTGATTCAGAGGCTCAGTTAATCTTTTTCAAGGCTTTGATTTCAAGATTTTTTAGCGTGATTTACACATACTGGTATTTTAACTCTAGCTCTATGGATGGTCATTGCACCTCATAGAAACAAATATTAAAATATGAGGTCACATCAGGTCTAAAACCACGACGCAACTTCTCATACAATTTCTTCATATAATTTCAAACACTTCAATTTGCTTTCCAATACATTTCCAGATTTTCCAGTCCTTTGCATGAGCCCTATGTAACAGCAAAGACTACTTCCTCCTCCTGAGCATTCCTCTTCACTGCTTCAGGATGGGCAGCTCCCTCGGCTTAAAGAAGGCCTGAGCCATCCCCATGGCGAAGATGTACACTTTAGAGTCCACCACAATTTTTTCTTTCTTCAGCAGGTCTGCGGGAAAAGAACGAACAGAGAGTTGAGTCAGCGTTCTTGTGGCGGTCTCGATGATCACATACTAACACCACTCTGTGGAAAACATTAAGCCTCACCGTCTATCTTCATCTGGAATTCATCGAGAGGCAGGAGGATGACTTCAACGAATTCTGGAAAGGGAGGATAACGGTTTGATTGAGGAGTTGCTTTATGAGAGAAAAGGATTATTTTTGATATAATAAGAAACATAACTCACCTCCATCACCTGCAGAAGAACAAAGGAGAGCAAGATTAGCCAACAGGTTTTTATATTACACACAAATGTATTCTTAAAATACATTAACATTTCACAGTGTCCCAACTTTTTTGGGGGTCGGGGTTGTATATTAATTGATTTCAGTAATTAGATTTTACACTTATCCCTAGACTTGTATTGTGAGGGTTATTTATTTGCCAAAAATAAAAATAAAAAGAAAGACAGAAAATGAGGCAATAAAAGCAATATACTGGCTGTGAAGGAATGAATGAATAACCCTATGCAAAATGTTGAATACTTTTTTTATCTATTGTGTTGTGTTTTTTTTTTATTTTAAGTATGCTGCCTTTATTTGGGATATTATATTATATCAATGCTCTTTGAAAGGGTGTAGTTGCAGTAGAATGCTATTATTTTATCATTAAATTATCATCCTTAAATTACAATAATGTTGTTTTCTGGAACAATGTGTCATCTAACGGAAGTTATAAGAATGATACGACTAGTAACATATTTAAGCTCCATATAAACTCAAAATGAGGCCAAATAAATCTCAAGACTAAAGCCCTATTCAGACAGGGATAGTATCACAGCTGGAGGTGGGTAATTCTCATGACACAAATGTGGAAAAAGCATATTTTTTTCAAATATTACCATCATCTACTTTTAACCTTAAACTACTTAATTTATATATTAATGTATTACTAGGTGTATAAAGGAGTGGGTCTGCTCACCGAGCTGTTGTGTTGGGTTGATATTCTCCATATCATCTCCGTTGATGTTGACCATGATGATCTGGGTGGTGCAGTTGGACAGACCGGGGTCCAGACAGGTCACTGCGATCCAAACAATAACATTAATACTAGCATTCTGTGTTCATAAGATTAAGATGAGTATGGAACTTCTTTTCACTTTTCACCGCTGACCCCTGAACCTCTCCGACACACTCAACCTAGAAAGGCAGCTTATGCAATCAAATGTACGTCTAGGTACTAGGTCTTTGTGCGACGATACCTGGAGTGACTCCGACTACTTCCCCTTTGTAGCCGGTTTCTTCTTTAAGCTCCCTCAAGGCAGCAGCCTCCGCGCTTTCACCCTCGTCGATCAACCCTGAGCACAGCAGACACAATATTAGAAGTGTCAGAATACACAGCTGTGCCATCAAGAATTTGCAAAAGTCCCAACAGCTCCATTATGTGCGAAGAAAAATGAGATGTAAGATGTTTTTGAGACTAAAAAACAAAACTTTACCGCATGAAAAGTTCAAATTAAAAGGTTTGTTTTGTTGAAACTCTGGACTGAAAATGAGAAGTTTTAAGGATGTTTGAGGAATGTATAAAAAAAAAACCTTTCTGACCTGCAGGAAACTCCAGAGTGTAGCATCCCATAGGGGGACGAAACTGCTTCACCATCACCACACAGTCTTTGTGGAGTGTCCGTTTCAGCAGCGCGATGATTCCAACACCTGCAGGAAAAGTGTGTTACAGCTGGTTAAGCTCAAAATCCGACCTTACCGTCAGTGCAACCTCGACTGACGAGCTAACAGGAAAACAAAAAGTACATAGATGCTCACCATCTGCCTCTGTGTTGGTTTGTCTCGTCGTCCTTTTCGCAGTCTCCCAGGTTCTGGTGGGTGAAATCAGAAGGTGAAACTGTGTGCGGGACACTTGTGCAAATGATAATCCATGTCAGTTGAAGACAGAACAGTACCTGGTGTTTCCAGCAGGGTCCACGTACGTCGTCTTCTCCAGCTTCACCCATTTTCCTGATGCAATGAGCTGCAAGACAGAAAGGAAAAGAACCAGGCTGAGACGATCTATGGCACCGAACACAACTCTGTAAAGACTTATTACAGTCTGAGCTGCTGCTCTACTAATCTTACCAAACTACAAGAGTGGGAATTGTCTTACAGAGAAGCACTTATGTGGTTATTTTTTCAATACAATAATTTGATGTCATAATCTCAAAAATTTTGAATCTAAGGACCAATTGTTTTTAATTGTGATATATCTAAATTTGAGAACGCACACTCAGCAAGCTGAAAGTTTGACAGGATGTCTACAAGTATCAGACACTTAAAGTGAAATGTTCGTTGCTGCAGGAGTCAGTACTTTCCAAGCTGTTTGAAGAAATTGTTTCAGTTTCTTGAAACAAGTCCAGTTGCCTAAGATACGGCACTTAGAATTACCATGACCTGGGTGACTGAGAACCTTCATCAACACTGTTGATGTTTAAACTAGGGTCTTTAATTGTGATTTTGTATGTCATTTATTTTATGGAATGTCTTGTCGGTTATCTGGACCGTGAGTCTGCAATAAAGTTTTGAATTGAAATGAATTGAATATTTAAATACTTTTAAATGCCTAGTATTTATAAAGCAGAATTTCAGACTGTTTAAGACTTTTTAAGGACCTGCAGACACCCTGTTTGATGCAAGTCCATCAAATTTAATACATCAGAGAGGTGTCTAAGGTTGGTTATTGATATATAGTCAGGATTCTTCATGGAGGAGACTAATATAATCCTGTGTTTTGGAAAATTGCAATGAAAGAACATAGAAACTTCTGCCTTTTTTTAAATTAATTGAAGGGTTAAGATAAAGCGTTGTACTTGGTAAAGGATATTTTGTTGTAACATGACATGTTATGTACTTTTGTATCCACTTGGAGCAAATATAGTTTTTTGTATACCTAGTATCTGTAGTGATAAATAAGCAGGGTTCCCACACCTGCTTTAAAATAATATTCAATGAATTTTCAAGGACTTTCCAGGCCTGATTCCCCTCAAATTCAAGGACCCAACATGGCTCCATAATAACAACCGGAAGAACACAGAGCATGTTTGTGTTATATTATTGTACATTGACAATGGTTCAGTTCATCACAGCTATAATGTAATACTACGATGAAGCTATTACTTTAAACTGAGTTATGAGGCAGACCTGTGCAAAAGCCCTGCATTAAAACATGTCTTTGTGAATCTTGTGATTTACTGATGTTCTAACTCGTCTACATTTTGCAGGTCATGTTACCAAAACTGTCAGTGGAGATTTCGGCTTCAAGTCAGAGTTAATGTGGGGTATTTTAAAGCAGCTGTCATAGAGTTTCTGTCTGGACATCATTTATAAAAACCCTAAAAACAACAAACGTACCTCTTCTTTCACTATGTGTGGTGTAGTCACCGCTTTAGGATCCCCTGAGTTGCTCATTTTCAGTATCCGGACAACTGGAAATGAAGAACAGTCGGGTCAAAAAGCTTTAAATAACAAATTAACACTGTCCACCAAGAGCTCGGCTGAGAATTAAAACAAAATACAGAGAACCACCATTTTAATGCGGACCAGACTGGTCGCTTCTGATCATGAGTTGCTCAATTAGCTGCATATTTCGACATTTGGCTTATCAGCTTGTTTTTTTGTTTATTTTACGGTAGCTAGCTGATTTACACTTAACACTGCTACAAGGGTTGAGAGCTCGCACATTTTAAACTTTAAACAATCATTTAAAATGGAAATAATTAAACTTGACTCACGTGAAATCCAAACGATGAGTAGGTACTGACTAGAAGAGATGGCATAGAATGAATGAGGAGTCACTCTGGCACTACTTCCGGGTACCGCAAACGTCACCGGAGTCAAGTTTTGTCCCCAGTAAAATGGAAAAAAACAAAACAAAATGATTATTTTCGGAGTCATTTCTATCATATTTTTAAAGTAGAGATTCAATAACATAATAACATGCGCAACTCTTTTGGAATTATACTCATTCCATTCCAACTAATTGTAATAATTTGATTTAAGGTAAGTAAATATGGGTAGTGTTTTGTGAGAATGAAGACTAACGTTACGCCTGTAGTTTTTTTTTTTAAGTTTATTTTGATCCTTTTTAAATTATGAACTGATCATATTACTGTTTCATGTATTTGACTGATTTCTGCACCATGACGCTGTGGGAAAATTGTTTCTTGAAACTTTCATGCCAATAAAGGAGTGGTAGCTCATTCAGATAAACGATCTATGTCTCAAGTCAGCGGGTGTTGCATCGACCCCGCCTACATGTGCACCTCCATAAGACGTCCGACCTCTGAAAACACAATTTTATTATATAAATCTAACAATAAAGCCTCGGCGGTTTAACAATGGGAATTAAGTCCATTAATAACAGTGAAAACTGAGGAGTAATATTCCCTCAAAATGACGCCGTGTCAAACGAGAATGCGGCGCCGTACTTTTCCAAAATATCATGGCGTCGGAAGATATTTACTGATGGACACTTTTCCGTTACAGGATATTGCAGCATGAAGAAGGAGCAAGTTGTCAACTGTCAGTTTTCGGTTTGGTATCCGATATTCAAGAAACATACGATTAAAAGGTAAACAACTATAATTTGTACTTGAATACCAGAAAACATTTCATCTGTTGTCGCTGTAAAAAAAAGGGTCCATTTAGCTAACGGCTAGCGCTAGCTACCAGATAGAAGCACATAGCTGCCATCTCCATCTTCTTGCTTATCTTAAGCTTTAATAGTTGTGTTTAAATCCTTTTCAGAGGAGCTTTCTACAACCTCATTCTTCCTTTGACATATGTATGTGTGTTGTCTTTTATTAACATGTATTTATATGCTATATTATTACTCTTCTTTATTCCAGTCTGATTCTCCCACTGCCTCAGAATGTAATAGAATATTTACTGGACGATGGGACACTGGTAGTCTCCGGGAGGTATGAGGCCACTGACATACACACACACACACACACACACACACACACACACACAAATCCTTCCATTTAGTCTTTTGTGAGTGATCCACATGAGGTCTCATAAGTGATCTTTGGGACTCCTCTTAAGTGTTGGCAGAAAGGTTGACCTGACCTGCTGTGTTTGAGAAGCCCTGATGTAAAGATGCTATGGGGTTTGCTTGTAGCAGATGATACAGGTTGACCCTGTTGTTATGATCATATACTCATCTGTTGTTTCTCTTCCCTTCAGTGACCATAACACACAGCAGACTCACACTAACAACAGCGACTTGGATGCAGAAGAAGACGTTCAGGTACGGGAACAGAAACTAAGGTTGTGTGTCCGCTTGGAGGCTCTCTTTGGTGCAGATCCTGTTCTATTTTGGCTCATCTCTTTGAACGAAAATTTGTCTTTACTTAAAAAAATTCACAACCATAAAATATTTCACATTTTTACAGGAAGGTGTCACCCTATTCTGTCATTTGAGAAGTCACTTTGTCACTGTTTTGTTTTACATTCACTAGTTATTTGTGAAATTATTTGTGACGGATTATTAGATTTGTTAAAAGACCCACGCTGAGATTGTAGACTGCAGTTAGAGAGTCAGTAGGGAAACTCTGACACGTAGTTCACCTCTAAAATGAAGAGGTAATTTATAACAAAACCTTGGTTAATGAACACACATGACAAATAAATGTTTTAAAGGTTTTAAGTCTTTTTTCAGAGGGTTATATCAGGGAGAAATGGCGTCATCTTTTGACAGTACTTTATACATAACTACTTTGTCTGGTGAACAGACAACCTAACAGCATTCACACAGCAGTTAAACAGTAATTAGAAATGTATTTAATGGTATCTTTTTAACCTCTCATCCTGTTTCTTGTCCTCTGCTTCCCTCTAGTGGTCAGATGATGAGACAACCACCACTGTCACTGTAAGCACGTTTAATGTTTCTTATCCAAATGCACTGTCTGTAATTATGAGGCCAAACAAACGTGATAAATTCATTTCCCACCTGAAAAAGCTTTCATTTAACATGTTTGAACACTTGTATGCTGCACACCCACTCTTTGCATGCAACAGAACTGTGTATCTTAACACCCCCATGTTTATCATTTGATGACATTATAATTATGACTGCGGTTGATGATGTGTCATTGCGTCTGTTAGGCTCCTGAGTTCCCAGAATTCACCTCTAAAGTGCTGGAGGCTATAAACGCCCTGGGTGGGCGTGTCTTTCCCAAACTCAACTGGAGCGCTCCTCGGGTAAAACACTGCACACATGACCAACTTTGTATGACTGTTTTATTTTAAGGTTGCAGACTGGCTGGAACAATATTAAAATATTCTAAATAGATCAAACATAAAACGGTTAATTAAACCACACAATCAAAACAATAAATTAAATGGACTTTCTGGCGGTCAAAACATTTTCAACATTTGGCATAGGGGTGTAGAGATGAGATTAGATGAGATGAGCTTTTAGGTAAGTTGTGTTGCCACTTTTAAGTAAAAGTAAAATTAACACACCGGCTCATTCATGTCAATGGACTCTCTCCTCACCCCCAAAATGTTCCCACACTGGAGCTGTGGAGCGCGCCTTTCATACCAAGTCTATTTGGACTCATTTTGCAGAACGAGTAGCCTAACATCAGTGTTGGGGGTTGATGTGCATTTTATTTTACAACTTTATCATTGCCAATAATATGTTGGATCCATGTTCATGTGTATTTTTAAACACATTTACATTTTTGAAAAAGTTCCAACTTTCAAAATATCATCAAACAATAATGTGGCGTCCCCCCTGCAGTAACTATGCAGACCCCCCTGTTGAAGACCAAGTTTTGGGAGCAGCAGGCGCAGGTTCCACCAGAATGCACTAATTACTCACCAATCCCACAATCCATTAGTTTACACACAGACGCTCTTGACTAACAGCAGGGGCCGCCACACTCAGCATAGTTTTTTTCTGTTCATTCTGCTCAGGCGCTGTGAAAAAAGACTTGTAATGGTGGAGAAATCCCTGCCTTTTATTTTGGCGTCATGTTGGCGACATTCTTATGTAAACACAACAGGCAATGTCAAGGTCAGCTAAAATGATCGAGGTCATTCATCATATGATAAGTGGATAATATAATCATTATGACAGGGAGTATTAAATTCATTAGAAAAGTGTGTCACATGACCTCTTTTTATTTGAAGCATAAGCACATAATTTGTTGGCTAAAAGCCCTCTCCTGTTCAGTGCAGAGACAAATTAGAATTGCCTCTTGGAACACTGCCAGTACCAAGAATTGAGGCATAACTAAAAAACTCTGTTTGTGTGTGTGTGTGTGTGTGTGTGTGTGTGTGTGTGTGTGTGTGTCTTTCAGGATGCTAACTGGATCGCTCTGAACAGTTCCCTGCAGTGTCACAGCCTCAGCGATATATTCCTGCTCTTCAAGAGTTCCGACTTCATCACCCACGACCTCACGCAGCCGTAAGCCTCTCCATCCGACAACATCGACACACACGTACAAATATTTTGCATTTAGATGACAACCGCTATCAGAAAAAAATAACCAGCTTTGGTGTGCACGGGCTGCTTTCAATCTGCAGTAAAACACACGTGGCAGCTGGAGAAATTGCAGTGATGTAGATTTATGCCTCGCGCTCTTCTGCTCTGCATGACAAACGTTTAGCACAGCGACTGATTTACTGCAGCACGCTGCCTCGGGAAAACTGTTTTCATGATATATGCTTGTTTGTCTGACTCTTTTAAAACTTCTTAAACTTCCTGAGGGGCAGCCAGAGAGAGCTTTTTGCATTCTAACAAACACAGAAATTAAAGTGCAAAGCCATGTGATGTCTTAGTATTTGGTATGTCCCCCTTTTGCTTTATTGCCAGCTTGCACTCAATGATGGTTGTAACCATCATTCATTTCTTTGTGCAGATTCCTTGTATGTAGTGACCAGGACTCTCCAGATCCAGTTATAAACTATGAGGTAATTAACTTTCAAAGGACAAACTAAACACGCAGCATTAGTACACTGTGTTCAGTATGAGTTTACATGTCCCATCACGCAGTTAGGGGGCTTTTTTGCTCTGAAGAAAATACTGTTTCTAAACTTTCTGTCATTAAATGAGTCAAATGACTTGATCCCTCCTTCATAGACCACACACACACACACACACTCACACCCCGATGGACTTTATCCACCATGCTGTCTTCTGTCCACAGCTGGTCCTGAGAAAGTGGAGCGAGCTGATTCCTGGTGGAGAGTTTCGCTGCTTCGTCAAAGAGAACAAGCTGATCGGTAAAAACTCTGCACTCACACTCAGATCATCGGTCGATCACTGTGGAAAATGTTAAGATATTACTTATTGTTGTTAACTAGAGAGACCATCATATTTCCATTACATTTTACAATTTTACATCTTCGCCGACAAGTTGGAGGAAAACATGCTGGATTGATTTACAACGCAGAACAGCTAGAGGGCGCTGTCTTTACACGGCAAACTGAGCTGAATATGGCTGATATGGAGAAAGCCAGTATTTAACAATGATATAACCAGCTCCTTGGAATCCTTGAAAGTTTTTGAATTTTAGGTGAAAGTGAAAGGGAAAGTTGCTGAAAATAGACATAGACATGGGGTCATTGAAAGTGATGGCTCCTTGAATCTCAGGGAACTGGGCCTGGAAAGTCCTTGATAAGTCCTCGAATTGGATGCGTAAGAAGGTGTAGGAACCCTGTGTAATGACGTTTGAGCTGTACTTCTACCCAGCAGGCTAATTTAGAAACAATTATAAAATTCAATTTGAGCTGGGCTGATGGCGTTTCTGTGTTCCCAGCTATCTCCCAGAGAGACTACACTCAGTATTACCAGCACATCTTGAAGCAGGAGGAGCAGATCTGTCAGGCCATACAGGAATTCTTCAGCCAGCACATCCAGTACAACTTCCTGGACGAAGACTGTGAGCATCAGCGTCCTTTTTTTTCCTCACTGTTACACACCTCCTTCAGCTCTCCTCTGCTGCTGGAGTCATTAAATATTTACAGCTGAATACAGGATATTGCGACTGGAGAAAATGCAGAGGAACATTGATCAGATGTGGCAATTTTTGACTTGACAGTATACGTGAATATAGCACATACATATACAGTATATAATGTTAATGTTTAATGACTGCATATTGTTTATACAGTTGTTTCCTTTCTGTTACAGTTGTGTTTGATGTCTACAGAGATAGCCAGGTAAGCGCTGATGCATTCTAAAACAGCACATTTTCAAAAACGCCATGTGAATGCTAAGTTGCGCCTACATGTGTATTCGGTGTGTGTGTTGAAGGGGAGGGTGTGGCTGATCGATCTAAACCCGTTCGGAGAGGTGACCGACTCGCTGCTGTTCAGCTGGGAGGAGCTGACGTCTGGAGAAATCACCCAGCAGCAGGTCGGCCTTCGGTTCATGTTTTTTTCCACAAGAGGTTTCTTTGTTTGTAACGAGACAATTTAATAGTGATAATGTGGTTTCTCTGTACATGCAGGAAGGCCCGGCGTTTCGCTACACCAACAGCGAGGTGACGGTGCAGCCCAGTCCCTGTCTGAGCTACAGAATCCCACGTGACTTCGCTGACCTCTCCACTGGAGAAGACGCCTACAAACTCATTGACTTCCTCAAACTGGTAGGATGTTTTTACATATCTTTTTTTATGAGTATTTAGCTAGCTAGTGTTGTTGCTGCACAGTACCACACACTGCTGGGGTGCTAACGTAGTTTTGCTAGCAATCAGAACCACCTCAGCAAGTTATTTGAGATCTGTACACCAGAGAGACTAGTCAGAAACTAGTCAGTATTAGGGCTGCAACTGACAAGTTATTCTGATGATTATTTTCACAATTAATTGATTAATTGTTTAGTCCGTAACATTTCAAAAAATGCTCATTATAATCTCCCAGAGCCCAAAGTGATGCTTTCATCTTGTTTCTTTTGTTCAACCAAGTCTAAAGCCCAAAGAGTCTTCATTTACCATAATGAATGACAAAACAAGCAGCAAATCTTCACATTTAAATAGCTGGAACCAGCAAATGTTTGACGTTTTGGTTGAAAAATGACTGAATCAATTAATCGATTACCATCATGGCTCACAGTTACTTTTCTTTTGATCAACTTATCAGATAATCGACTAATCATTGCAGCTGTAGTTGTTAGTAGCCCTCATCAGGTCTGAGTATTTCATCAAGTTTTGCCTGTTTATTTCTGTTAGTGTTTGTTACCAAACATTAAACATATTTAATTTATCCCCAACCCGAGAGGTTCATCATACAAAACGCATTTAAAAAAAAAAATATATGGCTGGAATTCATTCTGCCATAGTGATTATATGTATTTACACTGTATTTACCTCTTTATATAATAATTTGCATTGTTGGTGGCGGGGCCCGCCATTGCCACACTGTTTTCAAATGGCAAGCCGATGCACAAAGGATTCAGCGGAAAGGACGCATCTACATACTGGAACAAATTCAATGTGCATTACATTTATGCACTGCACATTAGTGACCTGAAGACATGATTTGGAACTTGCGGGCATTTTGAGTATAGCTGCAGAGATTTATGAAGAACCGGTTGTTTGTCTTCTTCTGTCATATTTCTGACAGAGTAGCTACTCAAGGCGCATTTCCTGCCCACAATGATCAATAAATGTGTCATCTCAAATGGAAGTCTGGTGCTTGTGTTATGAAGACATTCTTAGCCTCCCTGCCAGCAACCACAGGTGTCACTAAATCACGCTCTGTAGTGGGTCATGTGCAGATATTGTAAAGAATAAAACTATTAAGAATGTTGGCGTTAAACATAATGCAGGTTTTGTTTTTAGAGTTCTTGACTGGTCTGTTATATCACAAATTCATAAGTCTATTTCTCAAGTGTGAATCCACTACACTGTATGCTAAAATCAGAAAATAACACTGGGAAACAGAGTATATCTTGAAGTGTAATCTCTTCTCCTACTCCTTGTCCTCTCTACAGAAGAAAAGTCAACAGGAAGACTCTGAGGAGGAGGAGGAGGAAGAGGAGGAGAACGCTGCACAGTGACACGGCTCCTCTAAAACCTGAAGAATAGCTGCTAGTGTCAACAACCCTCTATATAATGTTTTCTGCATGAAGTGACTCTGTAGTCTCTGTCCTGTTTCAAGCTTATTTTTTAATTCAGCCTGTTTCTGTGATCAGTACAGTTCCTAGATAGCTCTTGTGTTTACGCTAACGGAACGTGTTAGATAGCAGATCATGTTAACAGCTCTCTGAGCGCCGTGTTACAGATAGTAACGGCCCGGTGAGGGGAGGGAGTCCTCTGCAGTGTTTTTCAGCTTTGGGAGAATTTTTCTTTTGTTTTTTTTTTTTATTAAGGGGGAAAAATTGTGTTACTGCAACGGGATGTATTCACCAATACTGTAACAAATGCCTGCTTTTATACTTTGAAATAAGTGTGTACAATACTTAATGTATCTTTATTGCAGCGCATCGTGTCTCTGGATGTAAACTTCCATTGTACGTGTGTGTTTGTGTCATGAGGCTGTGACAGACTTCTTTATTTAACACTAAAGCTGTTCATCACTGAGGCACCTTTAATTTTCTGTCCAGCCATCCCCGCTCCTCCATCTCTCCCTGCCAATTTCCTCTGAGCAGTTTTGACACACTCATCGCTCCGAGCCGCTCCGGGCGCTCTTTTTGACTCCTGTTTTCTCCCATCATGCATCGCTGTAGACTGCTGCTCGAAAAAACACCATTAAACTTCTTGTCGTGTATTGGCTCGGCTGTCAGTCTGGTGGGCGCTGTAAACCAGCACATTAGAAATTGATTGTGCTTTTACGCAACAGCTCTCATTACGCCCGGGAGCTAAATGAGCTGTGCATGCACGACACAGGGCAGTTCATTTTGTTGGGTTTTTCTTTTTTTTTTTTTTTTTTTTTTTTTTTTTTTAGCCTTCACTGGATTGATAGAGCAATTACAGGGAGATGGAAAGAGCTGGTGTGATGAGAGTTACAGCTCCCCGGGTGAAATGCTGTGGACGGGAAACAGTATACAAGGTGCATATTGGAGGGAATGTTGCACGTTAATCATCATTATGAAAATGAAACCTGGCTGTAAATATAGCAGCGAGAGGAGACCTGGTTTGACCTGTGGTGGATATTTGTGCACAGGGTTTGTTGTGTTTAATACGAACCTTGACATCTGACCAATGTTGTTCCACAGCTTAAATAGCTGATCTTAATTGAGCTTTATACTTTTCATTTGCACTTAGTTTGCTGCAGTGGCATTTTTGGTCAATACTGAGCTTAGCCACTGATGAGCTCCATTCTGTAATCAACATCAGGCTAATGAAAACAATATAAGAGTATATTATGTAGCATATTTTGTTTTCTTGAAAGACATGCAAGAGCTTGCTAATTTATTATTTATTTAGAGAGGTGTGGACTGAGCTGAGTATTGACTTAAGATGGGATTTTTGTATTAAGAGTGCATTAGATTTAGCTAAGTGCACCTGATGAACTGGCAACTGGTGTTTTCACATAATTTAAAGCTGCATCAATATTTTTTTTATAGCAACAAAAGATCAAATGACCACTTGTACATGTCACTGTACTTATCACAGTGACAAAGCTACAAAGAATTTTTACTCTACTCCATTTCCTCCAACTCTGAGGAGCATCTTTCAGCTTGTTGTTTTGGTTTCCTGGCCCGCAACTTCGCTGTTTTGGTTCAGTAGTCAGCTCCTTTAATTAAAGGTGCAATATGTAAGAATTTTAGTTGAGCATCTAAAAGAAAATAACTCCAATAATCAGCAGAAGCTGAAGAAATAACAGTTTTGACGTTATGATGTCTATAGATACCTACTGAAGATAGTATGCTAACCACTAGCCTGTGCTAGCAGTGCAAACACCAACACATCCTTGGTAATCTGAGCTCCCAGTCCGGACTGCTAGATGCACAGCTAACTAGCTGATGGTAGCCACAGTTAGCAGCATTTAGTGGTTATTCTGTTGATATGCTGCCTCCAATTTGTTTTGAGTATGAATTCGACAGGACGTCAATTCTTACACATGGCACCTTCAAGTAACCGTACACTACTTACCCACCACCAAACAGTGGACCGACAAAGTTAGCATTTAGCAGCTAAAGAGCCAGGTATTTCCCTCAGGAGAGGGTGGAAAACCAAAACGGAGCTAGAAGGAGATGGAACGAGTCATCTGGTCAATGAAATGAATGTGATTGTTGTTCCTTAGTTGCTGGATATGAACTGTTTGCTAACATATTCACCTTTAAAACGGGATAACGGCAGCTTTTACGTTAAAACTAGCTTTGAAAGCTAAATACCACGAGTAGCCTATAAATAAGATATATGTCATCTTAAAAAAACATTTCTTAGAGGTAGAAATTAACTTGATTGGCTCTGTTCACAGATAAAAGTAAAGGTTGAATTAAGGTTTAATTCAGAGAATTAGCTGACATTATTTATCACTCTGGGAAACAGCAGGAGTTATATTATTATTATAAACCAAACATTTTGACTTGTCACAGAGAGCCAATCACAGGTGCTGCTGATAACACTGACAGTGCCCTGGTAAGGCATGACAGTGAGCCAATCAGCTGTTTTATTATTTACATCTGTGCTTTTGCTTTTCTTTTTTTTTTTTACTGTGACCTGTCAAAATGTCCTCTGCAAAAAACAGCAAACAACCCATCATGTGGTTCTTCATTGGTTCTCTGGCTCCCTTTATAAACCCAGCCAATGAGATCATTTCTGCATATGTGCAAACAGGTCGACTCAAATACAGGGAGTCTGCGCCTTCATCCCCCTCGACCTTCATGCCTCTTTTTAGCCATCTCTCTGATGCCCCCCTCTCCTTCCTCCTTCTCCCTCCTTTGCAGCTGGGTAATCATCTATCATCAGGGAGGAGGTCAGATCTGCTGACTCAGAGCAAAGGATGTGGATGAGGGGGAGGAAGGAGGCAGGGATGAGAGGGGAGGGGGAGGAGGGAGAGGAGTTTTCCTCGGCTGCTGCTGAGGAAGAGCTGCAGTAGTTTGCAGCCGGAATACTCATGAGCAGCTGAGGCTGCTACACATTGTCCTCTCCCTCTCCCTCCCTCCCTCCCTCCCTCCTGTGTCTCCCTACAGTATTACACAGACACAAGTAACAGGGCCAGAAGTCCTGACTGGTGTGTTCTGTGTGTGTGTGTGTGTGTGTGTGTGTGTGTGTGTGTGTGTGTGTGTGTGTGTGTGTGTGTGTGTGTGCCCCGGCCTGGGATGACCTCAGCCCCTGCAGCTGTCAGAGTCCATTGGATCAGGGCTCCTCTGCAAACTGAAACTTAGTAATCCAGGTGTTATGCGGCCCGGTTGAACCCAGGTAAGCGTGCAGGGTCGCTGCTGATCCCCGGCCGGCTGTGCTGAGCCATGCCGACGCCTTTGGGGATCCCAAATAGTGACGGGAGCATGATGGTTGTTGTCAGCAAGTTGGCGCATTGCGAATTTACTGCTGCCACGTCCTGACCAGACCATCACACACACACACACACACACACACACAGCCACAGCCCTCTCTCTGGTGTCGGACAGGACGCATGAGCAGCATCCCGCCAGCTCCATTTATTGCCATAACAACATGCACTGCCACAATAAGGCTCGGTTTAAGGGTAATCAGACAGCACAGTCAGGGAGTCAACAAGAGGAGAAGAACATTTTAACGCATTAAATTGTAAGTGGAGGAGTGGAAACCCAGAAAATGGACCGACAGCGCAGCAATTAAGGGCGTTTAGACAATTGCAGGTGGCAGCAGGTCCGCGGTCAAGTCACACAAACGTAACATGCGTAATACAGGAAATGGGGGGTTTTGCCTTCAAAATAAAGGCACAACAGAAATTAGAAATTACAACTTGGTTTACAAATGTTTGAATTTGATAATAGCAGATACCCTGTATGTGATACTGTTAGATTAAACAATACAAATAGAAGTTTTTGGATTAGAGTCAAGAGTCAAGTTTGACTCATCTGTTATCACAACAACAGATCTCTCTCTCAAAATCATATTAAACCACTAAACAATTAGAGCCATTACAAACAGCCTACTTAAAACTCTGTAAACTATTACAAACTAATGTCACAGATCTTGATTCTGTTCTGATTTTATTTTTCATTTTTACATTTTTTTTAACAGTGTTCCTGTTTGTTATTTTACTTGTTATATCTAAAAAAAAATAATATACACTTTATACACCTTACATAGTAATTGATCCTACTTTCAGGGTTTTCACATTGATTTGACTGTTTTTCCTGTTTTATTTTGTGTTTTTATTAAGTTGAAAATGTATATAAAGTTCTGTGCATACTGTGCATGATAATAGTGACGATGATGATGATGATGATGATGATGATGATTTTATAGTACTGGTAATAGTAGTAGTACATACTTAATTGTTAATGCCACACCATATCTAATTTCCTCCCATTGCTTCATTATGCGAATCAACATGCTTTTATTGTGAAAGCCCCGACGAGAAGCGCTCTTATCTCCGCGTGGCGTTGACAGCTGCTGTCCAGACGGCCGGAGGGGAGGAGGGGAGGAGGGGGAGGCGGGAGCGAGAGAAGAAGAGGAGGAGGGAGGCGGCAGGGACACGGTAACCTGCAGGAGGACTCGCATGGTCCTGCAGCAGCGGAGCGCACACCACCGGGACTCTCCAAACCTCTCACTCCCAGCTCAGCCTCATTTTTCTTTCTTCTTTTTTTTTTTTTTTTACAGAAAAATACTCCCTTTTTTATTTTCTTTTTCTTCTCCCCCACTCCGCATCCTTCCTCCTCCCGCAGCCCAGTGTCGGTCGGACTTGGGCCGGTAAAGCAGCGCCATGGCTCGGGAGAACGGAGACACCGGCAGAGGAGAGACGTGGAAGAAACAAGTCGACGACATCAAGAAGATTTTTGATTTTAAAGAAGTCCTCGGCACGTGAGTACACGGAGCTTCACCTAACTTCACCTCAGATACCTCTGTGATGTTACAATAACACTCCGGTGGGGTTCAGTGTACATGTGGGGCTCCATACTGACACTTTACTCCTTTACACACTTAACTCACAATATTACAGTCGTTGAATTATATTAACAGAGACTGAAACTCTGAAACATTACTTTGAAGTAACTATTTGAGCTATTTATCCATTACTTTTAGCTTTTTCCTCCATGTATCCATTAGTGTTACTTAGCTATTTCATCATTTATCCATATTAGCTGTCAACTGATAAACGTACTTTTAGCCATTTGTCTTTGCTTTGTTTTCACACACTCAAACGCAACACGATGTGTTCAGGTGCGACTCAATATGTGGATATGTATTTTTTCAGTTTTAAATCGAATGACGATGATGATTATTGTTATTATTATTAATATTATAGTAATTAATGTTTTTCAGAATTAGTTGAGCTAATTTCCACGTACCATCTGGGAACTTTGGCTAAGTCTACCCTCTGAATTATGGTATCATTACATCAGGTGTACCTGTTTTGTAATGTTCTTAAATGAACTGCCATTAGAGCTCTTTACACAACACTAATCCTTGTTGTGGCTTGAATCCTCTCATTAAATTATGAACTATGAAATTCCTTTCATATTTATACAAAATGACATCAGCTTGCCAACAAACTGCATGCAGTTGTATTCATGTTATGTTCAGTATCCCATAATTAATTTATATCAGGTTCATATTGACCCTCTGAGCATTTCTTTTGATTTCTCCCGTCTCCTCTAGTGTCACTGTGGTTTTAATGTAGTCTCTTCCGCTCCATGTGGTGTTTATAAAGGGACTCGTACAATGACTTGGGATGACTGTTGTGAGCCTATATGATTATGAGCTTATAATGATTCAGTGCTTCATCTGTTTTGGCACATTCTTTAATATTCCTTGAGGGGATTTTCTTTTGTCGATGACAGCGAGGCTCTAACAGACCACAGGAATTTCAGCCTCCCTGCAGCAGTAACGGTGTCACTGTTACACACTAGCTGGAATTTTACATTCTCTTTCCCACAGGTCATAAAGGAGATTTTAATCTCCAGATCCATGTTAGGAAATGTCTTCTCTTCCTCTTCTTCTTTCTTGTTCCATCTTCAATCTCCTCATTCAAACTGCAGCAGAATACAAGTCGACGCCCCCCTGAATCTCTCACAGTCAGTCCCTGTCTGCCCCCCTCTGGTTTCCCCCCCTGCTATGAGGAATGAGCCGCATGTATTTGGACGGCAGCCTGGAGGGGGACACACGGGGCGGATGCAGATTGGGATTAACTGAGCAGGGATAAGGAAAACTTCCCTCTGAGTAGGAAGTTCAGTCATGTTGTGTAATGACTGAATGAGGATGGACGACGAACTACAGTAGCTCGGGGTTTGTTCCTCCAAACACAACTCAAATTTGGACCGGATGTGTAACACGCACACACACACACACACACACTTAGGATGCAGAAGGGTACAGGACTCAATGATCCGAGTCGGCCATGTTGTAGGCACACATTAACCAGAGCTGCTGACGGATCTTTGAACCTGACGCATCAGCAGAAAAGAGGAAGGGGTGATAGTGTGGGAGACGGGGAAAGCGATTTGCAGGATGAAGGAGAAGAGGAAGAAGAGGAAGAGGAGAGATGTAGCAGTGACTCAGTCAGAAACAGATGAGGGTTTTTTTTATCAGTGAACAGAACAGGGATGAAAGCAGCAGCCTGGAACCAAACAAAAATGTGTTGTTGCCAGCAGGGTGAAGAAGTCAGTTTCACCAGCAGTGGTGTTGCTTTTAGGTGCAGGAGCACACGTGGGAACACCAAAGCTTAAGATTGATGTGAGTGTTACTGCAGTGTTGAATGTTTCTGCATCAGCGTTTCTGAGCTGCATCTGCACTGACAGGATGTGATGTCACAGATGTGACACTGACCCATCATATTTTGTCTCCTTGTACTGGGTCACCCTGACATACACTGGCTCATGTGTGTTATTGTGCTTGTGTGTTACACACCTTTTCCGTTGTGGCCCTTTCTTAGTGTGTGACATACTATTTTTTCTCCCCTAATGCTGGATTAATGTTGCCAGTATTAGCTTATGCTGGCAAGTGTGTGTGTGTGTGTGTGTGTGTGTGTGTGTGTTTGAATGCAGGCATGTACATGAGGCTCTCATCGGTGTCTTATTACCCTCCCCTGGTGTGTATTCTGTGTGCGTCCCTGTTGCTCACTGTTCAATAATTCAATACCAACAGGCGTGTGTGTTCTTTGTGTGTGTGCATGTGTGTGCGTGTCAGGTAGGACACATCTCCCAGCAGGAGGGATCACAGTGAGAACAAGTGCAAAAGACAGACAAAAAAGATGAAGAAGAGGAAGACGGCAGAACCAGGATGGGTGCAAACTAGGGCTGCAACTAACAAATATTTTATGATATTTCTATAACATGTCAGAAAAGGTGGTAAAATGCTCATCACAATTCCCCTGATCCCAAAGTGATCCCTCTAAATTGTTTCTTTGTCCAACCAACAGTCCAAAACCCAAAGACTCTTCGGTTATAATCATAAATGACAAAGAAAAGCATCAGATACTTTTTTACATTTGAGAAGCTGCAACCAGCAAATGTTTGACGTTTTTGCTTTAAAAAATGACTGAATCAATTAATCAATTTTCAAAAAAGATGGCAGTCAATTTTCTTTCGGTCAACTAATCGATCAATCACCTCATTGTTCCAGCTCCAATGTGTACTTTTGTCATTGTGAGCACATTGCAGCTCACTGCCACTCAGCACAGCGTTTGCCAAAGTTTGGATTAGCCTAATGTTTTTAGACTGCGGGTTGAGGCTAGAGGTCAGGGACTAAATGGACACACTGGAGCGTCTTTCCAAGTGGCTCTGCAGTAAGATCCAAGTGTGTGTGTGTGTGTGAGTGAGTGAGATAGAGACACAAAGTAAAGTGGTGGCCGTGATGGCGATGCATTGTGGGAATGTCACTGTGCCATCTAGGGCACTCTGCCCTTAATTGATGCTCTACTTCCCTGCTGCTGGCACTGTTCTCTCCACTGTTTCTGGGACTGCAGAACCCCCCCCCTCCTCTCTCTTTATGTCTCTCTATATCTTCCTCTTTATGTCTGCAGCTCTGTCATACATCTCACTGTATGCCTCTGTGTTCATCTCCAACAAGCTTTCCCTTTTTTGCACAGCACAGACGAGGACACGATGCAGAGTTGAAGTTTCTATTCTTTTATTACCGTTATAAATAACATCTCATAAATAGAACAAAAGAGGATTGTTTTCTGTGTGACAACTTCATCAGCGGACTGCTGGCCCTCGTTTCTAACAGTGTGTGTGCCTAGATGTCTAGTACTGTTAGATGCACGTGTGTGTGTGTGTGTTTCTAAATTTGTTCACGCACACAGATTTGACCACGCTGGAGTGAAATGTGAATACTCACAGTATGTCGGCAGGCTTATCCTCTGTTCATCTGTCCATCTGTTCCTTCCTCTTCACTTTTTCTGCCAGTTTGTCTTCTGTCGAGTCCTTCCCTCAGCCTGCCGAACTGTGTTGTTGTTTGTTGTTGCTGTAATGAACCAGTTATTGTTGTTGATGGCTTTGGTAATGTCATCAGCCATTATGCTGATGCACCTGAAATGATCTGCGTTGTTTGTTCCCGTGATGTTTTTGCTGATGATGTTGGCATACTGCTGATGTGATGTTCATGTTGGTTGAGGTTAGCCTTGTTGCTATTCTTTGATAGGATGCTGCTGTTGACTTTGTTACGGCAGATGAAGATAAATGTATTGATAACGGTACTCATGTTTTTGTTGTTGGAAAATTATGATTTAATACAATGGATCCTTTTGACAAAGTGACCTTAACTCAGGGTCGACTTGCTCAGTTGTCACGACTCAGCAAACTCATTACATACTAAATACATCTTTTGATTCCATGACAAAAAGATAAGAAACAAAAAGGCACACAAAATAGTACATAGACAGTGCACAAAGAAGCAAGATGTCTCACTCCTGAGCAACTTCTGTTATCAGCTTCGGAATAAACGATGTGTCTTATTCAGAATTTTATTGATAAAAACCTTTTAAAACAAGGTTTAACATCATCTGGATGTAGTCTGATGAAGCATATGATCTACTGCTTTCTATTGTTCCCTGTTTTTCCAGAGAAGGGAAATGAAACAGAAAGGCAGAATTGTCTCCTAGCAATGTGAAAGTCAAACGTTTAGCAAGTTTACCCACATTTAAAAAACCTGCAAATGCACTCTAATTTTGGAGCTATGCATCGTGATGAACTCATCAAACTGTGACGTACATGGCAAAATCGTCAAAACAAAGTCTGATGTGGAGATATCAGATGATCAGATAAGCGACCATTTTAGCTTTATTATCTAAACCAGTTTATTTAGAGGTGAAACTGAAAGTGAACACACCCGAAATTATGTCATTTAACTTTTGTTTACTCTTCTTTAAATACTGTCCACAATACCAATATGAATTACAGCCCAAAAAAAGCCTGAATGATCCTTTAATGGTTTTGTTGTTGTCATTGATGACTCTGTTAGTGATGCCGTTGTTATTGACATCAATGCTGACGTTGGTACTTTTGTCTGTCTTCTAGTTTTAGAGGGGCTGAGGGTTTCAACACAGATTGACACTGAATATGCTCATCTCTGTTTGGCATCTCAGCGCTACTAAAATTTGAGCTACAGTCATGTCACACAAACCGCCCACACACACCACAGGCACACACACACACACACACACACACACACTGAGCAGGACATTTAAAAGCAGCAGAGGGGTAAAGTCTCTTTTTTTGCCTTTGTACACGTAGCAAATAAAACGCTTGCATTTGCCAGCTGTCAGGACTCTCCTCATCACCAAATGCATTTAATGTGAAATTATGTGAGTGTGTGTGTGTGTGTGTGTGTGTGTGTGTGTGTGTGTGTGCGGAGGGGGAGTGCACCATCCGTCTCTCTACACAGATTGACACGTGTCCAGACCTGAGTATTAATGATCATAAACTTTAGTCCATTATCGGATCAGCGCGCTATTTTAAGCTTCTCTGCGACCACATCCAGCTTATAATGGCCCCGTGCTGAAGGCCTGTTGTCTGTGTGCTGTTGTTACACACATGGCTCCGTCATCCGACAGCTGCATGCATGCTTGTGTGTTGCTGTTCATGTATGTAAACACAGCCACGTGTTCAACATTCAGACAGTCATTCAGACATTAAATGCAAATGACGGAGTGAAGTGTCACTATCTGTGCAGAAGAAAATCATTCTCTGAGGCATTTTTGAAGACATGCACTGCCAAAAAGTTGACATTTAAACCACTTTTTGTCTTGTAACTTTCACTTTCTCACTTTATTACAGTAGCATTTACTTCATGCTGCATCATTTGCTTTACATAAGAAAGTCAGATTTTTCTGAAGCTTGGCATTACGCAAAAACACTTCACACTTGCAATTTTTGTCAGGGGCAACGTGCCCTGATATCCCGCTGTGACTCAGTTTTTATCAGTCATGGAAGCAAGTCTTACTGCTGTTTCCTCATGATCTATTAAATGACATTTCAAGATGAACAGATGAACATGGGGATGTTAAACCAAGCACACACACACACCTACAAAAGACATGACGTACATAAACTTATCAGGGACACAATATGAATGCAGGTGCTGTGGGGCAGCTGAGGAAACAGGACACTTGATGGTAATGCTCTTGAGTGGAGGATTTGGTTTCAGGCCTGTTGTGCAATCCTAAAGGGTCTCAACAACAACATCTGCTGTTTGAGGGGGAAATCAGGGCCACAGCCTGCTGGGAGACAAATGTTGCTTGTTATGATGAAGTTAGCGTTTGGGAGGCTGACCATATTTTGGTGATCAAGGACGACAGGCTGCTGGGGGTCAGCAGAGTTGTGTGATCACTGATGTTTACCGTTTCCCCGCAGGATATTGGCCTCTGAAAACATCATTAGAAGTCAACAGAAGACATTATGTGGTCATTTGGGCTTAAATACATTTGTTACAGCTCTCTGCTCTCAGCAGAGAGAAACCACAGTGTGTATGAGTAAGTGCTTTGGTCATCTAACATGTTTGAATCAGACAAGAAAAAGAGTAAGATGTATGTGTTCCTGGGGTCCTGGGGTATCATTTACTGTGAGTTTAATGCAACTGTCATCAGATTCTTATTCAGATGTTGTCAAATCTTGATTGGTGCAAGACAAAACAACACAACCGAAATCTTTGATGTGAACAGCAACCTTGGTAGGCAATTGTGTGTTCATGCAGCAGCCAGTTACTCATAGTGAGAATCTGAAGCAGAAATGATATTTTCAGGACCTTTAATATGTTGTTAATCCTTCTTTAAAATCTTGTTAAGTTTTTTCATTAGTTGCTTTTGAGAAATACAATTGCCAGGAAATCTGAGGATTCCCCCTGAGGTCATGTCCTCTTTATTGTTTCTGGGAAGTGAAGAGATTTGGTACCTTCCTGCGAGTATGGACAATGCTTAGAAACTGTATTCAGACCATCATGTATTATAACCTTAGTATAATGATAAAAAAACGGTTGAATTAATACATAAAAATGGATGTTTTATAATAATTTTTTTTTCAACTTTGTTGAGTTGTGTTATGCTGTTGGAAATTACACTCCTCAGTATTTCTTAAATCCCAGCTATAGTCCTGATTAACCACACATTCTTTGAAAACAGATTTGTATATTTGGGGAAAAAAAAAATTAAATAAAAATAGTGAGAGACGAGCTTGTTGAACCAGCTGCGTGAACCTGGAGGTTTAAGAGAAAGTATCCTCTCCTCTGAGCATTAATGCCGGTGGTCAGATGTGAAATGTGACTGTGAAGCAGAATGCCGCTGAAATAGAGCAGACCCTGTTTCCCGAATAAATCAAGATTAAATCTGCCAGTGTGTGTTGTGGTTACCCTCAGGGAAATGCTTTCAGACTGCGTTGTGTGTTGGAATTACGATGCTTGTAGTTTTACTTCAAGCTTCCCTACGTTACCTGTATATCCTGTTAGAACCAATAAATACAGCGGCACTCAGTCGGCAAACCATAACAGTGATTAGCCTAAGTGTGAAGCAATGTAACACATCTGGGTTTCAGGTCGATGCTTAATACAATTCCAGATTTCCTGTTATTCATTTCATCAGTTAAACACACTGACATACAGTCACTTCTTAATCCTGTTCAACATATAAAAAGTACCCAAAGACACACATAGACAAAGCTAAGTTAAACAAGGCGCACAGAAAGGGGGAAGACATTTATTTATATGAAAGTGTTTCACATTGTAATTTTAATATTTATTTGAAAGAAAGCCTAACAGTTAGCAGTTGTCAGGTTTTTGTGCAGAGCACAGCTTCTACCTGAACAGAGAGGCAAGTCAGACAGCAGCTTAGCATATTTCCCTTGAGGCTCCGCTGCTTCTGACAGTGGCAGCGCAAAATATAACAAAATACCAGAGCAGAGGAGAAGGAGGAGGAAGAAGAGATAACACAGTCGAAAAGAGGAATTTTAATGAAAAGCAATGAGGGTGGGGAGTAGAAGCATATATAAGCCTAAGGGGACGGCCTCGGGGCGTGCTAGGGGTGTCCTGTTCCAATGCTAAAGGATGAATGTGTTGGAATTGATTTTTCAATCAGCCCTTCCTTTTCCTTCCACCATCTGCCGTCACCAGAAACTCAGGGAGCTTCTGCTCTGCTCTTCCTGGTATGTGCTTTAATTTGATTTCACAATCTTTTTATTAAGATTTTGCATATAAACAAAGAACAAGAAACAAATATTCGCAGAATTGGGGTAGGAGTCATTGCCTTGCAGCATACATTGAGTGTATATCAGCGCAAAGTCATGTGTTGGCAGTAGCAATGATAACGGTAATACAGCAAAACAACACTCTCCTCCCCATCCCCACCATCCTGCCCGCCCCATTCTAGGAGGTTTAAAACTGGTGTACAGCACATCATTATGAATGCAAAAGTAAGAGGTAAATGTAGAAAAGATTGCCATTCATATTTAGTCAGGAGTTGGTCTTCATGTAAAGGGATGAAAAAGAGTTTGTACCATATTATGTTGTTTGAGTGTTATGAAAGTATGTCAGAAAGGGTTGCCAGGTTTTATAGAACCTCGTCTGTGACCCCTTGGTTGAGAAATACAGTATTTCTCCTTGTATGTGCTTTAAAAGTTCCCTCCAAGTACTGGCACAGTAATATTGATTTAATGGTGGCAGTGTTAGGCTCACCTGAGGAACGACCGCCCAGTTCAGACTGTTCAGAATCCGGGATGAATCATCAGCCAGACCGTCTCAGTCTGGGTCTGTCTCCACCTCTCTCTCTCTGTTAGGCTTTTTCCATTGCAGGAACATTAAGATCTGAGCTTTCCTCTCTTTCTTTCTTTCTGCTCGTCTCCTGTTGAGATGGCAGCAAGCGAGAGAACAGGCTGCACGGCTGAGATTGATTTTCAGAGCGAGACGAGGAAACTTTGCAAAAAGAGATAAATTCAACGCAGTCCGGTGATGTAGCAGTGAATGAAAATGTGGGATATCACCATAATGCAATCTTTCAGCAGAACTCAGTAATGTTTCCAGGAAACCTTATATCAGTTTGATTTTCTTCACTGTGGTGAATGTGAAGTTTCCCTGGTAGATTTGATTCAGACTGCAGGCTTGTGATCAGAAAACAGGCATGTAGGTACATGTTTGTTTGTATGTGTGTTTTCTGAGATACAAGTGCATCATCTCTGGGTGTTCTGTAGATATTCACTATGTAGCTGTAGAGTTAATATGTATATGATATTTGCTCCTGAACCACTCTCTGTCCTAGAACAAACAAAATCAGTGCCAAACCTGATACAAAATGATCAGTTTTATTCCACAATATTACCAGAAGTCCAGCCATTCAGCGATATTTTTTTCTCTTGTCTGTGTGGAAAGCATCCTGTCGCACAAATTGAGATGGAAATAGCTCAATTCAGGCCATCTGTGTTTTGTTGTTGTGATGAAATATCAGAATTATCTTGTTCGGTGAGCCTATTTCCCCTCAACCTGCTCTGTGTGCTTCAATTAAGTGATATCAAACCTTTACACAAAATGTAAAAGTAGTAAGAGAAATGGTTGCATTCAACTGGATTAACATGTATTTTAGCATCAGTAAAGAAAACCAACACTCCATGTGTTGTGCCTTGACATTAATGCTAATCTGATCTTATTACAATGTGTCATGGTGCACACTTCCAGATAACAGTATCTTCAAGTAATTTAATCAAATTACTAACAAATATTATTATTTTCAACAATCCCAGCGCTCCCGAGTGCACAGACAGCACCCTTCTGCCCGAAAAAATGCTATGTGGACACAGACCCTTATACAATTAGCGTCAGCTGAAGGTGGTCAAGGCTCAGTTGGCAGCTCGTTGGCATTCATGGCCTCAGCAAAACAAGTTTAAATTGTCCCGCCTTGACGTGAGATCTGTGTAATGTAGTTGTTGATTGTGAGAGATGGATGAGACAGCTTTATTTCAGTAGTTATTTTTATCAAATTGTTTCGACTTTGTTTCATTTGCTAATAACTCACCTGCTTCTTGTCTTCATTTAACATCTTGTTCACCACAATAACCTCTCTGGGACTTTGTCCTACAGCAGTCAAATTGCAGATATAGTTATAGTGTGACAACATGCACCCAAATATTATTTGGCAGGCACGCAGCAGGTTGCCGTGGTAACAGCTAGCTGTTGCCCATCAGATTGTGAATGATCGCTGCCGTTAATGGAAGCAGCGCCACAGCAGCTCCACTGCTGGCCAGCACACACTCTGTCTTCTGGACAGGTAATTTAGGGCAGACTGCACACACGCAAATACACACATACACACACGTACACACACTCAAAGAAAGAGAGAGAGGCAGACACATGCATAAACACACATACATGAGCTAAGTCACAAAAACTTAACCCAATGACACACTAAGTACCCCCCCCCCCCCCCCACACACACACACACACACACAGAGGAGCATAGCATATCAATGCTAACCCATTTTTTGCTTAAAACATACCAGAATTAACTCACAACAATGCTGTAAAATGACACACACTGTCTGCTCTGTGCTAGGCATTACACTTCACAAGAGTGACACACAAACACACACACACACACACACTCATCTGCACCTTGGAGGCTTTTGCTGTATTATAGCAGACCTACTTTCACTGAGTCCCACTACTGTACTTAGATCAGTGTGTGTATGTGTGTGTGGCTGTTTATCTGGTGCAGGTTGGCCCAGTTACACTCAAGTCGTCCTTGAGCAGAATACAATGCTACACACACACCATCACACACATACACACACACACACACACACACACACACACACACACACACACAAGCAAAGACAAACACAAGTGTTGAAGTCCCAAAGTTTTAAAATGTCTCCGACTTAACTGTAACGAGCTTTAGGAAGAGAGAGAGAGAGAGAGAGAGAGAGAACGAGAGGTTGCATTTCAGTTAGTGAAATCATTTGTATGCAAAAACTGCATTACCGTTTGGTCACACCCAGCTGTGTGCGTTGATGTGCATGTGAGAGAAAATGACGCATGCGTCATCCGTCTACTCAGAGCAGCCCTGTTATGTAGCAGTACTGTCTAGCTTTCACTCATTTGTCTGAAAGCCACCTGAGCTCCACACACACACACACACATAGCAGTGCATTTCATCATTTAATTTGTACACTGATGCCATGACATCATTGTGACATAACAGTGAGTCATTCGCATTTTGTCTGTAGTTGGGAAAACCATCTGTACCTCACATGCAGTGTTTCGGATGATGCTATTTGGATTACCCTGATAGGTCAAAAGAGGTTATACTGTGTCTCACATTCAGGAGTAAATACGCATCAGGGCTCATAGTCCAGATCAGATCTCTGGCTCTATTCCGGGGGAAAACCTTTTATCACATGTCATTTCCCTCTCTGTCCCATGTTTCCTGTCTGACTCTCAACTGTCCTTATCAACATAGGCAACACAAGTAAAATCATGTTCAGATGAATGGACATATGATTAAAGGTACTGATGGATCCTCTCGCTTTACACAAAGCAACATCTAGAAGTCTCAGTCCTCTGAGAAACATACACACAAAAAAATTCTGTATGCTAGAAATGAAGCTACAGCGAGGAGATGGTTAGCTTAGCTTAGCATCAAGACTGAAAAAGGGCAGGAACATCTAGCACGTCTCTCTCCAAAGGTTCCCTTCAGTTTACATCAACACCTTTAAAACTCACCAATAAACATGTTATATCTTGTTTGTTTAAGTCGCACTAATAAACCAGTGTAGAAAACAACTTATTGCGCCTTTATGTGCCGGACTATTTCTAGGCCGGGTGCCGTGACCACAAGACCCCATAAAACAGTTCAGGCATATTATCTTTTTTGGTACAAAAACCATCTAATTGACTGAAAAACCTAACCTGTTTTCTTTATTGCATGTAAATGTCCTGAATAAGTCAGACACTGCTGGGTAGATTTTGATGAAACTCTCCACACTGCATTTTTTCACCGACTAATCAATTGGGAGAAACTGCCTGAACTGACTCATGGCATCTGCATCATTCATATTTTTGGTCACATGACACAGCTTCACGTCGATGCTAATATTCACATATAACTCATGTGGCTGACACTCTCACCCACAGGTGTTCATAATAAGCAGGCTTGCTCTGCTGTTTATGGGTACCTGTCATTCTCCATAGTCTCAAGGCCAGCCGCGCCCTGAGCAACCTTCCGCTACTGTTTACACACCTCATTTGGTATGTTTGTGTATCTTTAACTGCGCTTTTCTGACGTTAGCAGTGATTAAATGAATTTGTAATCTATTGAATGGAACCAAGATAAAGCTGACTGAATAACTGTTATGCTGAGCCAGAGTCGTGTTAACACCTGTTCTCTTGTGTGCCAACCTAACCCTGGGTGTGACGGCGGTATATGTGGTTAGGTTTGTATGTCTGAAAGAGAGCTGCAGTGGAAGTGATTGCATAGTTTCATTAGAGGGAAAAACAAGTTCGAGCATGTGTGTGTATCTGTGTGTTAGTCCTTCAGTCACTGCACAACTCCATCATCTTTGAATATTTGTAATAGGTCTGTTTACACTGATACAACCAGTACAATAGAGGCAGTTATATCATACATCTGTAAAGCTAATATGTAGGTCTCCAGCATGGAGCGAGATCTGCTTGTTAATTACTAATTTCCATGCCTAACAACCAGACTGGAGACAAAGAGCTTCATCTACAGCTTGTTATGGTGAAGCTGGAGAGCCCTTCAGTAACACTCTCTATCATGTTCTCAATGAACAGTCTGTGAAGGTTTTTTAAGGTGATATCACTCCGTTCAGCCAAGGATCCCACTCAAGGACTAACAAGTGAAATGAATAATATTGATCATCTCGTTGCAGTTAGAGCCCGTCCGATGCATAAATAGTTTACTGTTCCAGTGCACCAATGTAATTTTGGACAATAAAGTTTATTATTAAACTGTAAAAAAGCCTGCATCCATTATGTATGTAGCTTTGTCACAAGTCTTTGAGAAGCACATTTAAGGGATCTTTGCTTTGTTTCTTTCTCTACATTAGCCAACAGAGGAGCCAGAGGTAGTTGATATGTTGCCTCTAAACCAGACTCCTCTCTCTTAAAGGAAATGAAAATATGATGAAAGGTCTACATCTTAGGCAAATACAGTGATGTTTACCCACAGCATGTGATACATGGAAACAAAATCCCCAGCAACCCAACAGGTAATATAGAGTGGCAGTACATCTGTGGCATCTCAAGTACAATATAGGCCCAGTAAATATGAAGTGTTAACTCATAAATAAATATGGCCGTGCATGACTACATTACCAAATATTGGAGTAACAGATTAGTAACTGTAATTTATATGCTGAATTTTAATAATAAAACCCTAAATCAATGGTGAACTGTAACTAATTTACAGTAGTTCCATACGTGTGACCTCTCCTCATGGCTGGATGTCATGAAAGAGTCTATCTTCCTTCTGCTGACAAATCCATTTTACTGTTCTCATCACTCCCTCCACACCAGATATAAGAGAGAAGGACCTCCAACATGGCCTTCGACATGTTTGATAGTGACTTTCTATCTCCAGCCTTTGAAAAAAGACAAAAAGAGTGAGGAAATTATATTTCAATCTGTCTGTCTTTCTACCATTTCCTGCCACCCCCCACTTCTCTCTCTGTGTCCCTCTGTATGCCTCCCTCAGCATGGTTCTTGTTAGCTGACTGTGTGCTTGTGTTGCTGTCACTGCAGTCAGCCTTGTACCTTTTAGACCTAGCTGATGCTATTGTACATCATCCATCGTGTGTGTGTGTGTGTGTGTGTGTGTGTGTGTGTGTGTGTGTGTGTGTGTGTGTGAGCGGTGAGGGGAATCTCCAAGGTCACAGGAGACAAAATGCAGAGTCAGTTACTGCTCTGTCAACAAAACAGCTTCTTAGGCGTAGCAGTGTATTGAAGTAACGGTGTGCTGTTTTGATTTGAGGCCATTGTTAATCATCAGATTTGCATAAAGAAATGAAAATGTGTGTGAATACACCAAATATCAGCCAAGGAAAAGCCAAAGTCACGTTCTGTTTACAGTCTTCTCACAAAACCCAATATTAATCGATCCTACCCTTCACACTGTGACGCCTCCCACCTATATTCTTTCTGCCAGCATAACAACTATAGCTGTGCTGGAGTAAATGTTTCTGCTTATCTACAAAAATATGAAAACATAACGTTGCACATTTGTGACATTACAACATGAAACAGCCAAAAAAGAGAGCAGTTTTCTGTGTGGTTCGGTCCAGAGTGAGTCAAGACATTGAGCATCCCGTTATGAGCACCTCTTCCAGCTAATTCCCCCAGCTTCAGTCAACTTTTGATTTTTAGGGACCATAACCAGAGCACCAGTGATAGTGAACTGTTATGTATTTGTGGTTAAGTTAATCTTTAAACCTAACCTGACGAGCCACATGGTTTCGTTTGAAAAAGGGCAGGCACTTTTAAAAGACGCTTGGCAGATTATTGGACGAACCATCTGTCTACCACTGTCCATCATGGGCTAACTTCAGCCAACAGCAGGGGAGCGCTACCAGCAGAGCCTGTTGGTGAATCAAAGTCTTGCTGGAGCCAGTCGTGAGAAGAGTGAAAACGTCTTTTCTTCAGTACTATTCTTTCCTGTTTTTATAATGACCACATATCTTTCTTCTCAGTCAAGCTACAACTGATGCTATAGCAGCATCTACGCTAACCTGTCTACACTTACAAATATAAACTCCCAAATTTTGACTTTCAGATTGATCATACGCAGTCATGCACACGTGTTCAAAAGCATGCGTGACCATGAGCATAAAACACACACATGCAGTCTCTGGATCTCACACACAACATTGGATTGCCCAGAGTCCTCGCACGTCCTTGCAAACGGGCTGAAGCTGTTTCCATGGGGATTAATGTAAACAGAAGGGACATCCCAGTAGTGGTCAGGGCTGTTGCCATGGCAAATCCATACCTCATAGGCTGCGTTTAGTGTGTGACTGTGCGTGCATGTGTCCATGTCTGTTTGATGTGAACACACAAAGGGGACAAGAAGCATCATCTTTCTTTCCTGTGTAGTCGCTCCCTTTTTCCACTGAATTACACACACACACACACACACACACACACACACACACGCACACATCTCACTCAAATACTGTTTCTCTCGTCTCAGGGAAATTCATTCCACCAGGCTTTGTGGTATCAACCTTAGACAAACAATTTTGCCAGGGTAGCTCAGATTAATTAGGATAAGCAAGTAAATGAACCAAATCCGTTTCGTCAAAAACATTTCCAAATAACAAATACTGAACATCAGCGGAAAGACAAAACACAGACGCTGCCAGAGAAGGTAAATATATAATATAATATAATGTTAAGCAGTAACAGAACACTAACTGTGAAAAAATAGATACACTGGTGCCTGCTGCCTTAAAGATATGATATGTAACATTCCTGCAATAAAATTAAAAAAAGACTAGATGTTTGTTGTACAGTATATTCTGTTGACTTGTGTACTTCTATCTCAGAGAAATCCCTAATGGTATGCAAGGTAACATTGCGTTTCATTTGGTTGCCTGTTGCTCTAACTTTCAGGAGTCAGAGAGTGAGGACATTTGTCGGTGAGCGTGACTAAATTAACATGAATAAAACCACGAACATTTCTTCCTGAGTCATGTAGGTAGATTTTCACCAGTAGTGGTGGATCCCACACAACTTGCATCTTATCTCATGTCATGTTTTGATTGAGAGTATGAAATTACATACTGTGTGTTTAAACATGGATTAAATTCCCAAACGGAGGCATGCACAAACAGCTGCAGACAGCACAGATGCATAGTACTTCTCTTTATACTACTTAAAGGGGCACATTGTAGTTTTGGAGAAGAAACTCAGAATTTTAATATTTACAATATTAATGAGGTAATAATACAAACTCAGAAACTTTATTTTTCCTTAACTGAATAAACAAGCTGTTCTCAGAGGATAATAAGGTTGCCAGAACACTGTTTGAAGCTAGAAAGGTGGCAGGGTCCACCACATATAAACAAAGTAAAACAGTATGAAATTGTGCTTTCCTTTAAGATCAGTTTGTTTAATCAGTTTATTCAGTCATGAAAACAAAGAGAGTTTGTTTATTTAGTTCGTTCAGTCATTCGTAGAGATGTATTCCCTAGTTTGATGTAGTGTAGTGGCCATGCAAGTCCACACAGTCGATGTGTTGAAGTTAAGGCGGGTAATGAAATTTACATCACGGGGAAGTATAATTTCAGCTTAATACATTATTTAAGGCCATTCCCATCAGCCTCAGTTTTACTTGCAATTGTTACCAAACTAACATGCAAAAGTAATGTTGAACATGGCAAACATTATACAGGCTAATAATGAGCATGGTAGCATTTAGTCATTGTAAGCATTTTGCTTTGCTGACATTAGAGTAGAGCTCAAAGCAATTCACTGACTAAATAGAGCCTCATAGAGTCCCTAGCATGGCTCTGCTTCAGAAGTGTTTTTGTGCCTGACCCAGCATCGGCATCTTTTCTGTGGAAAAGTACAACCCCTCTATCTGATAAGTTACAGCTTATGCCCAGATCACAGTGTTTACAGTTTATTTTGTCTGCAAATTGGAGACATCCAGTGTCCAGATAAACATCAGGTTTTTTCTTTGAATCTCTATGTGGTTTCCGCTGAAATACAGTCTTGAATTATTATCTGTATCTCAGTTCTTGGGTATGAGGTCTTTGTCGACATCAATCCGGTGCAGTGATTCATCTCTTTTGAATTCTTATTGACAGTGGTATCAGATAGTGTCCTCACGTGATCTCGCCCTGCATGCATTGGTTCATGTTTCTCTGTTAATGTTTAATTTTGTCCTACAGAGCTCTGCATGCATGTGCCATCTGTTGTGGAATTGCTGGTGGAGTGGAGCCCATTATATCGCACCCATATGGACAATGTGTTGGATTACAATGTCTTGAGCTTTTAGTCCAAATTCTGGTTGATGTGGCTGTTTTGTCTTAATTGCATTGAAGACTGTTCAGGCATTTTACTGTCAGTGCTCTCTCTCTCTTTCTCGCTCTCTTCATCTTCCTCTGTCGGAGCCTCAGTGAGAATATAGACTATAATTGGCACTTAATTGCTGCCGTGGCAACAGTGCTATTTAAGCCTACGCACCCTGCAACAAAGGCATATAGTGCACGTGCACGCACACACTCGCAATAAAAAGAGATAGGAAGACATACGAGCAAGGAGGCTCTGAGCGCTCTTTCCCTAATGTCACCTCAAGTGTGTGTGTGTTTTTTTTTTTAAATATGGACTTAAGATCATGAGGTTTGGCTGAAAACTGTGTGTACTTGCGCCTCTGTGTGTGACAACAGTTTTCCGCTCCATTGCGTTTTCACAGCAGCAGTAATAAAATCCTTACCCATCACGCCTTGCCTCCCGTTGCCATAGTGATTCAAATCAGCAGTTTTCCACCTGTGGGTCAGAAAGCTACAACAGGTCCTGAGATCATTTTTGAGAGGCCGTGAGAAGATGAAACCGAAAAACTGACCAGTTAAGTTACATTGTGTGACTGTTCAACACTTTTTAACAACTTGGGTTTTAGTTTTTGTAGTGCTGGCCATGCAAAAAATTCTGATAATATTGTGTTTACCAAAATAATTGCAGACTAATTGCTTGGAACATGGCGACATTACTAGAAATCCAGTGGGACAACAAACAGGAGCGGTAAGACCACCATATCTGTGTTGACAGATAGGGTACCACTTTAAAACTGTAAGTGAGCACAGCTGTGATGTTGATAACTAGGTGCAGAGAGAGTTTGTTTAAAACATGCATGATCATGGAACTGTTATTGTAGTCGTTTGTTCGTTTCCAGAGTGTTTTTGCCCGTTTTGCTTCAGTTTTTATCAGAAAAGATGTTCGATTGATTTTTTTTTTGATTCAGTGTTCAGTATTGGCAGAGACATGGTATCGTCAGAGGTATCAGGGGAGAAAAGGTTGAATCGTGCATTCCTTCCTTTCGGTCTCTTAAATCCTTCTTTGGCACACTGTGAATCAGTTTCACACACCATTAATGTTCTGCACCATCGTCTTCTAGTGATTAATTGAATCTAACATGCTTCTGATGATTGAAATATTCAAACCCAAGATGAATAAGGGATGAAAATATTCACATTTATATTTCCACCTTGTAATATTAGTGGGCTATATTATCCTTTGTTAATGTTGTTATGGCAACTTGCCGTCAGTGAATCCCCACCTTCCTGTTGGTGCACCTTCCTGCCGCTGTACGAAGAGACTTCTCCACACTTTCACATTCTTAGTGTGCAACAACAAGCTTAGGTTCATAGCTAGCAACTCTGCACATGCCACCAAAAAGCAATACTGAGATTACTGAAAATGTGAGTTTCATGGAAATGTGAGCTTCTTGAGATACAGGACGGAATCTTCAACTGAAAGGGAGTCACAAAAGGTCATTGTTGTAAAAAAAAAAAAAAAAAATGTTATTCATGTGATCATAAAACCCTGTTTGTCTTGAAAAGTCAGCTTTCAGTGTCAAATAAACGGTTGGGTCCTGGTTCAGTGGGCTGAATGTGGCTCCAACACTCAGTCTGCTGGGTAATGGAAGATGCTTCAGATGAAATGTTTCTGTCTGAGAGCCAAATGGCTTGTGCCCAAAACTGAAGCAGGAGGTCTTTTTCTACCAAACGACACCGCCTACCTGACATCTACATTTCATCTCTCTGTCTCTCTCTCTTTGTCTTTGTCAGTGTTGCTCTCTCCTCTTAATCTGCCGCACACAAACCCTCCAATCATTTCACTGCTATTCTTTCTTTCCGTCTTTCCATTTCCCTTGTATCTTTTTCTCATTTACATCCCATCAACTATCTCCCTGTGCGGGGGGAGGCCTATCCGGCCTATCTTTTCATTGGCATCGAGACAGTGACACGCAATCCAAGCAGATTACTTTGTATTCAAAGCACATGAAAATAACGGTGTGTGTGTTAATGTGTGTGCATGGTCCGCTCTGTGATGACGATAGTTTGGTGCTGGATAATTGTCCTTGTCCATGCTCTGTCATTATCAGGCCTTCTGCTGTGTGTGTGTGTGTGTGTGTGTGTGTGTGTGAGACGTGTGTGTGTGTGTGTGTAAATCCATTCAGAGTCAACCACTTCTGCTTTGATTAAACCTCTAATTATTGATCGGGCAGGAGCAGACCTACCGAGCTGACAATATCCCTTTCTGTGTGTGTGTGTGTGTGTGTGTGTGTGTGTGTGTGTGTGTGTCACAATGAAAAGAACAGGGATGGAAACCTTTGGAAAGATGGGAGGGTGTTTCTAGTTAAGCTTAATCTCGTGAGAGGCGTGTTAACATTTTGCACTTAATGAATTAATACAATTACTGTGCGCCATTAATGCCATTTCACAGCTTCAATTTAAGTCAACTGCTCTGTACCAGAGCACTTTGTGAGCCAACAGGAGAGCATTAATGGACTTGTGTTGTCGAGGATACGTGTGTCCATCATCTACTCTTACTTAATGACCATGTGTATGTCGGTTGGTTAATACAGGTGTGAAATCATGCTAATTCAACAAAAGTTGAGCCATTTTTCTCTGCATTATTAGGCTACTTTTATATATCAGCTGGAAATTTACACTTTTGTCAATAAATCAGCCTGATATTGTCTTGCCCAAATATTGTGATAGATGATATTATGGTAGCTCGTTCGCCAACTGCGCTGGGTGGTGGACTCTGTAAATTTGTGGTGGTGGCCTGTTTAGTTAACCAATTCTTACTGTTCTTCAAGCCTCATTCAAATCCCTTGGTTCTGCATTTTCTCCCGCTTTTAACCCAAAATATGCCAAATTGGGACGCTGGCGTTCTTCTTAGAAAGTAAGTCCTCCATGTCTGTATTTTAAAGCACTGCATGCATGCTGCTTCAACAGGCCAGTTAACCCAAAGTAACCTCCAAATATCAATCCGCGCTGCCATGACAGCTCTGGGTGAATTTTCTTTTCAAAGCCAGGAGATGCCGTAACAGCTGTTTGATATTCAATATTGTGAAAAATATTGCATACAACGTCAAATATTGCGATATACAAGAGTATTTATATCGGCCCAAACCTAATAGCAGGTGGAATACTACCCTAGGTGTCCAGTTTGAGTTGTTCCAATCACATCCCAACTTGTGTTTTCCTGCCATGCCGTCTTAGCCTCTTCTGTAATGGATTTCTCTGTGTATGATTGTTTCATGGTGGCCCTCTAAAAGAAGCTCTTGCCCTTTGACTAAGATGGGTTGACACCAAAACCTAGTGGCACCACTGCTGTGCAAGATTGCTGAAACATTTAAGATGTTTTCCACCAGTGCACTCCAACAGTGCCAGGTCATTTAACAGAAACATGGTCTCTTTTTGTCAGTTTCACAGTGGTTCCAGGTGGATTTTCAGTAAAACACAAAAGAATGTGATGACTTTACAACTTTCCAGGCTGAATGTATTTTCAGCTTGACATTGAGAAACACTGATGGTTGCTGTCAGGCTCCATGTTAAATGTGTCACTGTCACCTTGTCAGCCTATTCTAGTCTCTCCGTTTCTATCTCTGTCTTTCACCATGTATGTGCACATTTGTGTGTGTGTGTGTGTCTGTGTGTGTGTGCGTGTGCGTGTGTGTGTGTGCTTCGTGGTTTGGTATGTGCGATGGTGAAACACACACATGCACACGCTGTTCCTGCCAATACATCTCCTCCTTTCGACAGACTGACAGAGGCAGTGGAGCTCGACTGACACAATTACACAGGTTCATACAGGAGGAAATGCAATCATTGTTGCCGCGGGTAACAGCAAGCGGGGACTGCCAGCTAGTCAACCCCCGAAACACACACACACACACACACACACACAGACACATAGCCCGTTTTGTGAACTCAGCTGCCAGATGTTATACAAGCCCCTTTCCTCTAATCAAATGAACCCCACAGGTCCTTAAGTGTGTGTGTGTCGGTGTGTGTGATGGTGTGTGTGTGTGGGGCAAGCAAATACATTTAGGGTTGACAAAATGTGAAGTGGACCATGCTGGGTTTTCTGGTAGTGCTGGTGGTGTGTGTATGCTTCTGAACCTGCGAGTAGCTTATTTATTAGGTCCATTTTGCCTCAATTCACAACGCTCACACACACACACACACACACACGCACGCATGCACGCATACACACACTCCCTCCCCTCTCCATCTCCTGACCTTTTCCCTTATTTCAGCACAATTCATTTTTCGTTCACTTCTTGCCACTATTCACACATGATATTCAGCATGAATGAACAGAGTGTGTGTATGGATGTGGGAGTGTGTATATATGAAAATTATGCATTTCTTTCCTGTTGTAGTAAATCATATTTGTTGCTCTTAGTTGCAGTATCGTACTTGCTACTTAGTGATCCAACATCCACATTTTGTTGACAGTCACATCAGTGTTGGTTGTTGGTACATCAACATTGTTTTTCCTATGACTTGTTGTGATAATGACTCTGAAAGCAGAAGAGGTTCCAAGGTAAAATAACAGTAACAGTAACATAACATAACAGTTTATGATGGTGACAAATTAAACACCACAGGTAAGCTTCAATATTCCTTGAACAAGATTGTATTCTCCAAATATTTGTTATTTACTTCGGCAAAATTGGATCCAAAACTTTCATGCAACTAAAGCTTTTGAATTGAGAAATTAAATCAAATTGAATTGATTCCGTTTCTTCTGGAGGGATGAACACCATCTATTCTCTCAATTGCTGTTTTGATGATGGTGGTGGTGAGCACTGTGTTAACATGTCAGTGTCATGATGAGAGCCAAAGCAGGGTTTACTTGCACATCATGAAATTCATTAAAGTTTGTAGGACTGTCTTGAATATAATTTTTGTTTTCTTTAACTTAACAGTTTGTTGGTTGGTCGGTTTGTCAGCGGGATTACACAAAAACACCGGAATGGATTTCTAAAATACATGAAGGAAGGATGGGTCTTGACCCAGAATAGACCCCATTAACTTTAAGTGTGGATCAAGATAAAGGTACAAGATCGAGGAGTTTTCAACATAATCGTTAATTTTCCAGGGAATGATACATGCATCTTGAGTCAGGGTTATTTAGGTGGCTGGTGTCTATGAGTGCCTACAAAAGGGGACTGTTGGGCCTTGGCGGTGGTATGCGCTCCACTGGGTGCTCTTCTAGTTGAAATCATGAGTCAAATTGGAGACAAAGATAGGAGGGGAGTCATCAGCCACCTTCTGGACCAGTGAGCATTGAGCAGCTGCCAGTGAGTGGGGAGGGTCAAGCTTGCCTGTCACAACCCTGTGCTTGTGAGAAAACAATTGTGCATGCAGAGCAAAACTGCTCCCTCGCGAGTTCTGTTCTGTTCCCTTGTATAACGTGCACACGCCTGATTTTTATGTGTGCTGGTTTTGGGACTAATAAAACGAAATGGAGCTCTACTGTATCAGTCTTTTGTCTTCTTTTGGTGCAGCCAGAGCATTCGAATACTGATTTCGACACTGATTACCATGGCAATGGTAGGCTCTTCAAAGGGTTAGGGTTGGCATGATGGTGGTAATGTTTAGTAAAGCAATCATCCCTCCAAGAAGTGCATCCCTGAAGTAGAAAAAAACAATACCTACCATAGAGAATGACTTGATGTTTTTCTGTATATACCCTTATCAGTGTTACATCTGAGTGGTTGTATGGGAACAGCTGAGATTATTCCTGCTGCAGTGGTAGAAAGGGTATATCAGTCATATGCCATCCAATCAAAATATAAACCAAATGTCAAAAAAGTTGCGTCCCGCAAAGCCAAAACAATGAGCCAAAACATGCTTAAATGCTCCATAGAGCTGCGGGACAGTGCAGTTAGGTAACAATTCTCTGTTGGTTCGTCAACACAAGCCTCCTCTTTAACATTACCTATTGCCTTTTGTAATGTGATTATAAAAATGTCAGTTGTTCCTCTGTTTCATAATGTATTACCACTGAATTATTTTACACCTCCAATTAAAATCCTGGATTTAAAAATGCACAATAGCAAGTGCAGCTGCAATCTGCCCACCTGTGAAGATTAATAAGAGCTGCAGCTGTGAAAATCTAAGAACCACTGTGTGTCATAATTACCAATACCAGTGGTATGAGAGAGAGTTAAGGCTAACCAGTTGTCTCTAATGTAGTGGGAATGTTTGTTGTTGACTGTTTACAATAATTACACCAGTGTAGCAGTGTAATCATTTCATAGTGACAGAGGAAGCAGACATTTTGAATGATTATCAAAGTGAACTCACATTGATACGATACTGATTCTGTTTTATTTTATCAGACATAATGTGTTTGTTGCGTTAGGATTATTGGGATTAGGGGGGAGCGGGGTTTAGTACAGATTAGGGCGGCGATCAAGTACAGTCGGTTGTGTAGAAGACACCCCCATACACACACACACACACACAGCACAGAGTGTGTGATAGAGAGATTGAGAGCTTATGCTACACTATGTATCTCCTGTTTTTTTCAGTAGATGCTCATTCATGCATGTACTAGTCTCTCAGAGAGTGATGAATGAAAAGAACAGAGCGAGTGTGTGTGTGTGTGTGTGTGTGTGTGTGTGTGTGTGTGTGTGTGTGTGTGTGTAGCTGATGCAACAATACAATCAGACCAGCCCACTTGTTTTGTCTGGTTTTGCCGTCAACAAAACCCACAACAGCCATTATCAGTGCGAGCAGGTATCTGCTCTGTGTGTATGCACGCCTGTGTGAGGTGATTGAAGCGATCTGATCGGTCACCGGACAGTCCACCTTAATCACCAGGGGCAACTGTCTGGCACTATGATCACATGTCACTGTTAAAGATGTGGCGAGCGCGAGGTGAGAGACAAGAACGGCAGAGGGAGGGCGAGGAGGAGGGAGTGAAGGTGAGGGGGAGAACGAGATTCCTGCCGAGAGGCGTGAGAAAAACACAGAGAGCAGGCGCTGCAGGAGAGACAGCAGCAAACCGTTTTCCCATGCGTGTCTACTGCTGGGATGGCAAGCTTGGTTTCGGCCTTGTGGCAGATGGGCGGCTTGTCAAATGTGCTTGGCTCTAAAGGGCTCGGAGGCTTTCTGCATGGCAACACTCTCATATTGATGTCTAGTACTCAACAGTCTGAATAAAAACCTCAGCAAGGTGAAGGAGGAGGAAGGTTTTTAATAAGGTTTAGTTTGGTGGTCGACTTTATAGAAAGTAACCTGATTAATTTTGTATTTTTATTACTTAGGATTACCATGAGTTTCGTCTTGTTTCTGTTTCTTCCTGCTTTTGATAATTTAATAGCCTGATATTACAAATGCAAATTAGCCTTGAACCTTTAAGTTAATTGTCCAATTTCCAAATACCTCTTAATCTAATTGGTTTAGACTTACCACCAATCAGAACAACAAAAGTTTTTGTAGCACTAAGCTAGATAAAGTGTCAGTAGACTGGCAAGCATGTTAGTTCCCGCTGAGTCATAGTGTAGGAAAGTAAGCTGGCTACTACTAACTCTAATACAAAGAACATCACAGAACATCCTGTCAAACCACATACAGTATTTATAGTCACTATATCAAACCTGCCCCATATTAGATGAACGATTGTGATTGGCCCAGGCCTGACTTTGTCATTTTAGTGCACCCAGTAATACATTTTAAATGTAATTTCTTAACACATTATGGAAATGTTTGTTAACAGGAATGAAGGTGCAAATACATGTTTTTCTTGTACGACCCATGATAGCGCATGCAACGAGAAATAACCTCAATTGTTTGAAAAATAAACTGAAACTAAATTTCAGATGCACTGGTGCGACTGATGACTATGTTAAGCTGTACTTGACAGATTTTTGGGTTACTGTGCAATATAGTCACACCCTCGAGCCCAGAACAAGCTTCACATGAGGTAACAGAAGTACAAGTCTAAACTACAAGTCTACAGCCAAGTAAGCAGCACTGTGAGGCTGCACTTCGGCACAGTGGTCTTTAAGCTAAACACTACATTCTGGTTAACATGCACACTCACCCGAAGTTGCAAGACAGTTTTTTTCCTTTCTGCAAGGATGATAATCATGAATCAGTGTTCAGCACTGGTTGCTTCAGTGTTAACTTCTACCTAATGCAGAAGTGCGCTGCTGCTAAATGCATATAGGCGAAACACTGGAATTACTACTAGACACCATAGTTCCCCTCATCTCCATTTAGCATTTTAGCTTCTTTCAGCTAATTTTGGTTATACGGCCCACAAGAGCAGACGGTAAAATTAGCAGCCAGCTGGTGAACACGGTGGAGTGTTAAGTAACTAATGAAACGAACATTTCCCCCAGAAGTTGGTAGAGACCAAAAGCAGAGCTAAAAGGAGATCGGTTATTGGACTTACATTCAACAGGTGGCCAGAAACACGACTTCCAAACAATGCTTTTGTTGCTCTGTGTCTGCTGAACAAAATTTTTTTTTGCTGTAAACTTGCCTACAAAATTGTCTCTTATGAAGAGATTGGATGATAAGATGATACTGACTCAGCCAGCCTTATTTCTACATGCAGGTAGTTCTACAACCTTATTGCACAGTTTCTCTCCCCCTTCAGTTATAACGGGGATTTCAAGCCTCGTTCAAGCTCATATGAAACTGAAGGTCAGAAGTTCAGCAGCAACAACATCAGCCAGGCCATGATGCGCCTTAAAAGAATCGTCTTGTGGGCTGAAATGTAATATCATTGTGCATTTAGCGGGACTCAAAATGTTATAAATTTGGATTTGTGTCAGCTGCAGGTAGCCTGAATGTTGTAGAGGATAAGACGACAGAAGAGAAGAAAAAAGAGGGGGAGGAAACAGTGAGAGAGAAGAGATAAGGAGAGAGAGAGATGTTTGCTCTAATGTGACATTAGTGAAGCTGAAGGCAGATCGACACAGGAGTCAACATACGGTTCAGCCAGATTAACTCACAATAGGCTCATCTTCATTCATCACCCTGCTTGTCTTCCTGACGCACACAAACACACATGCGGGCAGAGTCATACAAGACCCCAAAGACATGGCTGAATTTAATTTTCCAAGTGTTTTGCCTAATATTGGTGCTGTGACTATTATTGAAGATCATCAATGTTTATGATGCAAGAAAACAAAAACTTGAGACTATTCTGAAGCATAGCAGACTCTCTGAGTGAATACATAAAAGAAACTGCTAATGTTCTAATGTTACACTTGGCAGATCCAATCACATTACCATTTCAGTGTAATTTTCTGCATATTTAAATTTTATTTGATACCTGTACCTGTTGTAAATGGGATCTCAAGGGCAAAATAACTGACTTCACACAGTGTTACATCTGGAGATACACTGACTGTATTTTTCATTTAGGATAAAAGTCAGTTTTCTTTTTATGTTTGCGAAGTTCAATCTGAAGTAATGGCACTGAAATATGAGTCTCAGTTGTATGTTTCCCTGTTTATTTAAAGGACTAATATGTAAGAATTTCAGTTTAAAGCATCCAAAAATGCCTATGTATTGTGTTGCAGAGATATCTACTGCGGTTAGCATGCTGACCAGATAGCCCTGGGCCTGAAACCCTTTTTGTTCCAGCAGTCCAAAGGACCTGTGCTAGCGGTGTAAACACCAGCTAGCTGCATGGCTAACTGAGCTAACAAGCTAATGGTAGCTACGGTCATGAACAGAATACAGTTAGCAGCAGGTAGCTACTCTGGTGATATGCTGCCCCTATTCATTAGGAGTGTGAGTTCAACAGGTGGCCAATTCTTACATATTGAACCTTTAAAAATGATGAAAAATGATAAGTAATACTGAGTTTACCTCTAGCCAGATGTAGACCGTGCACAAAACACACAGGCCTTGTCCATACCTGAAGCAAGACTGCTTTCCCAGTGTTTGTCGGCTGTTATTTATCAGTTTATCCTGCAGCCTGTTATCTGTTTAAATTACGGGAAATGCTTGTCCCATACTAGGGAGTAAAAGTAAGGTTATCTTGGCTTCTGATAACTTTTTTCTTTTTATCTTTGCTCCAAATTTATGCAAGTGAAACACTAAATCACTTGAGTTCTCCTCCAAGAATGCAACAATGGAATCGCTTACGTCCGCTTAAGTCTGACGGGATTTAATTGAAGATTGATGCTTGCAGGTTTTTCTTCCCTGGCATGAATTGCAGATTTAATGTATGCTGTGGAAATGATACAAATTAAGCCAAGAAAGGACTGCTAACAAGACATATTTTTGAAAGTAGACAGGCAACTTGTCTTTGTCCTCAAGTAGCCTGTATGCCGCTGCTGATTGTGCTGAATATCTTTCATATAAACACTCATCCTGCATCTTGTTTTTATCCCGCTGGTGTATGTGAGGGTGTAAATTGAAGGATGAGGATCTTTATTTCAGATGAGATTAAACCCTGCAGGGTGTACAGATCCCCCCCCCACAGCTGACAGAATGTCATGAAAACTTTAATGTGAAAACCAGTCGGACACCAGAGAACAGAAGGTTATATTGTCCAGTAAATGATCCACGTGTGACTCACGTGACATTTTTGTTTATGTGTTGACAGAGGAGCATTTTCCGAGGTGGTCCTGGCTCAGGAGAAGCTGACCGGCCGGATGTTCGCCGTGAAGTGCATCCCTAAAAAGGCTCTGAAGGGGAAGGAGAGCAGCATCGAGAACGAGATCGCCGTGCTCAGGAAGTAAGTGTGCTGCTAGACAAACACACACACACACACACACACACACACACACACATAATCCTCCTCATTCCTGGTTACCGGGGCAACTGTGCATCTCCTCTCTCTTCCACGCACCCCTCGCCTCCCCCCCAACCCCCCCGCCCCCAGGTCACGATCCACAGCCCACCTACCACACACACACGCACACACACATCACGACTGAGACTTCTGTCTGTGTGAGCACGAAACAGCTGCACACTGTTAACCACAGGAGTCCTGCTGTGGATTCTGTTTGGATACTGGGCTCATTGTTGGAGTTTAAATGTGCAATATGTAAGAATCAGCCACCTGCCGAATTCATACTTTGAAAAAATCAGTAGCAGCATATCACCAGAGAGTTGGAGTGTCCACTTCTACAATAAACAATAAAAGAAAATACAGTCTGTAGCCAGTGTCAGCATTAACAGCTGTTTATAACAACAGCTGACCAGTCTAGAAGAAAATCCTTGACTCATCTAGAGCTGTCCCCAGCGGTGGGAAACAACGCCAGTGTTAACATATATTTTGCTTCTATTGCTATCATTTCTTTATCTGCCACCGAATGTAGTTTCTTGCTGGAAGTAGGTGGTGGAGGTGATAGTGGTAGCTTCCCAAGACCTTCAGCCATTTTTGCGTTCACTGTGTCATTTATTGACTACCTGTTCTTCAATGGCCTAACCACGGGCAGTGCTTTCAACATGACTGAGGAGAGGTTTGAATTCCGCCCTCAGGGCAGCGCTACTTCTTCATCCTCTCATGTTGAACTGTGGGCAACTGGATGCAACAATGATTCACTCTCTCCTTTTGAAGTACAAAGTGGTATTATGAAATGGGAAAGGTTTTGGCTATACAATCACGGCCACATGGTCAACTGAAAAAAACTAAAAATTCTTACATATACTTCCTTTAAAATACATGCAAATTCATGGAAAGGAAAAAAGGAGTTTAACATTCCAATGGTTGAATACATAAGCGAAGCACTTAGGGAGGTTGTCTGATTTAGTTGATTTTGAATAGATTGAAACCATCTCATTGGGGGGGAAAAAAGAGAAAACATTTTTAGCCTTTTACTTTAAGTGCATTCAGAGTACAAAAAATGTTTCACACAAGCCTCTGGAAAGATCACTTTTTGCCTCCTGCAGATAAAAACAAGAAGGAATCACACAAGCATGTTACAACGCAATTACACAGAAATGTCACACTGCTGGGCTTCTCTGTGCTGTGAGAATACAATAGACATGTATCGTGCAATTGAATAGTGTACAATAAATTTGTTGATTTGGCTCTACTGTGTAACATTAGAGAAAGTTAGAATTGCCACCAGTAATGGAGGAGAGATGCAGACATTCATTTAGACAAATGAGTGTCATTAGTGTAAACAAATGAGAGCCTAAGTGAGCAGACTGGCAGTCTCTACCAGCCCGTTCACTACGAGACACCAGATCGGCTTTGGAGGGAAATCTGGTGGATTACTTTACGGCACAAATCAGGAAGAGGGTGATGTCCTTCCACTGCAAATAGAGATTAATCGGTGGAAAGGACAACCAAGAAGAGCCATTTGGTCTTAATAAGGAGGAACTCAAACACTGACAATGGCAATGTATTACAGGAGGTAGAGGCCAACACCATCATCCTAATAGTTAGCATTTATTTTTATTCATTCCCATGGTACCAAATTTTCAGGGACTGTCCCAGCCTAAAAATAGCTGGTGTGCAAACAGTTTCACATTAGCTTTAACTGTACCAAGATGTTACTTAAACGATAAAAATAAAGATTGCTATCCTCTGAGATACTGCTGTGATGGTCACTCACATATAAAAAAATTCTCCACTTAATAAAATAATTGCTGTTGCCAAGCAAAGTCTTCTTGTATCCTCATGTTGTCATGACAGCTAATTTTCAGCATTTATTTTAACATGTTTAAAAGGGGAATATGTAAGAATTTTAGTTGAAAACATTAAAAAATCAACTTAAATGATCAACAGAACGTGAATACAGATCCGTACAGACATTTATATGTCTATATATTGTGTTGCAGAGATATCCACTGAAGTAAGCATGCTAACCTGGTCCAAAGCTCTCATGATAGCAGTGTAAACACCGGTCCAAACCGCTAGCTACAAAGCTAACTGAGCTAATTAGCTTAGGGCAGCTACAGTTAACAGCAGTTAGCAGTTACTCTGGTGATGTGCTGTTTTGTGTATGAATTTGACAGGTGGCCAGTTCTTACATAGAAAACCTTCAAGACCATCCAACTCCTAATCTAATACTTTTTGTCTACAAATAGAATTATTTTTGCCTTTTGCTGATTTACTAACACTAGCTAACATTATGTTAGCTGCTAATGCTAGCTAACGTGCAATATGCTGGTCAGGTACTGTAGAACTCAGCCAATTTTGTGTGTTTTTTTCCACAAACTGGCAACTACCAAGACTCTTGATGCTGACAAAACACAGGACCACGTGGTACCAACGGTGTTAAACTATTGGCTCACAAATCTTGTTAGAAGCTGGAACCAGCCATCAGAATTCTTACACAGAGACAAACAAAACCATCATTTTGGACCCGACAAACTTTACATTTTTAATTCACCATCATAATAATGTTGTTACTTTTTTTTTGTGTTGTCAATATGACCTTTAAGGAAAATTGAGGATGAAATTCTAACAGTCTAAAACTCAAAGGTATTGAATTTCCAGACCAACGCAGCAAATAATCACAATTGTGAAGCGGATGTTAGAGACTGTGTGGCAATTTTACTTCGTAAATGACTTGATAATTGACCAATTATGTAAATTGTTGTAGATTCATTTTCTGTTCATCACCGTCGTCATTTCAGCAGACGTCAGAGCTTATGGATGGATGAAAATCATTTCAAAAGATATGAAATGATTAAGAATGGCAGACATCACAAGTTTGAGTGTGCAGCTGCTCCAGCCGTGTGGAGCGGTAACACAGGACACATGCAGGAGAAATCCATGAATGAGAACAACTAACTGTAGCATAAAGCCTATAATCTATGAGAGGGTTTTTCTGAATGCTCTCCTCTGCCATTACACTCAGACTGTTTGCTGCCAGCTCTTCATTATCCCAGGCAGGGCTTGAATACACACACGTTATCCCTTTTCAACCTGCACGCCTGCGTCTGGTGTGTGTCTGTGTGTGTGTGAGTGTGTGTGTATGAGTCACGTCTAAGCTCTGCCATCGCAGAGGTCATGCGCTCCATAATAAGTGTTAGATGCTCACCTGTGTGCCTGCCCTGGATTCCTGTATGTGTGTGTTTGTGTGTGTGTGTGTTTGAAGGAGATAGACCAAGGGGAATTACCTCTGTTCACAATGCAAAAGATGATTAACCCAAACACCCACAAAATCAATCGTGTTTCTACAAGGTATGAGGTGTTAGGATAACGAATGTACACCTACACGCGCACACACACACTGGCACACACACAAACATCCTCATCACAGTGCTGTAACCATGGAGAAATCAGGAGAGAACCGACAGAAATGAGCAGAAAGGTGAGGGGAAGATGAAAATGGGTTTGAATCCCTGACAAATTTGTACTGAGAGGAAACGAATGGTAAGATTTTCGTTTGAGAATTAATTCTCGACTTTGGAAATAATCTCACATATTATTTACTTTCCTTCATTGGAACATTCTTCACAGTCTTCTTCAAATGTCAACAAGCCTCCATCTGCTTGAGAAATGAAGTTGAGCGTCAAAGTTTAGCAGTTGATGTAACAATCTCACCTCAGTGTCCATTCAGAAGCTCTTCCAGACCTTTATCATATCACAAGATCTTCATCGGCAGATGGCGATTGCTGGCAACTGGGCAAAAAAATGAATAAAATGGAAATTAGTGTGCAGAAGATCATGTGTAGCTGTCCAAGTTAGCTGTTCCCTGTAAAAGCAGAAGTATATTTTGACATGTAATATGGACCTTTAGGTAAGACGGTTTGTCAGTCGAGGAACCAAAGTTAAAAAATCAGGTTACTGAAGTCCAGATTATGGGACTATCCAAGGTAATCACTGTCAGTGTATTACTCTGGATTATGAGTTATGTTTGTTGATGTGGCAGAATTTTAATGGGGAAGCAACATTTTTGAAGTCCAACAGCAATCATTAGGATTAAAAAGTCATTTAGTTCTCTTAATGTGTCACTGTGTGATGTAAGACATGTTGCAGCTTTGAAATAAAAAGCTCCACTAATGGTTTGTTGTTGCTTTTCAGGATCAAGCATGAGAACATTGTGGCACTGGAGGACATCTACGAGAGTCCCGACCACCTCTACCTGATCATGCAGCTGTGAGTCCAGTTTTCATGTTCCTCTCTCTTGCTCTATACTTGGGTTTTGTGGAAGATTTAGGGGAGAACATGGAACATCGGGCCTGTGAGAGCTGACCAATCAGAGCAGAGCAATTAGGCTTTTCTGGAGGGAGGGCTTTAAAGAGGCAGGCACTAAAGTGGAGTGTTCAGATAGAGGGTGAATAGAGGTGCTCCAGCAATGGAGTGTTTTTTTTTAACATTCAAGTATGTAAACATTTTCTAGTGGACACCCAGGATAAATACATGAACCTGAAAATTATCAACATATGAAACCTTTAAACCTCTCGGCCACCCAGATACCCAACACTCAAAATTTTAGAAACAAAGCTTGTGTTTCAAACTGAAGGTATGGGGGTTGTCTCATTTATGAGACAGCGATGATCTAATGCAGGGGTCTACTATCTACCAGCCTGGGAGCCATATCTATATCCCTAAGAGACATTTTCAGTGTCCCTCCACATGTTCAGAATTTAATATTAATTCAGGTAAAATGCTTTTGTACCATTTTAATTTTTTTAATTTTCCTTTTGAGTAATAATTGAATTATATAGCAAGACTGTAACATTGGAGCCTGAAGCAAGCTGCTCCTGACTTTGCATCCTGTTAACATGTACACTCAAGGTATGACCACCAGGACTTTGATATACTGCGGCTCACCTGACACAATAGGTCATTGGGAACATAAAAAGCAGGTTCACCTGGAGGTGAAGGATTTAATGGAGTTAAATGTGACTCCCTCCTGTCTTATTTATGAGGACGAAGATGTGCTTCTCCAGACATTTCTCTACAAAACATGCAGAGCAGTGTGGCTCAGTATATTTAGATTTAGAGTGTGTTGAGATTTAGAGGACAATCAGAGCTGTGGCAGCGTTTTCGGAGCTCAGTTGATGACGAAGAGAACAACTTTCTTTTTAGATTCTGACTTAATTAGTTGGTAGTTTATGGAGCTATTTGTTAAAATTAAAATTGTATTCATAATTATTCATAAAACGCTATGTATGGTCCAAATATTCATAATACTCCATCTCTGTCTTCTTTCACACTTCTTACAATCTTATTTTTCTGCCCACCCACCCATCATTATACACACACACAAACATACACACATTTTTCATTTCAGTGACAGCTCTACTGAGATCTCACACACACACACACACACACACACACACAAAGCTCACCCGTCCTCCCACTCACACACAAACACACCGCACAACTACAAGGTCTCTGTTACATCAGTAGCATCTCTGCTTTGATGGTCAGCAGTAGAGGGAAGCAGGACAGCCTGTGGCTCACCCATGGGTGCCCTACTAACCTCTATGGCAAGGTTACTCTCTGATTACATAAGATGAGAAGTTTGTCTGGAAGTTTGGCACTCATACTGGAAACATTTCAGTTGAGTTCAGGTGGAAGTCATTGCTGAAGATTACACAACAGTGGCTATGTTTACAACCTGATGTCAGCGGATTATCTGTATCCGACCACGCGTCTTTGGATCCTTCGATTTCCACGCCAACTCTGGTCAAAACCCGGAAAACTACAAGTTTTCCCTTGTGAAACTGTAAATCTGTAAACCCACAACCTATTTAGTTGTGATTCAGGGAATAAACCCTCCAGTGTATGTTTGAAGGACAATAACAGCTAAGCCACAAGATTTTGTGGTTGCACTCTGTCCTAATACTTAAATAGGGAGGACACTAAGATTACAGCTTTGTATATTTCATTTGTACTCCCAACAAACTGTTGTGTTGCTGCAAATGGAAAAAAATATCTCCACATCAAAGACTTGTACACATTTTAATAGACTAATCATGAAGCCCGTATGACCCGGCTATTGACTAAATCACAGTTGCACGATAAAAGTCAGTGATAGAAGGCAAACATTCATACAATATCTGTGCAATAATTAGCTTCAAAAGATACAATTGCCATTCAAAATTAAGATTCAGAAAAACTCAGTTGACTTCTCTAGTTACTTCTACAGTAATTGAACTGATTAATCACATTTTCTGTGATCCAGTTCTGAAGGTCAGTGGTGGACTCAGGATGTTTGAGGGGCAGGGACGAAAAATATAAAAGGCACCAGTGAGCAGAAAGTTGATTTAACATTTATTGTGAAATAGTTACAAACCCTAGTTAAGATTAAAAACTTTCCACTGGAAGTTCATCCAAGAGAGCACTTTATTATGTTTTATCTACCATAGGGGCATCCAAGAGGGCACTTTTGATACAGGTTTTTTATCAAACCATTGGAGAAATGTAAGAAATGTAACTTGGATGAAACCTTGCAGATTTTAGCATGAATGAGGATCATAATGTGTTTTGAGGACAAACAACAGGGACTTCAGAGCAAATAGCTGAACAGACAATTAACAGTCACAGTCTGTAGAGGCTTACAGCGTATTGCAAATTGAATAGTAACAACTGTGGAGGAAAACTGGCAAACGTGTCAGTGATAGTGGCAAAGTGTTAGAAACAGAGATCTACTGTAGCTTACAGTAAAGAGGTTGTTGTGGAGTTGTTGTACAGTAGTGACATTCTCAGTAATAGGTTTGTCCTCTAAATAGGTCACTGTGACATAGTTAAGTCAGACCTCATCTGATAATGGACGTTGTAGCTGACATCACTGATATTTAATGGTTCTTACGTTCAGCAGCAAGCAGATTGGTGCATCGTGACATTTTCAGTCCAGGCCAAACACAGTCATCTAAAAAAAACAACAACTGCTTTGTATCTGCTGTAGATGCACTGTAAGGTTTAAGGCATTAGGTACACCATGTACCTGTTAATGTATACTTTAGGGGTGATAGTATTTATATATAAATATTTAGTACTTATTCGTGGCAGAGCTGTGGTCACCCAAAAGCTCAGAAAAAAGGTTAAATCCATTCTTCTTTAAAGCAACTTTTACTTAACAGCAGTCATTGTGGCAGCAGGTGGTAATTTTGAGATAATGCTAAATGCTAAAATGTACTGAAACAGCAGCACAGATAGAGGTCAGGCTACAGGTCACATTGAAGCCTGGAATTTGGTACCACTACCCAGCTGTACCTTTTTTTGTACTTTGCTTTCTCTGTCATAACAAAAATGTAATTTAATTTGTAAAAATGAGTCAAAACTAGAACATTTTACACACCACACTAAATAAAACCCCTCCCCACCTGCCTCTCCCCTCCCAGATCTGTTCCTTAAACCTCCAGCCTGTCACAGTCTGTCACCAGGGCATAAAGACAGTGAAAAAAAGCTCAGTTATCTAAAACGACAACTTACCCAACTAGCGAATTAATTACCTGACAATGTAGATGAAGTTCTTAAAGCCTTACTTAACTTGTTATTGTCAATGGAGGGTTAAACTTCTTTAGCGCTGGCTGCTAACATTAGCTTCGGCTGCTGTGCGGGGACTTTCAGCCTATCAATCACTTTAATGCTTGAGTGATGTAACTCAACTCACTTTCCAGTCACATTGAGCACATATATCGATCACATCTGTCCACTTCTTTGCACTTGAATGATAAATTAAGAACTTTCCAGTCACATTGAGCACATATATCGATCACGTCTGTCCAATTCTTTACACTTGAATGATAAATTAAGAAACACTTTCAGCCTTTCGCAGAGCTGGAGTTCCTCCAACATGTCTGCTGAGAAGTGTTACATCATCTGAAATCCCTCTGCTGGCCAGACTTCAGTCAGAGGTCTTACCCCGATTAAGCTATTTACCTACAATGTCGACCTTTTGACCGGAGTTTCCTGTTGTAGTGAATAAACCGCTGTTAATAAAACTGTTTGTTACGTTTACTATTTTTGGTTGCATGAGAAGGAAGTGATAATCCCTGTTCAGCCTTTACTTTATCCTTAAAAAATGTTATGTTTAAGACAGTTATTCTTTTTAGTGTTAATAATTGTTCTATGGGCATCAAGGCTACTAATTGCACTCTATGAGAGGGAAATAACACCATTGACATTTGAATGATGATGTGATTGCTGCCAAAAGTACACATTACACATTTAAAAAAATAATGGATCTCATCACTTTGAGTGGAGGCTTTACTGAAATATTACTTGCTGTTATGGATTTAACAACCTTACTCAGTCTATGGGCAGCAATTGAGCTTCCTACTGCTGTTTATGTTCTTATTTCTGCTATACTTTATACCACACAGTCAATAATTCATCATCCCAAGAGGTTTTTACCGCACAACTGCAGTTCCAGTTTACTGCTGTCACAGTGTTTTTCATGCCAGTAATTCTGATAGATTAATTAAATTGATTTTAGAGCAAAATGCTTTAATGCTAAAAAAGGTAGCAAGAAAGACCCTACCTCTGCTCCTTCGACCTCCTGTACACCTCCCTCTCTCCTCGCATCTGTTTTCTCTCCTGTCTAACACCATCTGCTCTCCTCTTCTTTCATTTCATACCTCCTCTCCTCTCATCTCACACCTTATTTCCACCGCCCTCACCTCTTGGCTTTTGCCTGCTCACTTGCGTTTTTCCTTACTTCCAATCTTTTTTTTTCCCGCTACCATCTGTTCATGAAATATGGGTCTGTTGCCATAGTTACAGGGTCAAAGTAACACCAGGGTTATAACATTTTAAAGATGACCATGGCCAGCAGGTTACATTATCAGGTCCAGAGCTTTATAGATTATACTATTTTTATCAGTATGGATTAAAACCCCTTTATATTTAACTGTTTGAAGATAAAACTAATACAAGAAATGCACCAGAGTGGAGGCTATATTAGACCTAAACCTGCCAGGTGACCGGACAAATAACCGACTGTTTGCTAACACGTCCACCATACATCACTGTTCTGTTCATAGCGTGTTGTTCTTGTTCTGACACAAGGTGGCAAAGAAAATCAAGTAATGCAGGTTTAAAGCTGCACTCATACGTTCAGTTCCAAGGAGCTGAATATCAGACTTACATTTGAACACTGCTGCAATTTAATTCTTATGTTGTTTTGTGTCTCTCAATAACAAGCTTATAAAGTGATAAAATGTCAAATATTGTCATTTCAGCTTTTTTCACTGCCACAAAATTGCCAAAAAAAAAAGATTAACGCAGCTTTAATCAAGCAGTTACTTATTTTTTTTATATGTATCTTTAGCTTATTGATCATCTAAAGCATTATACAGAGTCCCTCTACCTTTGTGATTTAAGATTCTCTATGTCTTATGATCAGGCGGAGAATCAGATAAATGCTTCAGTGTGAGAAACATGTTAAAATATAGAAGACTTAGTTCAAAAGCATCAGAAGAGAGAGTGGTTAAGAATCCCTTTTCATCTGTCCTTGGTGCTGCAGGCTGTACTTCCTAAAGCGGTGCACAGTGGCTTCATCACTATACAACTGATCTGCTGAAACACAAAGCAGTTGTGTCCATCATGTGCTGTAACTGGTGACAGCAGATTGTTCTATCTAATCACAATTTGCAGCAGTGATTCAGCAAACATAAAAGTGGGGCTTTCTGCCACATGAATTTGTAGCAATCACTACTGTAATAATAACCTCATTTGTTATAATTATGTCATTTATTGAGATGTCAGGGTTTTTATTTTTTTTCAGCTGACAGGAATCTCATTTAGGAACAAGGATTTTTGAATATTTTCTGTGTAATTGCATTGTGGCAGATCGATGCAGTCTGACAGTTTCCTTCGCTCCCGTTCATCACAGCTTGTCTTACGTAACCTCGACCGCAGGGAGGCAATCAGTCCGGGCTGCTATGAAAATCGATGCAACAGAGTGCAATGCGGGCCTTATATTGACGTTTGTATTGTGAATTGTGTATTAGAAAATATAAAAATGCTTGTAGTATAGAGAGAAACTGGCTTCTAACAAATCCAGAGGAAAGTGTACAGTGTCTGACTGTGATGAGGCTGTCAGTAAACCTTACACAGGATATGTTGCATATAAGTAGACAAGCTGTATCATTTTAATTCTTAAACAGTAACTGTGATCTTTGTTTACATGGCTTTCTTTATTCAAAGAACAGGTTTGATCATAACCAGCAATTTATCTGAATCCTGCTGTGTTTACTTATTAGACTCAGAAAGATTTTATTCTGATCACATCAAATGAATATGATCTAAACAAGGCACCTCAGTCCTCTTACAAGAGAACAGTAACACTTTCCTTTAAGTTAAACCAAACTGAATATATACGTTTATCTGGTGAAATTGTGTCATGACAATGTGATCATAATATTTCTTCATTTTACATGAATTTCTGGCAAATTTGTCTGGAGTTGTGTCTGATGCAACTCATAACATGAGAATACTCTTCATTCCTTTGAACATCAGTGCAATGAACTGATCATTTTAGAAAATATTAATATTTTATCTTTATTTAGTCTAGTACTTAGTTCTGTCTCAGAGAACGTGTTCACCGTTAGCTTAGCTACGATGCTAATTACATCGCCCAGTGAATTATTAATCAATTTGATCTTCTGTATACGCTTTTACTCTTTTAACCCTTTTTTTATTTTATTGTTTCTTAGGCCTTGTCCACACTAGTAGGGACATTTTTCTAAGCAGCTATTTTCCCCTCTGTTTAAAAAAAGAATCCTGTCCACACAACCTTCATTTTACAAAGTGAAACTCACATGCCCGGCTGGTAGGTGGCGACAAAGTTCTACATCACCGATACGTCAAATACCAGAGAAGAACATTCGGAGCTTGCGCATTTAACTTTGACCTTGTTGGCGGTTGTGACATAAAAACATAAACAGTAGTATGTGTACTAAGGTAAGGTATTTCCTTACCTTTGATTTAACACCTTTCTGTTGCACTGCCCGAGGTGCGATGGACAAGCTGTAAGGGAGATTAGTGATTAGATTAATTAGTGTGGACAGACTGCCAGTGAACCAGACCAACCCAGGAATCAAAGCAAGAAGTGCCCAGATAAGATGTTAATTGATCTATTGCTTAATAAGTGTCTGTGTTAGTCAATTTATGTTTACACCAATTAGGAGTTTAATAGAATTATAGTAATTATAGAGTTAACTTCAGAGTTGCCTTAATCTGATTCAAGTGTTTGTGTGAACAAAGATCAACTGGATCAGAGAAGCAAACCGGAGATGTCAGTGCAGCCTTTGGTTAGACCTCCGACTCTCTGCTGTGATTAGTTTGTCAGGTCCTGAGACTATAATGGCTCTTCACCCTGCTGTGTGAACAGCATGTATCACACATACACACATGCTCGGAAATAAGGCCTCCTGTCAGCAGTAATGCGCTGCCATCGCCTCGAGAGAATGATACGACAGCCTGGGTCAGGGGAGGGATGGGTGAAGGGATGATGAAAGGGAAGAAGGGAGATGAGTGTCGTAACATTTAAAATGGAAAAACTTTAAAACATGAATATCATCCATCAATAGTTGGAAAACAGATGACTCTACTTCAGAAACATTTTTGTGCTTTAAGAAACCTTCAGATGATGAGAATTTATGATGATGAGCGTTGATGTTTTCATGGCAGAGATCTTATTTTTGTAATTTAATTTTAGAATGCAGGTCTGCTTTTGTCAACTTCTCTCTTCCTCATATGTCACTTAGCATTTCCTTTTGTCATAACATACAGTACATGATCATTTAATCACACGTGTCCATTTTTTTATTTTTGTTATCGAATTACTGATTGCCAAATCTCATTTATTGGCTTCAGCTTCAAGGTCTTGTTATTGTGCATGCTGGCTCGCTGTCGTGATTTACTCGGACACTTGAGTAGAACAAAGCCGTCATTAATGTGTTTTATTTATTCAGTAGCGTGGGATAATGGAGGTTTTTGTCTTCAGTGTTAAACAAACACCATTGCTGATGAACATTTATCTATGTGAGTCAGGCAGAAGTGTTCACAGACGAATTGATGTATTGAAGTTTCATTCACGTTGTCTTTAATCACGTTTGACTTCCTTTCCCACTCTGACTCACTCCAAGATGTTCTAGCGACAGGCAACCAAATGAAACTCACCGTAACAAAATATGTAGAAAAGGTCTAGCAATCCAAACTGCAAGCTCGGAGTGGTATTATGGAAGAGGACGGGCCGGGGCTAGCTGGTTAGCATGCTTATTTTAGAGGATATCTCTGCAACACAGCACATAGATGCATTCGATATAATGTCAAAACTTTTTAATCTCTGTAACAAACATCAAAAATAAAAGATTGAGGTCTTGTAAAGAATTAAAACAAGTAGTTTTTGATAGGACCTGTGCAGTATGACAAGTCAAAATGTCTGCTGTGAAAAAAGACTATTACATAAGGTCAGAAAACTTCATGTACTAATAAGAATAACAGTGTTAGCGTGGCAGGGAATGGAGGTGGTATGAGTGGGGAGGCAGCTGGCTGAAGCGGTGAGGTATGGCCGGAGAGACTGGAGCAGGATGGATGAGTGAGAGGGGATGGCGTGGTGAGCTGGAGACTGCTGGTGGAGGACAGGCTGAGAGTAGGCATGCAGGCTGGTGAGTGTAGTCCAGGTGCACATTAGAGACGAGATAAAAGCAGGAATAGGTCACGAGAAATAAATCACTGAATCACTAGAACACAGGTACACAAGGGAGAGGTGAAACATTGACCACAACAGTAGCTGAGATGAGGAGCCGGGGTGGATATTCTGCAGCGTGATGAGCTCGATGGAAGGAAGGTGTGCACAATCAGCAGGGAGCCAGAAGCCAGCGGAGAGAGGGAGGGAGCGCAACACCCACATCACACATAACACAGGGAAACACAAGAGACTATGAGGAAGGGGAACACAGGGAAACATAAGGGAAAACCAGAGTCACAGCTGTAACCGTGACATATGAGGCTGCAGGTATGATGTTGATCTCTACCAGCTGATGAGCAGCAGATGTTGTGCTAAACTTTTATTTCAGCTGTGCAAAGCTTTGAAGTACTGGTAGAGACTGCACCTTTTACATTTCAATTTAGCCAAGTCATGTGAAATATGTTTATTTAGTTCATATTTTAATGATTTTGGAGGGTACAGTGGGTAAAGAAAAATCATAGTGTGATAATTTTGACACATACTGTGATTGTGTTATGATTCACGATTAGTGAGAAGTACCATTTTTGCATCACAGTTTCCATTTTCACTGACAAACCTATTAAAATTATGATGATGTGTTATCTATGCCAGAGCATCTCTGCAGCACTACAGTTCTTCATTATAAGGCTGTTTTGTCACACATTTTACCTTTATCAAAACACTGCAGCTTCTGCCATTGGGACGTTGCACTCGGCCATATTGCAATTTTGGTTACTTGAGCAGCCCTGCATTGTATTTTGTTGATGTGCTGCGCAGTATTGTCAGTTCAGGTCAGCATAAGCTGCATGTGCCAAATTGAAACCCAACCAGTACAAACCATCACTGTGGTACTCTGCAGCCCAGCTACTGAAAGCACAGTATGCACCCACACAGTGCTCAGAAGAGGTTTAATCTGCTAAAAAAGTTGAAATACCTGTGTGCTCTATGTGCAAATGCATCTGCATTTTGGGATTGTTATCAAAAAACCATGCCACGTACAAAGGTGATTCTTAAAACATCTTAAATATTGTCCACACAAGCACTGTTTAAAGAAAAAAATGCCATCCATATGAAACTACACAAAAAAACAACAGAGTGAAGAACTTGCCGAACAAACGGGGTGATATAACCCTTACCCAAAAGCCATGTTGGCCAGTTAGAAGCCTGTCAAAAAGCTATTACCAGTAGGGCGCATGAGGAAGAGGGGATCATATGTGTGGAGGGATTATAAAGTTAGCACAGCTTAGGAAAATGTGGATGTGGAGTCCTTCCAGTCCAATTGATGACATCCTAGCTCTTTTCCTAGAGCCATACCCCTCTGAGATGAGATGAGTTTCCTCATCCAGGGAGGATATTACCATCGTTACGTAAATAAAAAAGATAACGACACACCAAAACTCTCTTTTGCCTGTCTAAACGTTAACACTAAATAAAGTTGGTTAGTTTTCAGTGACCTAAAATGCAGTTTGTGTGTGGATAAAAACACATACAAAAAGCTATGTAGTAGACCTCAGAGTGTATATACATACCATAAACACTACTTTGGCTCTTTTGTAACATTTTTAAGGGCACTATATACAGCATATGTTTTACACTCAAATAACATGGTGGACAGTAAACGTAGTACTCCATAGTAAATAGGGAGTGATTTTTGACACAGCCTGGGACATTAATAAATTGTCAAGGTGACCTTTGACCTTCTAACTGTTGGATGTTTTTAGGTCTTTTTAGTATCAGATGAGAAAGGCATAATCTGACAATTGTTCAGGCTATGTGTGTGTGTGTGTGTGTGACATTGTGTTAATTGCGAGTGTACTGTATGTTTTTCCTTTGATGTCTGTGACCTTGCATGTATCTATGTTTGTCATGCTTGTCTTTGTGCGTCTGTGTGCATGCTTGCTTTAAAAATGTTTTTGTCCGTGTGTGTATGTGGTCCTGCCCTCGCATCTGTATATCTGTGCTTGTGTGTGTGTGTGTTTGTGTGTCCCCCTCTGTTCTTGTGTGGGTGCTCCTGTCTGATTGCCATGGTCTCCTTACGCAAACGCTTACGCAACTGTGCAGCCTGGTGGCTGATCTCCCTTTTGCATGTGTGTGTGTGTGTGTGTGTGTGTGTGTGTGTGTGTGTGTGTGTGTGTGCATGTGTGTTTAGCCTTTTCTTGTCATTACCAGACATGACTGCCTCTGAAACCCAACAAGTCGCTGCCCTCTTTGAAGGGAAAGAGAGGATTAGCAATTAATTCGGATCTCTTTTTTCCAGAAACTTCATTAGAGTTTAACTTCCACAGGCTCTAATCTGCTCTGTCGCCGTGACGACGCCCCACAGATACGCCATGCAGCTATGTGTGTGTGCTTGCATGTGCTTACCTTTGTGCGTTCCTGTGTGTCTGTGTTGTGTTATGTGCACATTTGTGGCAACTAGTGTATGTAAGTGCTCGTGTGCCGATGCCTGTGTGTGTCTTTCGTTAGACTTTAAAGCACAAAGTATAAACACGCCGTTTATAGGGAAAACTACAAGGTTGGTTGGTTATTACTACGACTACAATTACTACTGCTGTGTTGCTGCAGTTACTACTAACATGCTACTTACTTATGGTGGCACTTTTTGCTCCAATTTGTTTTTCAAACAGTCCACATTAACATGTAAATGGGATGATGTTGTGAGGTAAAGGCAGAAGTGAACCTCCAGCAGGTGGAGCTATGTGTCTGCACAGAAGATGATGAACCAGTTCCCACATGGACTGTACATACTGTATCTACCTGAACAAGTCATTTCATGTGGTGTTGAGTCATAAAACATTAAACTAAATATTAAAAGAATCTGCCAGAGGGGGAGAAATTGCAGATGAAAGTGTTTTTCTTGGGTCAAATGTGACTTTCTTCTTTTTTACAACTTGGATGGGTTTCATTCTGTCTGCTCAGACAGAGCTACACTGTGTCAACACATTTTAACAGGAGCTTTGAAGAATAGATTTTACATTTAAAATGGACCATAAGTACTAAATTCAGGTGGCTTTTTTTCCCAGCGTGGTTCCAAATTTATCTCTCAAAAGAAGCTGAAAAAAAGCCCAGTTTCTCAAAATTGCCCTGCTGCGATGAAAACAGAATTTCTTTCATTTCCAGTACCAATCCAATCAACATGTTTTAAGATGAGGACATGAAGGAGACAGACACGAACTTAAGTCTGGGGAGATTTTTAATCATCTGCACTGAAAACATGTGAAGTATTCTCATTTGTGACACACAGAGACACAAGCTCACTTCCCAGGGCTCCACTTTAGTTCTTTAGTTAAAACTGTTACTGCGGCTATTGTAACCCCAAAAACAGATAACATATCAATCAAGTAATAAGCTAGGAATTTTGGGAGGTGCACATGAAACTGAGAGAAATCAGGAAATCTTTAAAATCCGCTAAGAATCAGTTTGAATGATGAAAGGAAAGGAAACACTTTCCAGGAATATATGAGGATGTATTTTTGCGAGCTTTATCACACTTTCAAAAATAAAACGAACATGTTACAAGGTATGGTAAAGGCTGCAGGGTATATGAGTGTTTTGTGTGTGTAAGTGTGTGTATGAGTTTGCACATGGCTCACAGCTTCAAGACTCTTGGCTGGAAACATCTACAGCTCATAAATTACCAGAAATCTCAACCCAGCACACACACCCCCCCCAGCCTGTTACGGGTTACTGCCATGTGTGTGTGACACAGGGTGTGTATGCATGTTAATGTTGTTAACAAACATACTGACACGCACAATCTTTCACATTCTGCAGGGTGTCCGGCGGCGAGCTGTTCGACCGAATCGTGGAGAAAGGGTTTTACACGGAGAAGGATGCGAGCACACTAATCCGACAAGTCCTGGACGCTGTGAACTACCTGCACAAGATGGGCATCGTCCACCGAGACCTGAAGGTACTGCACCGCACACACACATACTCACTCCCCTCCCACATTTTCAATCCACACGACTGCTTCTTTCTCACTTGACAGCCAATGATTTACTGCAGCAATAAGGGCAGCGCCTTGACACATGCAGTGCATTATGGGTCATCTTGGCACGTGCCGGCTGTTGGAAGAAACGGGATTGGTCAGAGCGACCCCCATAAGCCAGAACATTGTAAAATGAGGAAGAAAAGAGGGCTATGTGTCAGTTTTAAAGCTGCATTAATATAAGCTGCTCAGATTTTTCTCTTCCACAAAACTTGAAGAATATTTGACTCAACTGAGCAAAAATTAAAAAGCCATGAAAACAAAAATGTATTAAAAGTACTTGATTCTCTCTCTTTCTTTCCCTCTTCTTGTCTTGCTCCTCCAGCCAGAGAACCTGCTGTATTTTAATCCCCAAGATGAGTCAAAGATCATGATCAGCGACTTTGGTCTCTCCAAGATGGAGAGCACTGGTGACGTCATGTCCACTGCCTGCGGCACGCCGGGATATGTGGGTAAGTTAGTGAGTCTTTCTTGGCCTCCATCAGTCTGTTATTGTTCTGCAATTGCAGTTAAACACACTGTTTAGTTCAGTCATCAGGTTTTTGGCTCCATGCACACCACTTCACATGTGGAGAAACCCAAGGCTTGACAAACTTGCTGTGCCTAGTTGCTAAACTAAGATTGGAAAACATCGGGGAAGGGTTTAGCCAACAGGAAATTGATTTGTGGTCATATCAGTGTCGTAGTTTGGTGATGGAGGTCATAGCTCATGTTTTGCTCATTATGTTACAACATGTAATCCAATTTGTTGGATTTCTGCAGGCGTCAATCCAGCAGCACACATGAAAAATTCACAGAGCGCATGTTGTTTCCATCTGACACCATTTATACTTCCTGCATCATCTTTCTTCATTCACTGTGAGCTGGATTGCTCAGTATGTGGGTGCACTCATATGCACATTTTTCTGTATATGTGTGTATGTGTGTTGTTCAAATAGGCAATCTGTGCATCTCACACACACACACGTACACACTCGCCAGTCATGCTTATCACTCCCAGACACACCACCCCCAACTACAAAATCAACATGGAGCCAAACAACGCTGTATGTATGTGTGTGTGTGTATACATATATATTCATTAATGTATTTTCATTATTTTGCGTGTGCATTTGTGTTTGCAGCTGAGTGCGTCTGCATGTGTGTATATGTGCATTTCTGTGTTTGTGTGTCTGTGTGCGTGTGTTGTTATAAGAGACAGATGTTCAGTGTTGACAGCACACACACTTCCATGTTGGAACACAAACAGAGTGGTTGTTCTGACAAACATATAAACTCTCAGATAAACAAATCTGTCATGGAAATGCTGTCAGACAGAAACATAAATAACAGTTTATTGAACTTCTTAAATTTAATTTGTAGCGCCCCCATCAGGCCAACTTTAGTAAGCACAATGAGAGTTCAGTTAATGTAAGTGTTCAGTATTCTTAAAAGTTTTAGAAGTGATATCAGCTGCTCATAAACAGCCAGTTTTTATTATTTTCTATTTTAAAACCTATGAAATTTGACTTTAACACAACAGGTAGTAATGCTTCAGTTATGCACATGTGGTGGCACACACATGCAAAAAATCTCCAAAAAATCAAACCAGCCAGGATTTTACTTTAAATGGTCAAACCTTTATTCTCTCTCTCTCTTTCGTCATATGTCTCTCTTTACCTCTCTCATCCATCCTTCCCACCCAGCTCATTTTGGGCTTCACCCCCGACCCCGAGCCTCCTCGCCCTCCTGCAAAGATTCTCTTGGCCACAAGGCATTTCCACTCCAGACAATGTGTGTCTAAATATAACTCAGAATGCACTAAATGAAAACCAGACCTGAACGATGAGCACATGCATGCTGTATTTTCCTATACTTATGAAGAACTTCCATTGACAAAGTTACCTCTCGGGGTCCATAGAGTTCTCCAACAGAAATCAAATGTGTGGCAGCCTCACAAAGAACTATTGTTGAACGTTTGTTTCCTGTTTTATGGGAGCGTAACTTGTGGTCCAATAACTGATGCAAGTTAAATATAATGCATGAACCTAAACCTAAATTGAAGTTATCATAGTAACACACAAATTATGAGCAGTAGGTCCAGACAGTATAGACTGACATGGAAACTTGGTCGATAAATATAAATTCCTGGAAAATGGCGCGTATCCAGTGGTGACCTTACGCTGTATTAGTGGATGCTACTAAAAATATCCCACATTTTTGAACAGCTCTGTCTTTTTATCAACCTTTCCATTGAGACCTTCTTCATTTTATTTATTTTATTCTATTATTAGGTTATTTGACTAGAACAGAGCTCATTGATCAACAGAACAAAAAGAATTGTAAATGAGCCGGAGTTAGCCTAGAATGCTAATTTTCTGTCCCTTGTTCTTGGTTAGATGTTAAAAAGGGCACCTTACAAATAGAACGGAATAACATATCTTAAATGAATATTCAACATAATATATATGCACCAGGGATTTCTCCCAGATACCAAGTGGATTGATGGCTCTTACTGTGAAAGAGTTCCAGGCAGTGACCTGATTTTGTTGTTTACTTCCACAAAAAAAGTGAGCAAGACCATCTGAAAGCTCATTTAATAAGAAACGAATCCTGGCTCAACGAGATCAACAACAACAGCAGTTTGTTTGGAAAAAATAACAGAGGAGCAACTGAGAAGGACCAGAATGGAGAGTCAAGCTCATGAACAGAAAGTCCAAAGATGGTGCGGTCCCACACAGTGTTTGACAGGTGATTTGTACAAAAACACCAAAGCAATGAGAATTAAGCAACAAAAATTGAGCTAAATGGAGATTTCAGATTACCACCACAGTTTATACATTTACTCTATCGGCACATTTGACTTGCTTATTGAAGTAGTAAGCACCAGACACAATGACCTCATTGTTTGAAAATGTCCTAATTCTAAATCCAGCAAAAAAAACAACACACTCACATACACAAACACCTTCACAATGACTCAGAGTAGACCTATAAACACAGCTAAGTACTCTGATTCAGCACATGTGTGCAAAGTTTATATTTTGCCCCAGATACGAGTGGTATTTCTTCATATCTTGCTATGTGTGTGTTTGTGTGCCAAATCTATTTTCATCCAGCCTTGTGTGTGTGTGTGTGTGTGTGTGTGTGTGTGTGTGTGTGTGTGTGTGTGTGTGTGTGTGTGTGTGTGTGTGTGTGTGTGAGGTGATGTTATGGTGAGCTCACTGTCAGCAGTAATTTGCTCTGTCCGAGGCTCGATAATGAGCTGCAGAGGAAGGTCAGGCCAGGCCATCTGCCTTACAAACACCAGTGATCTATGAGGATAACAGCAGAGGAGAGGAAACTACAGAAGTACATCTGATTTTACAAAGCAGCACATAGCTTTAGGTTGTAGTACAAGAACAAGAGTCTTCCAAGAAATAATAGAATTTAAACCATGACATAATTGCTTTGTTTGGGTTTTTGTTATAGGTCTTTTTCAGTCGTGAGAACCTGTACCTCCAGCAGACAATTTCCCACCATTAACCAAACTGCCATGTGATTTTCATTTGTACAACCATGGAGAGTCTGCATATTTTCTCTGTTTTCAGGCTCATAAAACAGCTACATTTTCACGTAAAAATAGCACAGCACTGTTAACTGGACCTCAAGCTGACAAATAGTAAAATGCTAATAACAAACACAATCCAGATTGAAGCGAAGTTAAACACCAGGCTACTGCAAAATGGAGTCACATTAGGACGGTAGTAGCAAAAATTCAGCATAGCAAAAAACATGTAGCCGTGGCTAACCAACGTTTTCTTTTACTTTCAGCTCCAGAGGTTCTCGCCCAGAAGCCGTACAGCAAGGCAGTGGACTGCTGGTCCATTGGAGTGATCGCCTACATCCTGTAAGTACTGACTGGCATTTTTTGTATTCCATCAGGGAACATGTACACATAGATTTTTTTCTGAGCGACACACAATCTCTCAACTTTTCAGAAAGGTGTTGGTGACGTCACCAATGTCTAATAACAAAATGAACAGCTAGGGACAAAGGGACAGTCTCGATCATATAGCGATTGCATGTGCAGCGTTTTTTCTCTCAGCGCACAGCTCAGTGCTCCTGAGCACACAGCCAGCGCCTTTTCACCCGAGAAAAATGCTATGTGGACACGGGCCATGACACTTCAGAAATGCTGCAAAGCTTCGAAGCTTCAACTTTGTCATGGTGATTGAAGACCAAATCACTATTCGAAGGAAGGAGATGCTGCATCGGCTGTAATGAAAAAGGCAAAGGCTTGCACCTACTCAACACTAGCTTGTCAAGTTGACTTTTGAGACTTTGGAGGTGGGGACTAATGGCTCCTCACATGTCAATCATTTGACTCATTTACAATAATGGCAAAAGTGGTAACCACAAATTTTATAGCATCAAAGCTTCGAATATTTGTGAGTAACTGTCACTGTAGTTTCAAGCCCCAAAAATGGCATCCAATGGCAGCCTGACTGACTTCATCGGATTCCCATAAATTTTTCACCAGAAACCACATTATTAAACACCTCATTTCAGATCAGAAAGTTGGCTGAGCACATCACAGAGTTCTTCTCAGAGCACTTTATCAACAAAACCGCATCTGAAGGTGTTCAGACTGGAGACTCTTAAGTGAGTTAGATGCAAAAATGTTAATTTGTGAAGTTGGGCTTTCTTTTGCTTTGAGACTCGACTCTTTCAACCGTTATAAGTCAAAATGTCTGCTGTGAAAAAGGCTCATTCTCCAGCCTCACAGTTGAGTGTAATTAGCCAGAACAAATGGAAACACCTGTGCGGTTGTGCAACCTTTAAAGACTACAATTGAGTGATGAAAGCGAACTCCCTTGAAACCAAAACAGGTGATCAGTTTTGACTCATGTCTTCAGTATTTGGAGAAGAAATGCATGGTCTAATAAATCAGTGACAGTCCTGATGGATATATTACTGGAGTGGATTGTTGTAACTATATCGCAGTTGCAGACTTGAGACTTACAGTTCTTGAACTTCCATAAAATAAAGTGAAAACAGCTCTGCTTAGACATCTGTGTTTTTTTTCATGTCGGAATCTGTAACAGTGCTCCATCTGTTGAAAATAATTGTCAGACACACAATGGCTCACCTCCCACACAAAACCACTGACTGAGTAGTGATGTATTATAAATTCATGTAACCCAACGACACTTAAGACCACCTTCGCAATCTTTTCTCTAAAAAGCAACTTTGCTAGTTTTTAACCAGCTCTGTATCACTACAATGTTGGTAGTATACACAAATAAACAATGGTAAAACTATCTACCTATTGCCCACTCTTTTGCCTGCAGAAATCCCCCAAATGACAGAAAATGTGCAGTGCATTCTGGTTGTTGTAGGTTTTCTACCTTTTGGAATACCACAGCGCCTTTTCTCGTTTTTCTGTGATTACAAAAATATGTGTGTCTTTCTACGGCATAGACAGACCAGTTTTATTCATCTCTCCAGCGGTGGAATAATTCTTCAAGCTAGTTAGCATTTTTTTTTGTCTTGCACTAGCAGCTGCAATAACAGTTAGCAATGCTAGTAAATGCTAATGCGTCCATGGAGGCTAATGCCCTCAGAGGTCACACAGCACAACTCTGCTCTGTGGCTGAACATGAAACACTTGCATTGGTCCCACATGTGTGTGTATTTGTTGATTTTTCCCTGACTGTCTGTGTGCGTGTGTGTGTGTGTGTTTTGATGATGATGATGTTGCTTGTGTGCCGTCATCAGAGCCAGATGGAGCTCTGCTGAATGGCCTTGTATGGATATAGAGCTGCAGGCTAAGGTTTCTTTTTCTCTGCTTTTTGTTTTTCTTCTGCTGCGTCATCCCCACCTCTTACCAATACACACACACACACACTTTCACTTGCCTGCGTGGGTGCGTGTGTGTCTGTGTCTGTGTGTCTTTAGAGCATGACCGCTAATGTGTATACAAGGCTGTTGATGCCCAAAGCCACTGCTTTAATTGTTTTAAGGTGTGCTTCTCCATCTGTATCCCTATTTATGTGTATGTGTATGTTTGTGTTCGTGTGTGTGTGTGTGTGTGTGTGTGTGTGTGTGTGTGTGTGTGTGTGTGGTTCACCTGACAGAGACATTATTATCCTGAGCGGAAGGTCAGATCAGGGGTCAGAGGTCAGCAGCAGGTTAATGGCATGCAGAGCGTGTGCGGTGGTAGAGAGGAAGGCACAGACCTGCGAGTGCCTCTGATGTGACTGTAAAAGTGAAGGTCTCTCACCCTTTCTCTCTCTGTCTCCATCTGTGTTTGTGTGTGTCACAGTGTGTGTGTGAGTATCTGTCTTTATATGTCTGTAAACCACATGTTAAATTAAGCTTTTTATATAAAAGTGAGTAAAATGAGGTTTTGGTGCAGCTGCCATCTTAGTGGAGAAAGAGTATGAGTTTGTGTGTGTGTGTGTGAGAGAGAGAGAGAGAGAGAGAGAGAGAGAACGGCTCCCTGTTGGCAATTAGCACAATTAGCGTTGGGATTCAGACCTTGTTAGCTTTTAGCTGCTGCTCAGGTGGAAAGATCACATCAGGTAATCAGCCATGATAATCACTTGGGATCTTGAGCATGTGCGTGTGTGTGTGTGTGTGGTGTGGTGTGTGTTCAGCGGGATGGGTGGTGAGCGACGGCTGTGTCTCCAACCAAACGTGAAAGCAGAAAAACAAAAGGGAAACATCTCTTCACACCAGGCAGAACCCGAGTTTCTTACTGGTGTGTGTGTATATGATCGATGGAGTGGAGGCTTAGCTGAGTGGCAGGTGGGTCTTTAAGGAACCAGAAAAATAGACGGCAAGCCTTTCTTTCTTTCCTCTCGGCAGGTAGATTCTTCCCTCCTTTCTTCCTCATGAGTTTCTCTTTTTTTACCTTTGCGTGTGTGTGCATGCGTGTGTGTGTGTGTGTATCGATGGAGAACGGCATTTTAATGAGTTTTTATGAAAATCTCTTGGTGCATCCAGAACTTTCCTAATGAGGTTCAGATGATGTTTTTGGTTGAGCAGCAGCTCTGCTGTTGGTTCACTTGGCTCATTATGGAGAATCAGACTGGAGCTGCGGTTCATTTGTATTCACCAGCACTGCGAACCAGTAATCTCATATTAACCTGATTTAGGTGATACAGCCAACTACTGCCAACATTACGAGTCAGGGGGCTGTCGCATTAACCACCGCTGTGACCTAAATTACTCTGTCCTCTGCCACAAATACAAGCGAGACACAATTAACAATATCACACTTTACATCCAGAGCATAGCTGGGCTTTATGATTGGAATGAATATCAGAATGTTTGCCTGTTATTGATATAAATCACATCAGAATAATACACATCAGATGTTTAGTGCAATGTGCTGTTTTTCAGACAACACATATTGTCCATTTATAGTTGGTGCTAGGTATCAAACTTCCATACTTTTATGGCACAGACCAAATTGCCTCGATATTATCGAATATCAAAAAATGTCTTGTCATCCAATACCAAATTTCAATACCTAACAGGTTAATCAGCGTCAGGGAGCTTATTGTGCCAAGATGTAATAGTGCTGGTGGAAAACATGAGGTTATGCCCAGAGACCGTGTTGTTCATGAACCTTTATGGAAGTCAAGGTAGCGGTATTGCCCAGACCTTATCCAGAGCTGCTTGTGTTCATACTGTTTTGTAGCCACTTGTATCAACAAGCTCCCCAAAATACAAGACAGTCCAAGACTCAACAATGTTCAATGTACAGGGATATGAAAGAGAAGAGGTGACAAACCCATACGTTTCTGTGCATTAATGACAAATCAGTTACCTGACTAATAATGACCTAATAAGTCAATTAATTAATGAGTTATTGACTGAATCAATTAGTAAATGAACTGTTTATAACTTGTTTTGTACGGTAAAAAATGTCTTAATAAATGAGTTAATACAGTGTTTTTCCATTCTGGTCCTGGGGGGTTAGTTTCAGATGTTTCCCTGCTCCAACACTCCTGATTCAAATGAATGAGTCGTTATCAGGCTTCAGCACAGCTTGATGACGAGCTGATCGTTTGAATCAGGTGTGTTGGAGCAGGGAAACATCTCAAACATGCAGGACAGAAAGCTCTCAGGACCAGGATCAGAATAGAAAAACACTGCTTTAATATATCAGTGACTGAATAACGAACAGAATAAATGAATGAAAAAATGAATGAATTAAACACTGAATCACAGATTGAATATTTGTCTGAGTAAACCTCTGTCTGCAGGCTGTGTGGTTACCCTCCATTCTACGATGAAAACGACTCCAAGCTGTTTGAGCAGATCCTGAAAGCCGACTATGAGTTTGACGCACCGTACTGGGACGACATATCAGACTCAGGTGAGCCTTTGTATTCATCCTCTTCCTCCTCTTCTTCCTCCTTCTTCTGCCTCCTTGACCATTTTCCCTTCCTCAGTCCACCATGTGGCACATATGGACCACACACCACATTCCCATCACAGCCCCTGACGTCATTTGCCTGGAATTAATGTATTTGGGAATGTGTGTCTGTGTCTGTGTATGTGAGGACTTGGGGTCAGTCAGCACCACAGCTATGTACGAAGCCTGGCAGTAAAATCAGCTTGTGTTTGCTGGAAACATGTTCGAGACTCCAGCAAAGTTTTTGTGTGTGTGGAGATAAAGTAGCATTTATGTGCTGTCAGGTGAGGCCTTGTGTTTCCAAAATAAATCAAACAGACGGTGCTCAGAACAAATGGCAATCATCCAAACCAGAGTTAGATTGGTCTTGCCAGACAGCTGCATTTTGCAGATTTCTGCTATTTTGTACCAAAGAACCTCATAAATCCAGTGTTGGGATGAGCTAATTCTAAGTAAGATATCTCTGTCAATCAATCTAATCTAATCTAAAATCTATGGGGTTGACAATATCAGGAGGCTGGTGGACCACATTGGTCCAGACTGAAATATCTCAACAACTATTGGATGGATTGCCATGAAATTGAATACATTCATTGTTCCCAGAGGATGAATCCTAATGACTATCCCCTGATAATCATTAGATTCCTCTTTGTGCCACAAAGAGGTTGACTCATGTGGGTATGAGAAAAGTGTCTCGGCAACTATTGGATGGATTGCCAGGAAATTTAATGTAATCATGGTTCCCAGAGGATGAATCTTAATGATTTTGGGGATCCCCTGACGTTCCTCATGCACCATGAGGGGATTGGCATGTGTTTGTGAGTGAAGTGTCTCTGTAACTACGGGATGGATTGGCATGACATTTTGTGTCGACATTCCTGTTCCCCTGAGGATGAATTTTAATAGCTTTGATGACCCCTTAAATTTTTACCTGTGAAAAATACCTCTAAAAATTAATGACACTCCCATCAGGCTTAGCTGTACTTTAGTGCTAATTATCAAATGTCAGCATGCTAACATGTTAAGCTAAGGTGGTAAGGATCGTAAACATTATACCTACTCATTATACCATTATACCAGCATTGTCTTTTGAGAATGTTAGCATGCTGACCCTAGCATTTAGCACAAAGCACTGTTGTGTCTAGGTACAGCCTCACAGAGACTCTTAGTCCTGTTTTTTTGGAGAGATGTTTTACAGATGCCAGGTTTTCAACAGATGCCACTCTGCACTCCTTGCAGGTGTACATTTGCACAAGCAATTCAAATTCATTGCTGTATCAGGTTGACATGGTGTTTGTGTGTCTAAAGTTATTGACCTTTTATGGCCCTTTTGATGCCTTTTTTTCTTCCAGCCAAGGATTTCATTGGCAATCTGATGGAAAAAGATCCAGCCAAGCGTTTCACCTGTGACCAGGCACTCAGACACCCCTGGTGAGACACATACACACAGAATGTCATACACAGGCTAACAAAATCAATACAGATATTGATGTACAGTAAGAAGTTTTAACAGAGGATTTGTGCATGTGTGTTTGCGTGTGTGTGTCTGTGTGTATACCAGGATCGCCGGCGACACAGCACTCTGCAAGAACATCCATGAGTCAGTCAGCAGACAGATCCGAAAGAACTTTGCCAAGAGCAAATGGAGGGTAAATGTTGTTTACTGCAGTTTGTGGTTTTGGCTCCATTGCAGCAGATTTTGTATTACTCCAGCTCTACTCCTTAAACAATTGTCTATGTTTTTAGAAGATGAATCACTTCGTCTTAAAAACCTGACTCACCATATTGTCAGGGTTTACCGTCATTGTCCACTTTTCTTCTGATGGTCTGAGAGGAAGAGAGAGTAATCTGCAGACTTAAAAACAAATTATTCTTTCTTTAAGAACTGCAATTCAAACAATATGTGAATTTCACCTCTGGGTGTTAATAATTCATCTAGCTTGCGTAATATGTGAACCTCACATGTTTTTAATGGAAGATAAACTGCAACAGAAGACCATATCATGGTCTTGGTTGGTTGTGCCAATTCATTGAAAGCAGATTCTGGTCTGTAACTTCAAAGCCACGACCAAATGAAACATCACATTTTTTTATTTTTTGAATCTAATAATTTTTAAAGATCCCTTTATCCCCATAATCCAACTTCTACTCAGGAAACAGTACATTGATAGTGTGGCAACCTCATGCCAATAGTAGAAGTAAAACCTTGATGATAAAACATCACACATTTTTGAACAGTTCTGCTCCTTCCCACCTCTTTCTAACTGATATTCATTTAGTTTACACCCCTCACTGTTATGTCGCATCAAAACATCCTATTTTAACAAGAGACACATTAAATAAACAAGATGCTGTAAAATGTTGTGTATGATACACAGAAACTGGGGCAAAGTGAAAGCTCTGTGTTTCTTTAACTTCCTTCCTCTCCAGCAAGCGTTCAATGCCACTGCCGTGGTTCGGCACATGAGGCGGCTGCAGCTTGGCAGCAGCATGGGAAGCAGCATGGACACCTCCAACCCGCCGAACAGGCCGAGCCAGACACAGAAGCCGGTCCAGGCGGGCCAGAACCAGCCAGCTCAGAGCCAAAACACCGGCCAGGCGGCGCAGGGCCAGAGCACCAACACGGCCGCCAGTAAAACCTCTTCCACAGACAACAACATAGCAGCTCCTCGCAAGGAATGTGAGTATGAATCAGTGGTATCGGTAGCACCAGAGAATCAAGAGAACATATGTGCACAACAAAAAGTGGATACTTGATCATTTGCTCCGTGAACAGCAATTGTCCAATCTTAGCTCAGCAACCGCAACGAGGTACAGCAGTTCTTTCATTCTGAATAAGAGTAACTAAGAATCTAATGGTAATTTTGTATATTGTTGGAATAGAAACCATAGTAACAGTATCTATATATCATAGCAAACAGTCAGTTACAACTTTATTAAAAAATATATATGCTGCTGATCATCTTCTGACTCTTTCCTCTCAGGTGTAACTGCTCCGGTCACACCCTGCAGTCTGGCATCAGCAGCTTCTTCTCCCGCGACAGGGGCCGAGCTGAACCGGCCACACCCCTCAGCGGTTCCCGCCCCGGTGCTCACAGAGACCAAGTGACGCCAGGTCCCGCGGGGAACCAGCTGGGAGGCCACAGCGCTGTGAGGCAGAGAGACGGAAAGAGATGGAGGACGACAGGAGAGGAAGAGGATGCCCCCTCTTCTTCTTCCCTCCCTCTCCTCACTGCTTCTCCACTTGGATGCGCCCCCCCAGCCAGTTCCCCGCCCTGCTCCCGGGAGAGCAGAGGACTTTACCTCCACCCCACCGATACGGGCCACAAAGCGCCATACTGTACGCCCAACACCCACCCACCAGGACGCCGTGTTGAATTCCTCCTGCCACAGCAACAGCACGGCCACTGACTGTCATTGAGGATGTTCGTACGGCCGGCTGCGAATGGTTGCTGTTTAATGATGACTGGGTGTCTACTGCTGCGAGTTTGAGCAGTAATTGGTGGTTCACGGTGGGGCCGCTGGTATCATATTATTCACTGTCAGTCAACATCAACTTCCCTCTTGAATCTGGTCTTTCCTGCGTCACTTTATTTAGCTTTTTTCCAAATTAGGTTTGACTGTTGGCAAATGGATTGTTTTATTGTTTATTATTACTGTTCATTTTAAAGGTGGTATGTGTACATTTTAAAAAGCAAACATCATTGTCAGACTGATAATGCTACTTTGGTATAATTACTGTAAATAAATCAGACCATGGCCAAGACGATTGGTCACCTCTACCTCATGCTATTACAGCTATTAATTGTGCGTTTATAAGACCCCATTTCCCATAACCCCCCTTGTTTTCTTCTTGTTTCCACCTCTCCAAAATCTCTGAATGCTTTGGCTCAGTTCGCTCTAGAAGAACAGCACCCTCTTCCCGTTACGTGCCATAAAATAATCCAGCAAGATTTCCCTCCAAATCTGAGCTGGTGACTGCGTCAACACAGAGTAGAGGCTGATTGGTCTTCTTAGTGATGACCTCATTTGTTTACACCAATTTTACGAATGTAGATAACTAATGTGACGATGATTTGTTCATGTTAAAATCAACACATATCACCTTTAAGACATTTTATATGTCTTTCTGGGCTTGTTTGTTTGTTTGTGCTTTAAGAAGTGCTTTAAAAGTACCATACGACTGTTGAGATATGAAATCATGAGTAAGCGCTTTACGTATTTTGCACAGAGAGGGTCAGATATTTCTCAGACACAGATTAGCCACCATCCACTTCTGTTTATCAGAGAGTAGAGATTGTAAACCTTTATGAAAAAAAATAGCCCAGAGTGGATGTCTGAGCATTGTACAACTTGCTTATTGTCTGAAAGATTCTGATTTGTTTATTATTTTCTTACTTTATAAGATTTTTATAACAATCACCCTTTAAGGGACACACATACAGGTTACTATGAAACATGCAGCAGGTGTAGGATATGATAGTGTAGGATAGATAGATAGATGTATTACAGGAAAACTGCCTCCAGATGAGAATGTTAGCGATGGGAGCTCGCCCTTTGATTTCCCAAACCAAGCAGCCACAAGCAGCGCAGTGCCGTTTCAAGGTTACACACCATCTCTGAGATATTTAACTGCCTCCCACATGGGTCCTCAGAGTATTTGGCCTGTGTGAAGGCAAAGATGGAGAAGCTGCCGCATGCCGCTGTTCCTTCCCCCCTCTAAAGAAGCCATGATCTCACTCTTTCGCATCGTCAAGCACCCAGTTCAAGAAGTGCTCAGGGAAAACTGCAGCTGCACTGTGAGCTGGCGAATGCCGATTTCCTGGTTTAGGTTGTTCTGTCAGTGTTAGTGGTTCAGGCATCACAGTTAAAGATCCAGGGCTTAAGACATTAGCTCCGTCCTTCTTGCAGTTTTGTACGGACTCGTGACTTGAATATTGAAGACAGACTTTGGGTTCAGACTATTCCAACAAGGACTCCAAGGTGTTTTGGACTTGATTATCTTCGCAGCATGCACAGCTAGTTCTGTTTTCTGTTTTGTTAATGCAATCCCCAAGCCTGGAACACTTCATTGTGGACAAAACCGCCCAAACAAAACGATAGCTTATTCTTTGATGTTTCCAATGACCAGATAACAGATGGTTTTATGACCAAAATCCGCCGCCTGGTGTGCAGAACTTGGTTCTCACAGTCAGTGAAAAGGTCCAACCCTGACAAATGTAATATGGTTTGTGATCAGGCCAACTCGTAGAAAATGAATCAGCCGGCACGAAACATCAGTGAGACTTATTTTAGGTCAAATTTGAGGATTTAAGGTTTTCATTTCAAAATGGATCAAATGACTGAAGTCCACAGCTTGGAGTCACGTTTTAATTGATGATCTAAGATTAATATGGCGTTACTCAAATGTCACCTTCTCTAGACTCTGACATGGTAACAGTTGAGATTGTGTCACTGGTTGTAATGGCCTTTTAGACATAACTCAGAGAGCAGAACTGCACAGTGTTGTCTGCTCACTCACATATCAGATTGTCACGTCTTTATCAGATGCAATTCTACTGATCCCTTTATTGTGAGTTGTCGCCAAAGACCAGCGCTAAGTATGAAGACAATTTGGTTCATTCTACATGATGAATTGATTAGAACTAGTCAGATATGAAGCTGTTTAAGACACAAGAGAACTAAAACTAAGGGCTGAACTCCAAGAAATCTATTGACCTTTGATCCCTTCTTGATCTTTTGCCATTGACCTTTTTTTATTATCTGCACAGCATGGTGCTGAAGAGTATCTGCAAATGGATTCATAGTACTTGTTTTAATCTGTCTGGCATGTCAGAAGAGTGTGAGACAACAGCTGGATGGAGGTCACAGTCAGGTAAAAATGACAGTAAATCAACTCTCACCCAAGCTTTCTGGAATTCACTTCTGGCCCGGTGCGTCGTTGTGTGTATTAAGCTCTGCAAATTTGGCACTGACATTGGCTCAAACATAAAAAAACATAATAGACATTTGTGAATGTTACCCGATTTAAATCTGTGCATTCATGTTGTTCTGTAAGAGCAGCACCTCCTTCCTTCAGTCATTTCTGCAAGGACAATTCCAGCCTGTTGGACTTTCTGCTCTTCCTACAATACTTTACAACCTCCCTCCCCTATCTTTAGCTCTCAACCCTTAGCTTCAACTGAGGACATAAATCTTTAAAAATGAGTCACAAATATGTAGTTTGAATTTTTTTGAAAGGCTCAGTAATTTACAAAAACAGCTTCAGCAAATGTTACTTCCAACAGGAATAAAAAGAGCATTTGTTGGGGACTATTTTCAGCGGTGGATGAATACACATTTGTTGCGTTACTAGTGTTTGCAGCAGCAGAACAGTGTATGTGATGTCATAAAATAAACTACAGTGCCCATGTTCATAATAATGAAGTAACATGGGACCAACAAAGGACCAAGATATTTGCTTTGTTAACAAGCAGAAACCAAACTTACTGTCCATGTGACATCTTATCACGGCGGATATCGTCCATTTAAACAGTTAAAGGGGCACAACAAAAAGTTTTTTAGACATATATTCTTGAACTGTAGGACCTCTAGATGGGCATTTTGATCCACCCCAGCAAAACTCAAAATACACGCCTGTTTTTCTCCCTAATGTTAAAACATATAAATGTAAACACATGACTTTAAAGTACTTCTAAAAACTCATGTTCGAGAGGTTTAGACTTGATCTGTTAACCCCTTCCTTGTATCAAGAGAGCTGTCTCTGTTTATAGGCCCGTAAAAAAGTTGTAAATGCACCTTTAAGTCAGAATCTCTAAATCCGAATGATTTCAATGGGATTGAAGAGATATTGTCTCTGTTAGCACAGCTGGTGATGGTTTACACTGACAGTGACAGATGCCTCACGGTGTAAATTATGCTGTTGATAGAAGGAGCGAGCCGGAGAAGAGTTGGTAAAACTGATTTATAATTCAAAAACCTATCATCATGCAGGAATTGTCCTTCAGCAGAACATCTCGTTCCACTCAACCCATTTATGTGTACAGGCTCCGAACACACACACAGATCTACTGCGCTGCTGTTTAAGTACTTAAGCATAAATTGTGACACTTGAATATGTGCTAACAGCGCTGACATGCTTGTTGATTTGACTGAAAACACTGCAGTTACTTTATGCATGTTTGCCTAGCAACTAATCCAGTCGTAGTAGAGTTTAAGTCCAATAATTTTGGTAGAGTTAATGTAGGTGTGTAAGAAAAGGCCATTTAGCCTGATTTATGTTGTTATACTAAACACACAGTCATAGACAAAGCTAACGCTTTAGTGTTTCTGACTGAATTACGGCACCCATGTGTCTCCTGCTGCACGGCTACACAGTTCACCTTTCAGAAATATATATTCATTGTGACTTTTTTACAGCAGGGTTAGTGTTACATTTTTCTCTCTTAACCAAACTCTTAAGTCGATCCATGTGATTATCCATGTGTTTCTTAGGGGAACTTTTGACCATGTAAGGGCTTTATTCCAATGATCACCTTAATCTAATTATTCACTGTAACCATGTATACGTACCCATTGATTGCTATGCATTTTTTAAACATTTTTAAGTGTGTCGTCAATGCTTTTTCTTGGAAGTTGGGGTCAGGAAACAAAGGAAACATCAGCACCTGTAGTTAAATTAAAGATTTAGACAATTAATTATTATTACTGAATGAGCTACATTGTGAAAGTGGTGTACTGGGTTTTTTCTCTGGCACAGAAGATGTTAATGAATTGTCAGCCAACACTGTAAGAATATGTTTCATTAAATGTGATGTCTTGAGTCTGGACGTTTGGGTTTTTTTGAATGTATTGTGAGGCAGGCAGAGGGTTCAGGTTCATGCTGCTCAGTGGTTTTATGTCTGCTGTAAAAAAAAAACAAAAAAAAAAACTGTTTTCTGAATGAATCTTTCCATGTTTAAAGTTGCTACTGTAAATAGATTGTGAATATGAATGATCATTTTCAAGATAATATTTACAAATGTTTGCTGTTCAGGCATGTGAGAGTGACTGAGTGAGCGAGCGTGCGTCGAGGGAAGTTGATTGCACTCTCTATGGAATGTTTAATGTAAAAAAAAAACAAACAAAACAAGCTAAAACCCCCTTTACTCCTTCCTGCAGTCTGCTTTCATATACTGTCCGGCGCTGTCTGACTGCCACCTGCAGCGCTACACAGTGCAGTTTAACAGCATCAGTGTTCCAACACCACTTCAGTGTCAGTCCAACTAAAAAGTGAACTCAGGCTTACGTTTTTTTTGCCATTCTAAAGGAAGAAATCCAAAGCTGTGACCGACTCAAAACACACTGTTATTAAGGACGAGGGGCGACCGCGGCCTGCTCTTGTCCGCTTCCCCCACCCATCCCTTTGAGCTCACACACTCTTCGGACCTTTTTTTAACGAAGACGCCGCTGAAGTGCATCGTCACAAAAGATGAAACACAAGCATGTGGAAAAAAGTGCTTCAAGAATTCAACTTCACCATGAGTGTTTGCATAATCTTATATGCCCTTGTATGATGTTAGTATCTCTGTATTATGTAAAGACGTACACAGGTTGAGATGTTAGAGCCACGAAAAGCTGATTAGAGTTTCAGTTCTACAAACAGTTTCATGAGGCAGAAATAATCTCTGTTGTTGTAACCTAGCTTGGTGGCATTTAGTACGAGAACTGGATGCCACGTTCCAATATGGTGCCCTATTTATTCCACTGAGCGTGGCTCTAAAGCTACTTAATAGAGTGACTTACTACTGATTCGCTGTATACGTAAATGCCATGTAGTTAAATAATTAACTGACTAATGTGTTACTTATTGATAATAGGAAAGGTAATTTATATCCCAAACAAACAAAATATAGCCCTGTTGTTAACTCTCCTTCCGAGGTGTTCAAGTACATGCAGCTAATGGCTATATACTTTAATTTAGGCTACTTAGTTAGCGGTCTTCATCATGCTTAATTTACACAAGAATCTATTTGCTATATGGTCTAAGATCAAAAAAACTAGTCATGGAATTGTTGCCAAATGCTTTAGCAGCCACATTATTAGCATGTATATTAGCATTCTAGCAGCAGTGCTTCAGTCTGGCTTATATTAAACATTGTCCTTTACCTCTGCCCTTCAGATGTGACTCAACTAATGAGAGCAGCTCTGCCTCTGAGAGTTGTTTGTAGAGCTAAAACTTTATACAAGCTGCTTTTTTGGGACCCGGTGTCTCCCTGTGGGTGTCCTTGTCCGGAGCCTGCTGACTTGGCTGGCTGTATTGTATTTACTCTTTGCATGTGACCACGACAAACTCCCATTCTGTGCACTGTCGTCACGACACACTCATGTCTCGGAGCGGGCGCCGCCCGCCGCACTTTTTGTGCTGTGATGATGATGATGACTTTCTGTTAATGGGGCTTGTATATCAGATGCCTTCGACAATCATGTGCACATATCAGAGTTACCATGACGACACAGGCCAGAGCGACTGATTGTGTTTTGTTTGTCTTTCTCCTGGAATAAATCCCGAATGATCGTAATTTCAGTCTTCACTCGTGTCCTTTTGTTTTTTTGTTCCTGTGTGTTTGTATGCATGTCTCAAACAGGATAGGGTCGTCTGATTAGTACGACTCATTCTCAGATTTAGGACTACACTTCCTACAAATGTAAACCCATGTGTGTGTCTCCGTATGTTTGTACTCAGTATTTTAACACTCACAAACTCCAGGATCCATGTATGCGGAAATAAAGCAGACACCAGACACTCTTTACCACTTTGACCCACATTAAGCCTATATACATGCTGTACAGCAGATGTTTAGCAGACAGAAGACAGATGCTGCAAACACACATGTTGGGATACTTTACTGAAGCTAAAGTATTGAAAACACATTGTCTACAGATGTTACTTTGCCATAGAAAGTATGTTCAGCCTGAAGGGGTTCTCCTTGGGTTTAGACACCAGTATCCACACTTTAAGATTGTGCAGTTGCAACAAAGGGTTGAGTCAGAGTTCAGATAAAAACGCATGTTTACAGCCATGAAGAAAAACTAGAAACCCCTCAGCATTTTTGCTGTATCAGTGTTTTTCTGTGACAGGAGTTTCAAAATGTCTTTGAGTTCTCACAGCTGCCCAGCATCAGTGTGGGTGATTCTTATTGGTAAGGTTTGGACTGAAATAAGCAAACCAACGGTCGTTTATAGTAATTTTTTATTTCTAAATCAACATATTTGAGTTATCTCCCCCTCTTGGGAGAAATAATGGCACTTTCATGTGTGATAACACATGAATAACACTCCTGTAAAATGATTAATGAATATTCCCTGTCAGTATGGTAAACAGCTGAATGATGCTGGTGACAGTTACCACTGATGGATGGATAGTGTGAGTGGGAGGCTGCTGGAGTACAATCAATCAGTGTAGTAGCATCAGTGAATAGTACTGTCTTAGGTTGGTTATTTACAGACAACACTTCGCCTATTTGTGCCTGCTGATTCTAATAAGTATAGAAGTTGTCTGTTTTATTTCTGGCTACTTTGTTGGGTCCTTAAAGAGAGAAGACTAAAGGGTTATATAGGCTGACTGATCAACCTTAATTTATGAAAGTATCACAAACACTTAGGTTCAGGCAAGGTCACAAAATAGTTTTTAGACATGTCTTTAAAACAAAGGCTTGTTTAATATGAAAGAACAGAGTACAAACTTGTCAAAATTGTAATGCAAACACACGTCAAATTGCATTAACGTCTGCAGAATCTTTCATTTACCTTCACCCAAAAAGAGGTGGGGCCATATGTGCAAGTCTGTCCCATACACCCACCATGCAAGTTGCTTAGGGCCCCTTTCAAATTACACAAGGACACCCTCCTCCTCTTGTCAAAGCGGGTGTCTGTGTTTATAACTTTGATGTGAAGGTGAACCAGAACTCTCCTTTGGGTCACGAAAAGAAAACAGAACACCATGAGAGTTAATTGCAGGACCAGCGATCAGGTAGACTTGTGTTCCCACCTGATGTATAGCCTTACATTGTGAAAACAGAGGCTGTAAACCTGGATACATTTTTTTTTTTGCTCACAACCCCTGTGAAATGACTGGTTGCATCAGAATTTGTTAAGTTCAGTAACACGAGAAGAGCCCAACGATTAAATCATTTTATCACCATTCAGGTCTGGTCACTGGTGGGCATGCTCTATTGGCCCCACAAGCATGAATGTATTGTCGCAATTTAGACAAAAGGACCCAGACACAAGACACACAGAGGGAGGCTGGTGTAAAACACAAGGCAAGCATTAATGAGCTGAAGTCCAAAATCCAAAAGTGTGAACAATGAATGACAGACTACAAAAACTGGCAACAAAAGGCAGGCAAAGCAAAATACAAAACGAATTTAAAAAAACTGAGGACAAACCAGAAAAGCACAGTGAGCAAATCAGGAACACAGGGAGCACACAAGGACGGGGAACAGGCACAGGAGGCACAGGACTGATGGGGGGAATCAGGCTGGGGAGGAGTCATTGTGAGAACGTTAGCATGCTCACGTTAGCATGACAGCCTCAAAGCACCACTAACTTTGCCGTAGACTCTCTCTGTGTTTTTACAGAATAACACCAAGCCATGACTATCCCCCTCCACTCACTTTTTGAGTTTTGATCTGTTTGCCCGATGGGGATTCTCAATGATGCTAATTGGCTTTTGCTCAACTTCCCGTACACGTACACCCCAGCAGACGCGGCTTCATTTCATTTTGCTCCACTGGATTTATAAGCATTTGTGCCAGATTTTCACTCTGCACCGGCTCTTGAACACAACTTAAAGAGAGAAGAAGAAAACAATTAGTGGGAGGTGATACATCAACACGAGACAGAAAAGCTGCTGGCTACTTCCAGCCCTTGCATGCCCTGTTAACACTACAATTATTGAGCTTGCGCACAAAACCAATCTCGTTTTGAAGTTTTAAATTATCGTCAAGTGCAGCTCGAGATGATGTTGAGTTTCCCCCCGCTGAGCAGCGTCAGCCCGGAGGTTTGGTACTCGCTCATCACACATAAGTCGTGTTAATATTGGTCTGTTATTAGCAGAGTTTGGCCCAGTGGAGCTTCCTGTGGATCAAGTCATCACACTTCCTCTGCTTTTCCCTCCATCTCAGTTGGAGACTTTTCCTCCTGACTGTCTGTCTATCTGGGCTCAGTACAGAGAACACACACACACACACACACACACACACACACACACACACATTGAATGGGTTGGCTTATTCCATATTATTCATCCCTCTGACACACACAGACCAAAGCACCGAAATGAAAATTGTGAAATCAAAGTATTTTACGTCCCTTTGACATTTATGGCCAACAACATGCACACACACACACAGCATCACGCTCAAACACAGCCACACACACACACACACAGAGAGAGAGAGAGAGAGAGAGAGAGAGAGCAAAGCATGCCCGCTTAATAAAAATGACCCGTCACACACACACACATACAAACACAGCTTGTTGACTTTGGCTGTCAAACTATAAGTGTGTTTGTGCTCAGAGCCACTGATCTCTCTGCTTCCTAAACTGATTTCTTCTCATCTTTAATTCAGGGCTTAACCCTCCCCTCCTCTCCCCTCCCCTCCCCTCCCCTCTCCTGCCTCCCACCCTCCTCTCCATCCCCTCCATCGCTGCAGGGCTTCTTCTCCTCCTCTCCCCTCTCTCCCCTGCAGAGACTTGTTTTTTTGTTTTTGTTCTTTACCTAGCGGCGTATATATATATTCCATAAAACTAATTACAGGCAGATCAGCTGAAACAGAGAGATAACGCGCAGTCTCACGGGAAGAGGTGGGATCGTGGAAAGGCTGGGGAATTTAAAGCGTCCAGAGACGATCCGTGTCATTCGGACAGACAGTTCTGAATGCAAACAGCGGGGGGTGACGTGATGTTTCCCACTGCTGTCCCACTGCTTGCAGGCAGTTTTTAAGCTAAAAGGCTAAACCAAACTATAAACCATTTGCAGTAAACCCCTAGAAACATTTTTAATTTGAGGGGAAAATGTACAAAATGATGTTCCTTTGATGCAACTCTCAGCATCCTCTCTAAAACATACAAAGGAGATCTGTTAGATGAAAGTGAACATGTTGGGTTCAGGTGGATGTCTGTTGCCTATTAAGCCTATTTGCAGAACGCTATGCTGTTATGGCGATGCTTTCACTGTACATCACTGAGTTTTGTCTGCGCAGCGAGAATGAAGTATTTAGAGCAACAAGGTTAAAGCAGGACCTAATGTGCTTTTGAAATCACATAGGCCCACTCACATACTGCCTACTAAATGAGCACTTAAGTATGTTGTAACCAGCAGACCATTCATATCGAAGTTTGCTCGAGCAATACCTCTTCTCTGCATCACAGGACTGTATCTGTAACAACATCACAGTCCCCTCAATACATCCATCCATTAGGATCAAAGGTGGACGGACGGACGGATGTTAGCAGCTACCGTCCATTTTAACGAGAAGCAGAAGAGCAGGCTGCTGAGCTGAAAGGGCCACTGCATGTGAAAGGAGCGGAGAGAGGAGGAGGAGGAGGAGGAAGGAGGATTTGTCGCTGGCTATGTACATTATCTTATTAAGTAAAGCCGCACTTTAATTATGGAAATTAAACAGGATAAATGTGATCCAGTAGACAGACATATTACCGACTATGGAGCTACTATATTTCAAATCTACGCAGTTGAGTTCTCACCTAAAATGTTCTCAGAATTGAAGTTAGTGATCAAATCTCATAGGAAAATCGTAAATAAAACTCACAGGCTGCCACTGGACAGTCTGAAGAGGTGCAATGCATGCTGGGATGGCTGAGTATGTGCAGCAAGCTCAAGGCATACACTCCGATGTAGCATATGTCCGGGAATTTCTCGCATCCACATACTACGCAGTTGAAACGCGCTTCAATTTGACATCATAATTAGTATGAATGGATACATCACCCACAATGCAATGCACATTGGTTTTACCCTTTAAGTCACCAGAATAATTTGAAATCTACCATAATTCTACAAACAGTGGCTTTAATCTTTTGAATTGCTGGGTTGAATGGTGGATTCAGTGATTCTCTGCCCTTCAGTTCTTCTTGGCATCAGATTTGCAGGTTTTTCTGCGGCAGGGTTAGTAAAGGTGTCAGTGCCTCCTGTGCCTGTGTTGCTTGCATGCCAACTAAGCAGAGTCTATATGACAGATGAAGGTGCACTACATCTTTTGCTGAAAAGGAGACTGTGTCTGACAGAATGTAAAAACGTGTTTGTATTACTTTGTTATTTCAGCATCTTGCTCTCCAACTGCAGGTCATCACTCAGCCGCCGCTTTCTCTCCCATCTCACCATCACTGATTGATTATGTTTGTGTGGGCAAGCTAGAAACAGCACTTTAGCTTTTGATGAACACATCTCTGTCTCTCCTCATCCCTCTCCGTCCACCCTTCCTCTTATTTTTGTCATCTTTCGGCGATTTGATTTTTCTCCTTGCATTCGCTGCCGTCTCGTGATGTGACGGCTGCTCGCCTCCCTCCGGAGCTTTTGGTTCTGCAGACTGAATTAGACGAATATTTCAGCGACGTCCCGCTGTTCAGAACATTGCTGCCCACACAAACACATTCCAGTCACTTGATGGACCAGACACACACACACATACACACACGTCTCTCTCGCCCCCCAAATACGACACATGTACACATAAAACGGCTCCTCTGACCTTAACCTCTCTTTACACTCTCTGCGTGATGCTGCACGGCTTAACTGAACCTCTGAGTGTGTGTGGCTGTTTGTTTTTTTGTACTCCGGTGACCCAGATGTTAATATCCTTCTTCAAAACATTGTCACGTTCGCACTGATGTTCATCCAAATCAAATTTTATATGAAGAGAAACACAGTCATACAAAAAAATATCCACATACAAGCTGATGTTCCAGACTTAACTCACAACAATCAAATAATAAAAAAGAACCTTCTCGAACATTTTCTGTCTCGGTTACAACACGCTCTGCTCACAGTTTCAGTCGAAGAGAAAGTTGCTAAATCACAACATCATTAAAAATTGAATGTAATGTCTTTTATCGTTGCTTCGTTAGGCCGTGATTACATAAAAAGGCATTTTTGATGGGTCTTTTCTTTGTTTTTGATCACAAGAAATGCAAAACCCAACTCTGCAGTTCCCCTCATCTCTACAGAGTATTTAGCGTCTTTCAGCACATTGTTTTGGCCACCAACTTTAATGGTTTGATTGATTCTGACTGAACCTCCTTGGTATATATTATAATACTGTTCACTTATTATTTTTACGCTGAGTTCACTTATTATTTTCCGTGTCACAGTTTGGTTAGGTTTAGGGAACTAAAATACTTGGTTAGGTTTAAGAAAACATGGCATTGGGTGAATTTGACCACGTGTTTGAAAGAATAACTTCTGCCATGTATGTTGCAAGCTATGACATTATAAAAATGTGATTGGTCGGTTTCAGTGATGGCCCTGGAGCAACATTAATTAAGATGTTCCTAGAACATACAGGATATCAGAATGTGCAGCTGACACACCAGTCCAAATGACTGTTCATGTTGCCTTGTCTTGTCTAGATGGACTTTACAACACATTGGCACATTCATCTGTTCTCTAATGGCAGAGGCTACAATGCCAATCTGCTTCTCAGGAGAATTTGGGGTTCAGAATCTTGCTCAAGGACACTTCAACCTGCCAGAGCCAGAGACAAATGATATAAATCTATGGAGCAGACAGAGAAAACGCCCATAATGCAGAGCAACAGCATCCTTCTCCGGACCATGCCTGATGAAAGCTGATGTCTTCTTAACTTCATCTCCCCAATGTGTAAAACTCTCTGTCATGAGGATTTCTGTTTTTTTTTAAAAAGCCAAACACATCTCTGGACACAGCTCCAGCAGAGCCACATAAGGTATTATACGACTGTTTTCACAGCCTGACTGACTGGTACCTCATCTGACTCATGAACTGACTTTAGCTGAGTTCTCATCATCTTGCTCCAACATAAGCAAACGATACATCACTTCTTTTCTTCATTTTTTGTGTTTTATCTTTAAACTTGCAGTAGCGAGTTTTTTGCTTCAGCTCATTATTATGTATTGATTGTGTGTTGAAGTGCAGTGTAATAGCTATAGAATAATGACACCATCAGTGTTTAGATGGTTCCCTATAAACCTCGCTTTCACTATGCAATTTTTTTCCGCCACCGGGCACGAAATCTCGGGGAAAGTGAAGGCTGATCGGCACCATTTCTATCTGCTTTCACATCTCTGTTATAGACTAAATAAATGAATGAATAAACTCACATTTGGTCCTGTGTTGTTGGTCGTTATCACTCTGAGGAAATTGGAAACGATCCTGTTGTCTTTGCGACTACAGCGCCAACAATAACACCACTTGAAAATGCTAGGAGGGGGTTGTCTGCTATCACTTTTTAAATACTTTTACTTCAGGTTGGGAAACAGAACAATGCATTTGCGCTCCAATAAGCTCCTGCTGTTACTAATGTCGCACACAGCTGGGCTTTGTGTTGGAGCAAAAACACATCCTATGTGATCACGGCCTGAGAGGAGCTCTGAGCAGAGACTGAGTCTAGTTGTTGAAGTACTGCTCCACCTGCAAGAGATCATCAAGAATATAAGTGATTCACTCTTGATTCGCTTTTGGTCTTTTGTCACACGACCAGGAATCCTGACAATCACTCTTGTATTACATCAATGAGGGATACAGAGGAAACAAAGAGTAGTTTATTTACAAGAAAACTATGCAGATTATTACGTTAAAAGTGTGTTTACTCATATGTGACAGCTGCTATTTGTTTGTCCCTTACATGGAGACCGCCCAGCAGTCTCTTTCTCTCCACAGCCAGCTTTCAGTCCAGGGTGGGTGGCAGTTTGGAGCAGGTGGGATTGGTTAAAGTTGCGTTCTCTGGCGTATCGCCGTGCTCGCATAGCGCCCGGGTGGAGGCTCCTCCTGCGTTATGGCGTTGATGTGATGCCCCGCCCTCCGCTGTGCAGCCTTCAGCTTCTCCTGCAGCTCCTGCGCCTCCTGCGCGGCCTTGCGTGCAGCCTTGCGGGCGTTCCTCAGGGAGCGCTTCACCTTCCGAACACGCTCCTTCAGCTGCCGGTTCCTCCTCTCGGCCGCGGACAGGCGCTCCTGCAGCTTGCGGCCTCGCTCCTCCTCCTCGAAGAGCGCGGCCTGCACCGAGGAGCACAGCAGCTGGGGGGCAGGAAGAGAAGGAAAGTGTTGCAGTGAGTTAACGTACGCAAAGAGTTGTTTTCTTTACAGGCAAACCAAAGTGTTGTAAAACTCCCAGTTGCCATCTCGTCAGCTGGTTGGGTAGTGTGGGAGCACTGGTGATGTGATTTTCCCAGCAGCCTCTCTGAGAAAATGAAAAATCTTTCTCCCTTTGATCTCCACAGTGCTTTTATTTCCCTCCTCTCCTCTCCAAGGCCCAACACACTTAAAAGAAAGGAGGATGGGGAAATAAAGTGGAGGTCCTGACCCTCGTCAGTTACATTTATCCACACAGGCTCCCTGCTACCAGTGTGAAAACACAAGAGGACGATGTATGCTGTTTATGTGCGTCTGCGTAACATAAACGTTTCACCCCACGGACCTTCCATCCCTCCCTCACAATGCGAGGGTCACGTACTTGGATGTTTCAGGGGCCCTGATTTTCCATCTCATTGGTAGAGCAGAGCTGACCTCCACCAGCAGGGTTAACAGGGGTGAGTGCTCTCGTAGTCACAGCGGGGATGTGTGGTCATGTAGGACTGCACTTTGTCAGAGGAACATATCAACCTAGGAAAATCTTTAAAACAACCTTTTATGGCCATCGCGTTAATGCTAATGCTTCACTGTGTTCCACTAGCACTCCGCTAAATTCAGTAAAGTCAACACAACCGATATCACCACTGTGACTCAGTGTATTGAGTCAGTTCTGCTTTACTTTATCAAACACACAGACCTTGTGTGAAGAAGCTTCCCACATTAGCTCTGTATAGGCTTCACTAAGTTCCTGTAATTTTTGATTTTCTTGCGTGAGTGAGAACGGGGATCAAAGATTCATACCAAAAACATCTACAAATGTATCTTTAAAATGACCAATTTGAATATTAAACAAAAGTAAAACATTCTTTTGACTCTGAAACCATGTTCTGGTATGCAAGGATTTAGTAGCAATGGAATATTAATTGCACAATCGCACAAGTGTTTGTATGTGTCTCCATGTTTACTGTACTGTATATTCATTTTAGAGTCAATTCATCTAAATTAAAACAAACCTTTTCGTTTCAGCTATTTCTTCTACTGAGGGAATTGTTCATGTTGAAAATACTGTTTCTGGGATGACAGACTGTATTTGTTTTGACATGCAACATTGATCTCCAGCTGGAGTTAAACCAGGTGCACTGTGATTACATGGTCGAGCTCGAGGTGACGCCCAATGGAAGAGTTTTTAAAATGTGATTTGAAATGCTGTTAGTACAAGCAAACATTTTAGTGGAGCGGGAGTTTAAATCTCAGAGATGGAAATCTAAAAACCTGGACTACTTAAATAATTTAAATAGATGCAATAAGAGACAAGAGAGGTCTTTTTCTCTTTCTTCCCACTTATCCATGGAAATGTCAAATCCAAATTACATAACATTGGTACATTTTTTTTTACAGTTTGAACACTCTCTCATGCTCCTAGGAAGACTCTCGGTGGGACGCCCCAAACACACACATCCACACACAAACGCACACCACCTGTCAAAACATCCGGGTGTTACCTGCCTGCTGTTAAGCATCATCTGTATAAACAGTATTTAGAGGACATGTGAAGACACATGCATGTCCTCAAATTCAAGTGTACAAAAGTGTCAACACAGAAAGACATTGTCTCTTTTGCTCAAAACTATATCATAGCTGCAGAGTGTCAATACTCAAAATCCACTCAAATACATTTAAATCTGCATTAAACAATATTCTTACACTGAGAGGTCAATCACTGTGACACAGGTAATTATCACCCAACTTTGCAGTTTCCCTTCAGCTCTTTGGTGCGTTTTAGCATCTTTCAGCTCATTGTTTTGGTTTTTAGATACAGAAGCTTTACTGTTGGTTGAGTCTCACTGCTCTTATTGTGGTCTCCAGCCTCAGCAGGAAGTAGTTAGATTTAAAAATATGTGATATACAGTACCTGCTGTATGCTACCTGCTCAGCAGCAAACCGCTGACAGACACAGTTACCAGTTAGCTGATGAACATAGTCAAACTTTTAGCAGCTGAAAAGCCAGATTTTCCTTCCGGTCTTGGTAGGGACCAAAACAGAGCTTAAAGGAGAGTAAATATTGGACATCAATGATCACTATGTCAACTCTCTGAGGAGAAAATCAAAATTTTTTGTTTACCACTTGTTGTGCTGCCCCCATGTGGCCAAAAATCTATTAATGCAGCTTTAAGCAACTGAATATAGATTTAAAGTTTTTAAACAGGCAGAATATGGAAATAGTTGGATCAGGTTTCTCTGACATTTTAGAGACATGACAGTAATGGAATGTAACTAAGTATGTTTACTCCAGTACAGTACTTTACTCAACATTATTTCATATTTCCATTTTTTTATGTTTTCATTCTCACGGACCAAACAGAGAATGAGGAGAAATCCCAGTGAAGGGTTGAAGGAGTTGAGAGTCTAGGCTTTGTGTGTGTGTGTGTGTGTGTGTGTGTGTGTGTGTCCATCCTGACCTCTTTCTAACTTTATATAGAGACTCAGCATGAGTTCCCCCTACTACCCAAACCCACACACATACACACACATACGTTCAGTGTCTTTAGAGCTTCACTACTGACGTCAAAGAGACAAGCCGGGGTTTCTTCTCTGTTCCTGAGGTCTTATTTTGCTTTGTGTGTGGTGTGTGTGTGTGTGTGTGTGTGTGTGTGTGTGTGTGTGTGTGTGTGTGTGTGTGTGTGTGTGTGTGCAGGAATAGGTCAATAAGACAGAAAGACAGAGAGATGAAGAGATAAAAAGAACAAAAGGGAGGCAGAGAAAGAAAGAAAAACAAAGACGAGACAGAGAAAGTGGGAGACAGACAGGACACACACACACACACACACAGTTCGACATGGTATTCAACCTGAGTTTTAACTACCGAGTGAAACAGGCAGACTCCTTTTATCCCTCTAAGCATCCACATAAAAAGTTAATGAGAGTCAGAAAACTTGTTAAAGGTGTTTACATAAAAGTTACAACTGGACTGATACCTCACTGTGGTTCAGCATCAAACCATTAGAGCACATGTAAACATGGAAATGTGCTGATTCAGTAGTATTTGGGGAATTTGGGGGGAATATCTTACTGAGGCCTATCAAGTGAAGGCAAAGTCTGAAAACAAAAAAATCTGTATTGAACCTCCTGCTCAGGGTTAAAGCCGCTCCAAATGTAGCTGATAAGAGGAGGCTCCAACAAAAGCTAATTGGAGGTTTTGGCAGAAGAGTGGAGGAAGTCTCTTGTCTGTCCTTCTGGAGGGGTGTCTGGTTCCCACGAGGCTGAAACCAGAAGCAAAGCACCTCCCAATGTTGGCGATGTTTTGTGTTTGAACTCCAGCTGAAGGGTTTGTGGAAACCAAGTCGCTGAGAGAGTGTTACAGCCAGGGAAACTCATCCTTTGGACCAAACTCAGAATTCTAGATACTGAAATTAGAAATGGGATTTTCTTAGTTGTTTCTAATTTCTTTTAATCTACAGCCAAAGCACAAAAAATGGAGAGAAGGAGGGTTTTTCATCTGCTTTGAATCTGATACTTTCAAATTCTACAGACAAAAGACAGGGAAACATGACATCATAAGGAGAGACATGAAGGAAAAAGAAGAAGAAGAAGAAGAAGGTCCTTCCATCTTATACTCTTCCATAAATTCCCAGAGCAAAACACCTGTTTTCTCCCGCCTTGCCTGCAGGTCGTGTCCTCTGCATGTGAGTGCCTGTCCTCTAAATGAGCAGTGTGTTTAACCCCTGCCTCACTGACCCTTGACCATATAGCTCAGGGGCCACACCCTGCAGGTCAAACCTGAATAAAAAGGGGAGAGGAAGACAGCACAGCACCGCATGTTTCCTGATTTAGATCTGCAATTTTTACTGCCGACAATTATGAAATACCCTAAATCCATTTAGGGAACATTTAATCATGTCCGTCTCTACGTGTGCTGCAAGCAGTGTCCAGGTCAGTCAGGGACAAGGTGCTGCATCCTGACTAATAATGCAAAGATGCAAATAGATTTTTGCATGCAAACTCCATAAACTGGTGCAGTCTTTTGGGGCAAGACCAACTCAAGTAAATGGAGGTTAGTCCACGTCAAGTCTGAAGTCAATGGAGACATGTTAAAATGTGTCAATGAATTTGCACAAGACAAGGAGGGCAAAGACTAGTGTCGTTCCAACTCCAGCCACCGTGTTCTGTCTTGTCCACAGTGTGACCTGCTCAGCTCCCTCAGAGGAGGTGTCTTCGTAAATGCCTGAATCGCAGCAGCAGACCCGTCTTCTTCTGTCGACAGGGGTCCGGCTTATCTGTGGTCCCAGGTCAGCAGGCTGCGTTTCTTCACACAGATATGAATCGAAGCTGCAGACTGGCACGCTTTCAAACTGCTGCCTGTCAAACGTGTCGATCTCTGCTATTTGACCTTTGACCTCTGGGCGGCCAGCATCCTGTCTGCCTGAGGTGGAAGACCGACGGACCTCGACCAATCAGTCATCGCTTTGATCTTCAACCGGCCGCAACGTGATCACATGTGTGATCAATCGTTGGAGAGTATAATCAATTCTTCTGCGTGCATCTCCTTGTATTTTATATTCTTGTGTGTGTGTGTGTGTGTGTGTGTGTTTGCGTGTGTGTGGCTCTGCACTGTGCCAGAGGGTAGTTAAACTGTGTTCTTACTGATCCTCACCACATTCCTGTCAGCAGAGTCACAAGTCAACTCAGGATTAGGTGTCCACACACACTCAAACACACAAACAAACCAAGATCTCACTCTGCTGCTGACTCACACACGCACACACATTCATATTTATGTACAACAGTATATTCAAGTCACGAAGCAAGAATATGACTAAAAAAAACCACAACAACAATAGTTGTTAGTCCCCCCCCCCCCCACATCCACTTCTCAGCCTAGACTGTTAATCTGATATCTCCATGGTAACGAGATGGGGTCGGGTTTGTTTACATCCCCTTCAAACACAAAATAAGCTGACTCGACTGAAGAAGGAGACTTTTTTTAATCTTATTCTTCTCAAAAGGTAATGAGGTTGCACTAAATAAATTTTGTCTTCAAGAAGGCAGCACTATGGCAACCAACTATCCAATCAGACTGCATGGAAGTCCCCAGGGTTACAATTCATGGTTGATTTTCAGGCATAAAAGTGGTACTAGATATGAAAATGTGTGTGGTGAAACTGATGCCCTACCCTGTTGTCCTCCTGGGTGTCCCACTCAGGACTGAAGGTGTGGAAAGGCTGGCTCCCCTGAGTGCAGTTGGAGAACTGGAAGAGGCTTGAGAACGTGCGCCTGTTTTCGGACGTGTCGGGGAAGATGGCGTCCTGGAAGTTGACGCCATGGGGGAGGATGTTGTAGTTCTCGTCCATCCTGTGGAGGAGATAAACAGGAAAACTGTGAGGAGAGAGCTGGAGCTCCTGCAGGAACTATTGGCTTGTACGGCAGCTGTAGTTTTTAATTTTTAACATTTTGCAAGTAAATAGCAAGTACAGTTGTCAGACAGATGTTGTGCATAAAAAGAAGAGCATTTCAAGTCTCACTTGATGGAACTACAGAGGCATTCTCAAGTGGTACACCTCAAAATGATATTTAAATACAGTTGTCTTGTTTACACAGCTGACTGTAGATCACAGTTTGCTCTACAACAAATGACTGAAGAGTTATTAGAGTGTCAGTTTAAAGTAGCTGTTTTGCCAAATGCATTTCTGTCTGACAAAAAGTTTTATAATGGCAACAATAAACCTAGTTTCTAGACTTTTTTGAAGCTTTTATAGTCCAGATGTGTGTTGGAGCTGTTTGGATGAATATGCCCAGCTAGGCTTTGCAGCTCACCTGAGGAAAAAGAAGTAGGAGTAGTTCTCCATCACGGTGTGAGACTGGCAGGACAGGTACCCCAGTCCGGTCAGGTTGAGTCTTGATCCAGTGGGCACCTCCAGCATGCTGCCCCAGGCCTGGTCGCACAGCAACTCCACCTCCGCGGAGTACAGCAGCCCTTCCTCCGCGCCCTCGTACCCATACCCGAACCCGAAGGGCAGCGAGTTGTACAGGCTGCCCGCCCCGCCGCCCAGGGGTTCCCGGTGGATCCCCAGGACCCGGGCGTACACTATGATCTCCGCCAGCTCCGCTCGGCAGCCCTCGCTCAGCGGCCGCCACTCGGAGGGGAGCTGGCAGCCGTGCGTAAAAGTGTCCAGGTGCGTAAAAACGCAGAGCGCTGCGAGGAGGAGAGCCGCGGAAAACATGCTGAGGAGCTACAAGCTTCTGGCAGTTTGTGAACCCAGTTTCAAAAATGACTGTTACTGGGGGTCCCTTCAAACCTCCAAGTTTAAGCGAGTTAAAAATGCGTACAGAAAAATTTCAAAGAACTAAACACTTTGGATGGTTACCTTGACGCTCGAGGATGCTCCTCCTGACCAACAACTAAAAAAAAATAGCAAATTAACTTTCACACAAACTTGTGCTTTTATCCATCAAGATAATGCAGGTTTAGTTAATTGCACTAACTAAACCACCTTTGCAGACTTTAAAGAGAACAGAGCGGTCAAATCACTTTGCAGAAACTTCCACAACTTCAACCTGTTGCTGTGCTCCCACTGTTTCCTCTCATCTGTCTGCTGTGTGAGCGACAAGCTTCACCAGAGCAGACCGGGCGCTGCGTTCAAGGACTGATGGGACGCTCCGACATTTGATGTTTCCAAGAGAGCTTGATTGTGCGTTCAAGTGCTATTTGCCGGTTAATATCAATATAACTGATAAACGATGTAAGGCAAAAAAGTAGATCCATACATCAGATTTTATCATAAATAGCCCACATATATTAATAGTGGATAATGTGGCAAATCGCAAGCCTTACATTTTTTTTACCACTAGATGTTTTTTTAACATGTAGACATACAGTAGTTTAGGCCTTCATTGAACTGAACTGAGAAACTCTTTTTAGAGATTTCCATTTTTCCGAGAGCACATTTGAAAGCATCCCAGATCAATCCCAGAAAAGTGGGTAAGTGGTTTCTAATGTTGGAGAGCATCTTCAGAGGAAGTTCAGGGGGTTCTTTGAACAGGATCACTGATTGATAACAGTAGTCCACAGCAGAAGATATAATATAAAAAAAAAAAAAAAAGTTGAAAGAAATTATATTGTGTCAGAGTGGGATCTGTCTGCTATAGAGCTACCAGTTGCTCCTGTTTTAATATACAATCTTTTCCCCATTGAGCAACAGACAATATGGCCTCAAAATACATATAAACCATGGAAAGTATTTATGCTTCTTAGAATATACTCAGGTAGTTTGATTTAAGCTCAGTGGTGTGAAATTTTACATCAGATCTTGATTTTTGTCAAGACAGCACTGCCACCTAGTGGACACTGACGTGAACATGTATTTATTTTCATTTTATATAATAGATTATCTGAATGAATCGAATAAATGCTGTAATATTTTACACTTGCTTTAATGCGCCACTCTGTAAACAAGTTGGCTTGTTGTATTGGGACAGTATTCTACAGTGACCTTGATGTAATTTCATAAAACAATATTTCCAGACATTACATCATAATTAATTATGTTTTAATTCTGATGCTTTATGTTTTACATTTTTACACTATGACTGAGCAGGTTAGGGAATCTCCAGTCTGTGTCCAAAGTGCAAGGTGACTCCTGAAGGGAATTCCCGCTGTCAGCTGAGGACAGGCCCCGCCCCCAGCTGTCAGCCTCCCGGTGACGTGTAGAAGATGCGGATGGAGCTGACGGAGCGGCGGCTCTGCTCAGACCCTGCTGCACTTTATACTCACATCTGCGACCTGCTCTGTGACGTCACTTCGAAGAAACGAAATCCACACGAGTCAGAGCGTTAATCAGGCATGTGGGGACAGGAAGTAAGGTAAATTAACCTTCAAAATAAAAGAAGAATCCCCGAATAAATTGACCAAAAATTTCAAACATGGATTAGCGATTATCCATCGTGATGTACTACGGCCTAGATTAGTTCAGATTTTATTTGATTTTTTAAAAATATTTATTTCTTTACTTGGTCATTTATGTTTAATGTTTTTTAATTTGAAAATAATGTTCAGGTCAAAGCTACCAAAAATGATAGGAACCTCAACATTCATATGGTTTATTTCTCATGGCTGATATGGAACCTGTGACTATATGTACAGGGTACATCTACATTTTTGGTTTAATGAGTTTGATTTTCTTTTTCTTTCTTTATTTTAACAGTAAAAGCTTCACACAATGAAATTATTACATTACATGCAACAGAATGAAGTTATTACTGAAAAAGTTCATATTGAATTCATATTGAGCATATTGTATTGTTTCATATAATCGGCTGAATTGTATTATACAATTGTATGTATACCCGTGTTGTTAACTTTTCTTATTGTATCACTCTTTTCCATGTAATTGCTGCTGTTTTTGCACAATACATACATGTATACAGATAAATTACATTGAAAGCCATTAAAAATGTTACAGTTAAAAGATTTTTGTTGGAAAAAGTCCCTATCAAAACAAAGTAGAGATATCTGGCAAAGGTTATGCTCAATTCTTGAACCCTTTTTAGACTGAAACGACATTTTAAAAGAGATTTTGTGATTTGAAGCGAAGATTTTATTTTGGAAAAACATCACCGGAAGCGCGCTGTTCCTTTACGTAACTTGACGTTGCTACAAACCAGAAGCAGCACTACAAGGTTGATCGACACATTTCTTGCTCTCCGAGTGTTTCTGTGCGGTTTGGGAGTGACTTTCCAGACCGTGTTCAGCTCAGGAGTTGACAGCAGGTGGGTTACGACATTTTTACTTGTTTAACATTTGATGTGACGCAGTTTGGCTCACGTTGAGCCACAGCCGTGTCGTGTTTGTGACTGCTAACTTTTCTGTGTTTACCAAGTACATGGGATAGGCCCACCTGAGGAAAGCGAAAGTAAAATTATATAACGACATATTCAACAAAGATATCTTTTAACATTTTAACAGGGCGACAGTGTGTCTATTCGGTGGTTAGCATTCACCCCACTTCTTTACTGTACTGTTACCAAGTTAGCTACAGTTTCAGCGTGTTGTCTCAGCTGCTAAATGCTGATTTTAGCTAGTTGTTTATTAGTAACAGCCGTTGAGTAAGTGATTGAGTGAGGGCAGAAGCAGGCCACAGTGTCCAGCCTGTTACATAGGTACTGCTCTCTGTTATTGTCACAATTCAATTATCATGTGACCTGCTGATGAGATAATTCAGTTTTATTGACTGTGTCCTGCTTCTCTGCTGCTGCATGCTGAACCACTGAGTCACTGGTGATGTCAGCATGGAGCAGTTTTTAATTTGACACCATTTACTGACAACAGAGCACAAGTAAAGACAGCAAGACTGGAGATTTCATTCCAAGTCATTATAGTCTATATCCATATTGTGTGGTAATGTTAAAATTTTCCATAAAGTGAGAAAAAACTTGTTTTGAGTCAGTCATTTGTGTGGGAGACGTGAGCTTAATTCTAATTCAGAAACTATTACAAATCTTACAACATAGAACCTATTTCCTGCACTTTATAAATGTAATTAGCAGTATACTCAAAATGATGGGGCAAAAAGATCATTTTCCTTGCCTTCCTCTCAGCATCATGGCGTCTGGAGGCCCCATGATGAACGGCGACATCTCTCGCTCTCCCAGTCAGTCGGGCACGCTGGAGGAAACCCTGCAGCAGATGAACATCCTCATCCAGGAGAACCGAGACCTGAAGGGTAAGACTGATGATGGTGGTGGTGGGGTCAGAGCTGAGACGAATGTTTTTTATTTGAGCTTCTTAGTTGTTGTTGCTGCACTGTTAAACAACAAAGAAGTCTGTTCTAGTCCTCCTTAATACTCTTATCAGCTAAGGTCAATGGTCATTGTGTTTCCTGGTGGCTCATGTCAGGGTAGAGATTCAGAGTTGTATTGTGACCAGCTGGAGCAGTGTGTGGGGACAAAAATGGCAACGGAAAGGCTCAGAATTCAAATGACTTGGCCGGTACAATCATCATATATTCAAATTCTCAGAGGCCCTGCGTCAGACCAACCTGACAATGAAGGAGCGTTTCGAGGGTCTGAGTGCGTGGCGGGAGAAGCAGCGGGAGGAGCGGGACTTCCTGGAGAGCAGGCTGGCGGAGGCTCGGAGCCGCATGGAGGCGCTGACCCTTCAAAACCAGGAGCTGAGCAGGAGACCCGGTGGGGAGGGGAGGACAGGGGGAGCACCTGGAGGCTTGATGGTGAGCATATACATATTTTTGTTTAGTTGTTTTATTCTGGATGAAAGCAGCTGAGAGCCAGTGTTATGTTCCCATGTTCATAACTGTTTTAAGGATTAAAGCTTCTGTAGCTTTTTCTAGCGAAAAAATAATGTGTTTTTTGATTGTTAAAGCGCGTAAACATTTTCTAGTAGATGCAAGTATGAACCTGAAAACGATCATAATATGGGACCTTTAACTACCATATATTCTGCATTGGTGACGTCTAATGTAATCTCCAGGCGGTGTCATTCAATCAGAGCGCAGAGCTCGAGGCCTTGCGTTCCCAGGTCACTCGCCTGCAGGCAGAGAAGAACGACCTGGTGGCGATGAACTCTGAGCTGCAGCTGAAGGCGGATCAGGACTCAAACAGCGACTCCTTCATTGAGGTCATCAGGGTCTCGGTGAATAGCAGCACACACGCATATATAATGAATTTTACATTCAGAATCTTCTTCTATTCAGCATGGAAGGGCTGTAATCTAAAACTTACAGTCTACATTTAAACCCACATTAAGAAGACAGTTTCATTATGTGACGTTGATTGAATAAAACATTGGTGTAAGTCAAAGTTTGGGATCTAACTGATACTATTCCTCCCAGGATGGAGGTGTCGACGGCATTAGTGATGTGTGTGGTTCGGAGCGCAACAAACGTCTGGACCTGAGCATGACAGCGTCTCGGCTGGACAGCGAGGAGGTGACTGTCAGCCAGCTCCTCCAGTCACTGAGGAACGAGACGCAGCGGGCCGAGCGGCTGCAGGCCGAGCTGCAGTCCTCAGCTGACAGGTAGGGAACAGCCACTTAAAGAAACAGTTCACCACTTAATAATCTGCTGTCATCATGACAGATGAAAGAAAAGTTTATAGTATCAGGAAATACAATAAGTCAGCCTGTTTCTTTCTTTCTTTCTTGTGCTTTTTCCTGGAGATTAGACCAAATAGGTTGTTTTTGCAGTAATCCCACTGCTGTCTTTGCTTTGTATTCATGTTTAGTTATATTTTTAAGTGTGTTTTTCCTTAAAGCTATTTGGTTTTTATCTAATCCTCCTGAAATGTGTTTTTTTTTAAAAAACTGTTTATGAAACAAATTCTCAATTGTCAACAGAATTAGAGAGCTGGAGGAGAGGAGAAGCAATGAAGACGAATCAACACAGACCACCCAACCAGAGACTACAGAGGCAAAGGAGGATTCTGAGAAAGAGGAAAAGGTATTTACTCAATACTGAAACTATGTTTGGAGTAACAAAGACTAAACACAATGCGGACTTGGTGTGAAAGATGATTGTGATCTGTCCATTCTGATGCTGATGATGTTAAAGTAACATCTCACATTGTATTTAAAGGGGAAATATGTAAACATTTTAGTTTAAACGTTCAGAAATGTACTAAAAGAAAAGTGCGAAGAAATAACAGTCCTGTCTTGTAATACCCCTTTGTACCTCCACAAGTGATAGTCCGGTATTATAGCTCAGGCTGGAGATCTCAGTACTTTATTCCTGGTCATCAAACAATCTGTCGCACTCGGAGGTTGTGTTCGGTCTCGGTCCAGTCCTAGCTGCATGGCTAACTGGACCAACTATCTAACGGCAGCTACAGTTAGCAGCAGTTAGCAATTACTCTCGTGATATGCTCCCCCATTTGTATAGAGTATAAATTCGACAGGTAGCCTATTCTTACATATTGAGCTCAGTTTGAAGTCGCATCTCTCTCTGCTGACATTTATCTACGATGTTATCATTACCATAGCTGGCAGAGGTCCGCTGCTGTTTGTCATGTTTTGTTTCCTTCTCATAATGTTTGTGTGTCATGCACATATTTTAGGCAGCCTCTGAGGTGGAGAATCTGAAGTCTCAAATGATGACGCTGTTCAAAGAACTGCAGCAGGCTCAGAGCAAGCTTGATGAAGCAGAAGGCATGAAGAAGAACCTGCAGGACAGGTTTGGCCAACATACGCATACCCATTTAACTTTTAAGTGAAGGAGGAGACTACAATAATACTGTGAAATGTTTTTTTTTTCTATTACCAAACAAATTACAGGGAAAATTTATGAAAACAATTTCTCAGTATCGTGTACACCAGTGGTTCCTTTCCTTAATCTTGATCCGCACATTTTAATGTATTTCCTTTTGCGTCTAGATGTCGGGAAGTGGAACAAGATGTGGCCACTCTGAAGGCCCAGCTGGTGGAGAAACAGGCTGTTCAGACGGAGAATGACCGGCTGAAGCTGCAGCTGGAGAGCACGGTGGCCCAGAACCAGATGGAGCAGAGGAAGGCTGGGGAGGACAGGTCAGAGGCTGCACACACACACATCGTACATAAATAGAGGCATTGAAATTTGGGAAATCTGAACCCTTTTGATCACTTTCTGAAGAAAAAAAATATATATAGCAGTTTAAATGTGCAGACATTGCATTGGAAATCCTCATTTATTTGTATCCCAGTAGTGATAAGCTTATATTTGGACACACACCGGTTAACACCCTTCCTTCCTCTCTCACAGGAACAACCTGGCCCAGCTGAAGGATGCCTACACCAAACTGTTTGAGGACTACAACGAACTCAAAGAGGACAAGAAGAAGAGAGAGGTCTGTTTATGTAGCACAGTATCAAATCCTGCTGATTTGCACCCAACATAACTAGCTATAAGAGTATAAATTATGTGAAATGAGAGCCAGACACATTTGACCATTGCCCTCTGGTCCTGCAGTCCCAGATGGTGCAGAAGGACCTGGTGGACGAGCTGCAGCAGCGGCTGACTGCTGCTGAACAGGCGCTCGTTGCTAAACAGGACAAGATCGATCTCATGAAGCAGGAGATCTTCCAGAAGGAGAAGGAGCTGGAGCAAATATCTGTCTTCCAGGCTCAGGTCAGCGGGCGTATAAATGCTTTTACATCTGTGTTGAGATCTTAGTACCAGAAGTCGACATGACAGCACGGGTACCCATCATGCTATTTGTTGTACTCTCTGTGCAGGCAGAGGTCTACTCCTCAGACTTCTACGCAGAGCGAGCAGCGAGGGAGAAGCTCCATGAGGAGAGGGAGCGTCTGGCTGCTCAGCTGGAGTATGTGAAGAAGCAGAACATCCATCTGCAGGAGGAGATGGACTCACTGGGCCGGTACGGAATTAAACAGAAGACGGTTAACAGCTAGAAACAGAGACAAAAGAGGTGTATTGTGATGTACTTATATGATGGGATTGTTACTGCGTAGTCGCTACAGAACTCCTTTTTACCTTCTGATACATCAAGGAAAATCCCTGCTCTCATGTTGACATATATACAGGATACCATGCAGGGTTATAAAGGTCAATTTTACACCAGCCTAAAAAAATTTAAGCTAAAGGGCATTTCTTTTTCTTTTTTTTCTCTAATCATTTTTCTTGTTTCTCCGCAGGCGATCACTGGGCGAAATGCAGAGGAGACATGTGTCACTGGGAGGAAGTCCACATGGAGCCGGTGCTTCTTTGGTTGGAAGAGGTATATCTCCTTTTATTATGTCCTGAGTGCAGCCTTCTAGGTATACTTCCTATCATGATGTGTACAAATGCCATGTCTTGTAGCTGAATTTTTAAGAGCCTTCAAAGAATCATTTGTCCTTTCCAGAAATGTGTCTACTTCTAAGTGAGATGAGAAGATTGATAATATTCTTGTGCATCTGTGCAAAATATGAAGCCAGGGCCAGAGTACAGTTAAATAGTTTATAGTGGAAGCAGGGGGGCACACCAACCTGGAACTATTTCTTGGCTGGGCCAGCGACTTCCTGGGGACTTACTGTCTCCGTGACTCAAGGAAGTCACTGGTCTAGCCAAGAACAAAGAACCCCACATAAAATCACAAATGATCATTTTGCAATTAGATTTTTTATTTTTTTTTAGCTGTTTCCCTCAATTCCCAGTCTTAATACCTAGCTAAGCTAACCAACTGCTGGCTCTAGTGTCATATTTAGTGCACAGACAGGAGAGTTCTATCAATTTCCTAGTGTAATTTTCAACAAGAAGTGAATAACCAGATTTCCCAAATGTTGAAATACTCCTTTGTTGAACCTTTCACCATCTTTACAGTAAAACATACAACATGTGATTGCCAGAACACGTTGCAACATAACAAAATATCAAGGGGAAGTGCTCGTTTGATGGCAAAATGTAGTGTAACAGGAACATCTGTCCAGCATGTTCAGGTTGTGATCAGTGTCTCTGACTCTCAGGTACTGACTGGCAGCAGGGGAATATTCCTGAACACGCCTGTCCCAAGTGCAATGAGATCCTGCCAGACCTGGACTCCCTGCAGATCCACATCATGGACTGCATCAACTAGACCTCCATCATTACTAGCATCCACCAAAACAGTGGCTCCTTTAGCACCTTAATCTTAGTCTTCCTCTGCTTTTACCTGTACCTCTTCTCAGATCTCTGAGTCCACAGTTCCACGAAAAACTCAGTAAAATTCATTCTAGGATGGGAACACTTTCCACTTTCTACAAATCTGAAAATGATTTGTCCTGTCTGGTGTTTTACATCTTAAAAGGCTTTTAAAAAGTTAGAATAGAACAGGAAAAACGTTGCAGGACACATCTTTTATTTTTTGACCCCATGTCATCTGGCACATAGACTGTTTCTTGCTGTAATGACGAGGCTGAATATTAATTTCTTCAGCACAAAAGACGTCTGGAATACCAAAACTGAAAGTGTATGAACACCTTCATGAGACGTTTGTCGCTGTCAGTCTGTATGCACGCATTAAGTAAGTTCAGCCATTACAAGTTGCATTTTTTTCACCTAGCAATTGGTTGCTGAAGGCTTTTTATTATTTTTCAAATGTTTTTTCTCGTCAAATGAAAATTCTATATTTTTTTGCGTGGAAAGGATATTTTTACTCATGATTACTTTGTTTGGGTTGGTGGAAAAATGAGCATGCACCATGTAGGCACTTTAATACAAGGATATATATTTTATTTAGACTGCAGATGATACCTGGTAATTAAAACTTATATTTATCTTGTTGATCAACCTATCACTGTAAGTCACAGCCTTTGTAAGTGTATGTACAGGAGGCTCCAACACCCTGCTGATTCTGTAATCTGTAGATTAAAAAGACCTTCTGATTCCATGTTGTAATTCTGTGAATGACAATAAAATAAACTCCAAATTTATGTCTGCTTTTAGTCATATTGGATGCTTGTTTGTCATATATCTCTATTCTTGCTGTAGTCTCTTGAAAATCTTCCCAATTGATGACTGTATGAACTGGGTCTTTTTAATTCTTCTATCCTATAAATACACAGTTTGACATTTCTTTTTATCTTTTTTATTTCTGTACTGAATAGAACATACAGTATACTGTATTCATGATTAAGTCCCATTTTCTTGCTTTGAAAATACAAAATTTCAAAACATGTCAGACACAAATTTATTATTATTATTATCATCATTATCATCATTACTATTATTATTTCGAGAGAAATTGCACTCCACATATGCGGTGTCTCCCATTATTCATGTCTTATGCAGGTTTTTAGGGCCGTATTGTAGTGGGTTTCTTTTCAACCCTGGATTTATCCTTCCAGGCACACTTCTTCCTTGGCTACGGACCATGCAATCAAATGGAAGTCGGCAAAGCAAAGGCTATGGTTGGGGTTAAGACAGGGTTGACAGTAGGATTTATAAGCCCAAGCGGGGAAAGCTATATTTGCACCTAACAACCACAAGGAAGATACACCTGCGAGCTAAAAATCAGGGAGTTAGCTACTCCGGTCTTCAGTCTTGTAAACAAACCATTTGGGACTCCAGAGTTCCCCGTCGACAAATATTGCAACAAAATGAATATTAGCAGAAATATATTTTGTTGAACATATATTTTATCCTACATTAATTTGTCTTTGGAAGAATGTAGTCCTTAAAGTTCGGTCGAAAAGCCATTTTGTGTTGGACGAGCCTGTTTTTTCAGTCAGGCAGATCGTTGGGCAACTATCACAACTTTGACAACACAGCCGGGTCCTCCGTTTAGCGCCAGATTAGATTTTCTCCCTCGCTCAGAGCTCTGAAAGCAGGTTGTAAAGCTTATAACACAGGCCTAATGTGGCATTTTTAATAAAATATAACTCATGTCTTTTACATAGCTACATGTCGTCTTAATAACTGGAAAATAAGCAATACATTGACAGGTTTGACGTAGTTCTGAAAGCCGCCAAAGTTGCATTAGAGTTAGCAAAGGACACAAAGCGGTATCAGCGGAAGTCAAGGTAAGTTGGCTGTCTCATCTTTGTGTAACTATAAATAAATAGAAAGCAAAGTTTAATAAGAAGCTAGCTAACGTTTCATTCTGATATTCACAGAAGTGACAAACAGTATTCATATCCTCATATTGTTGACATTCACAAGTAAAATCACTGTTTATCGTACAATGTTGAACTCTATCTATTTAAATGGGCCCCGGTGAAACTGAATGTCAGTACTTTACTCATCTCCTTTAAGTAAACGCACATTTTAAGTTGATAGCATAGATAGTCTATGTTAAAATATTTGGATGTAACAGAAAAAGTTGCACTGATTAACGTCATAAAACTGTGGTAGTATTTTCATAGGTTTACCATATAAGAAGAGTTCCCAAATTAGTATGTCGTTCGTTTCAAGCAATAATTTAAGTGTTTGCCTTCCTGTAGGTAATCAGAGATCAAATTCAAAGTCATCAACCTCTCCAAAATGGACAGTAAGTATCATTTGATTTAAACACAGCTTTTAACACAGATATTAAAGTACAGCTTTATGAATCTGTGCATATCTTCTCTCTTCCTTCCCAGGTGAGGATGATCTGGACATTTTGACGGCTCTGCTGGCTGAGAACGAGGGCATCGGAGAACAACAGGGCGGTCAGGAGGAGCAGGCAGACGACTTGGACGGCCTGTTTGACGGCGACAATGATGAGGAGGAAGAGTACAAAGATGGCATCGAGGAGGACACGAAGAAAGAAGACTCGGTGTCGGAACTCTTTGGAGATGTGGACGACATTGAACAAGAAGAGACAGACACTAAAGGGAAAGAAGGTGGAGGAGAAGCGTGTGAGAGCCTGGACAGGTCCAAGGAGGATTTACAAGGTTTGTGCTGCTGCAGTCTCTCCTCTACATTGTAATAAGTTCATTAAGTGTTGCTTGTTGGGTTCACCAGTGGGGCGCTGTGTCTTCCTTCCTCAGATGAGCTCAGGCGGATGCAGGAGCAGATGCGGCGGTTGCAGCAACAGCTGAATGCAAGCCAGAAGGTTTCTACCTCATCTTCCGCACCAGTCACAGCTGCAGGGAGCTCGGCTGCTCCCAAACCATTGACCCCCAAACCAACACCCTCTCGACAGCCCTCCAAACTGACCCCAGCCAAACCAGCCACTGCCATTCAGAAGACCAAGACACAAGCAGGTAAACTTTTTGTTGTTTACAAGCCGCAGTGTTTGACAAATCCTGATTTTTGCTGGCCACTTTTGCTATTTTATTTGACACAATAAACACAGAATAAATGGGTAAAGACACAAACAACTGCACATACAGTACCTGCAACAAAAGTTGATTGTGCTTCTGTTTTCTTTATCTTCTGAAAGCAGCAACATCTTCATCCACTCCAGTCAGAGAAGGAGGTGTGAAGCTGCAGGAGTCCTCTGACTTTTTTGATCAGCTCAACAATGCTGACTCCTTCAAGCGCAAACCCAGGGTAGCTCACCATGCCAAACCCAGCACATCCGGTACAATTTACACAAATATTTACATAAACCAGAATAACTAAAATAAGTTTGTTATTGGAAGTCATGTTTTGAGTGTATTTCTTCACTATGTTCTCAGCAGAAGACAGAGGGCCACTGGTGGAGATAAAGCTTGGCAGCTCCTTCCAGCCAGTAGAGAGCACCAGCAAGGTCACCCACTCACCCAAGGTCAGATCACCTCCATCCTCCCAGAGCAGACCTGCACCAGCTGCATCAGCAGGACAGCCCAAACCTTCCTCTCTTCCTCCTCTTCCTAAAGACGTGGCTGTTGAAAGATACTCAGGACTGCGGCTCAGGTAAGGACACTGAAGTGATTGAAAACAATTTTGAGTCGCATATACATACAAACAAAACCAGACTTTCTCGTCCAGTGTTTCAGTTTGGATCTGGGCTCTTCTGTTTCAGAAAACCACTTGTTTCCTCCAGCGAGATGGACCGCAAGATGGCTGACCGCCGTCTGATCCGCCTGTCGCAGGTGCCTGAGCGTTTGACTCGGGAGAAGCTGGAGGACAGCGACTGGGTGACCTTTGCAGTGCTGGTCAACAAGGCCACGCCACAGAGCAACAGCAGTGTAGGTTTATGCTTACACCTCTCATCCCTGGTTATAACCCTCCATTTTTTTGTTTTTTGAATACTTCAATGTGCAAACGCTTACGAATCACACATATATATCTTAATTTCAGGAAACTTACATATCATACGTAACAGTAATATTGAATAATTTTTCCTGTTCTGCTTTTTTGCTTGTATTTTTTTGTAACTTTGTGAAGCAGGGATATTGCAACATCACGACCATGTTTGTTCACAGTGTAAAAGAAGGCTCTAGTACCAAGCAACTCTGCAAGGAAACAGCAGTTTAGAATGGATGAAAAATTCTGTTTAATTATCATTTATAACACAATTATGACAAAATTATAGTTGTAGCCCCTTTATGCTACTCGTGAAAAAATAAAGTTACATAGATGAACGAATAAAAAATCAAATAAAAACATTTTTGTGGTATAAAGCCATTTTCTGGTCAAAAATTGTAGCTAAATTTGAGGGAGCTTCTGGCTGTCACCATTTCTACATCACTAATTTAAGTGAAAACAATTGGCAAACTGAATCAGAAACATTTGATCTATTTATAGTTTCTCTTTCCATAGCATATATTGTCATGTTTTTGATCCTTAAATGCTGTTTCTCAGAGTTTCTTTCATGTTCTAAAGCCTGTTTCACATGGACAGCACAATCCATTCCCTACAGACATGTGTCTCAAAGAACAGAGGCAGTATAATAGTTGGAATGAATTATAGCCAATGCAGTTGAGTAACAGATGCTTTCCTAATCTAGCAGCGTCAAATCTTGATTGGTGGGAGATTGAAGTGATGAAGGTTTTTGTCACAGCACTCAAATTCATCCAAAGTTACATTGAACTTAACAGAATGTTTTGGAAACACTGTGCAGTGTTCAGTTTTTGACTCAGTGCTTCCTCTCTGCAGGGCAAAACCTTCAGCATCTGGAAACTGAACGACCTCCATAACCTGGAAGTGTTTGTGTCTCTGCTGCTGTTCGGGGAAGTCCACAAAGAGCACTGGAAGACGGAGCCGGGCACAGTCATCGGTCTCCTCAACCCCAACCCTATGAAGCAGAAAGACGGATATGACGGGGTGAGTTGACAGTCTGGACTGAAAATAATACCGTCTGCCATAATTGTCATTAAAAATGCTTGAATTTGATTTGCAATAGAATGTGGGAATCCAGATCCAGTGATATTAAGCTTATTACAACTTGTCAGAATCCTCCTCTGTAGGTTTCACCCATTCCTTTAGTTTTTAAATAGTGGAATTGAGGGAGAAATCATATAGGAGATATTGGGGAGGGTTTGAGTTTTTTATATAGCTAACCCTCATAGCTGGAAATTTTCATTCTTTTCCTGCATGCAGCATCTGATTTTACTAAAAGATGACCCGCGTGTAGACAAGATTTAAGTCTGAACCGGGTGACAGAAAACTGGGTCAGAAACACGGAACGTTTCACTCTCATAGCTCATTGCAATTGAAAATGAGCCGTTGTCCTGCCTGAGTTGAAGTGATAATGTTGTTTTGTTTATCTTTTACTGAACTGGTTTTGAGATTGAGAGGTTATTGACTGGTTTGGCAATGAAAGCCAATTACAGCAGAACGCAATCTGGAGGTCTTGGTGAAATGAAAATAGGCAGTCGGTGTCAGCATGGCACGACACACTGAGATGTTAAGAGGGGAATGTGGCGGGGGAGGCCAAAGCTGTTTCCAAATGCACTACACACACACACACACACACACACACACACACACACACACACACACACACACACACACACCCTTACCACCCACAGAGGGCAGTTTGAGTTCAGACCAGGAGAAACGAGGAGTCACCTCCACTCCATTACATTTTGGACACAGCTTTTAAAATCTCACTAGGAATTGTTTCATAAGCGATGGTCAGACCAGGTGATGTTCGTAGGCTAAAGAGCTGTCATTAAAACACAATTACAGCTTTTGTATCAAAAAATTGTTAGTAGCTTTTCACAGTTTTCTTTAATGTTAACTGCCCAAAAGATGATCTCTTTAATTCTGCTGCATCAAGACTGATCCTCTTTGATCCTGTGTAATAGAGTGCTATGCTGAATCAGTTAAGTACTCTTTCCTAGATGACTGCGCTCTTCCTTTTGTCTTTCTTCTGAGAGCATTTTCTTTCTTGTGTTTTGTTTTTTTGCTTGAAAATTTGAACTAAATCGATAAATTTATTATCAACAGTTGCTCATTGCTTTTCTGTTGATTTATTATTGACTAATTGTAACTGAGGAAAATAACAGTGACAGCTAGGCCTGCACAATACGACGAAAATCTGTGATGTACGATTCAATATTGTGACGGTATAATGACTTTTGATAAATAAACAAATACTGAACTCACTGTATTAGTTAATCTCACAGTTGCCACCATATTGAGACCAATTAATCTGAGGGTAGCTGACGGTTAGCTGGGGCTCTGTCTGACTCGCCGAATGTTAGCATGCTTGCTGAGTGTGAATGCGTGACATGTATAAATAAAATCATTTTTCTTGTTCATTATGTTTCAGTCAGCCTTTTGGGATGTGTTTTAATGATATGTATCGAGATGATGATGAAGTTTGACTTATCTTTCAGCACTAATGACAGCACATTGTCATTATTTCTCATATTATAGATGATAAAAGCTTGTGTTGAACATTTGCAGGTGAGCCTGACGGTGGATCACCCACAGAAGGTGTTGCTGTTGGGTGTAGCTCAGGACTACGGCAACTGCGTGGCCATGAAGAAGAACGGAGACCCCTGCTCTCAGATCGTCAACATGGTGGGTCCATCTTCCCTCGGTGTTCCTTTCTCTGAATTTATTAAAGTTATAATGAGTTAGGGTTATCTGTATCTCACAGCTTGTTTCTTTGTGGCTGTTTGTTCACAGTATGAGTGCCAGTACTGCCAGTATCACGTTAAGGCCCAGTATAAGAAGATGAGCGCGAAGAGGGCCGAGCTGCAGTCGTCGTTTTCTGGGAAAGCTCCCAACAAGGTGAAGGGGAAGGGCGGCAGCCTGAAAGAGCGTCTGTGTCAGGACGGCTTTCACTACGGCGGTGTGTCCTCAGCCGCCTGCGCTGCCTCACTGTGAGTCATATTCAATGGAGTCATTTTATTGTACTGGTTTCTACAAACCTTTCCTTTAATGCATCATATTTAATCAGTGCATCTTACAATAAATAACGTTGGAATAATGTGCGCTATGAAGATTTATTGTGTCTATATATAGCACATATAGCAGATAATAACACATACCGAGGTCACAGCCCTGTCCAATTTGGATTCTGGCTGAAATTGTCTTCACACTTTTACAGTGATTGCTGAAGTCAATTGTGCAGGACTAACTGCAGCTTACAAAGCCAGGAACAGCGTGTGGGACCTGGCAAGGATGCGAGCTGCCTGACATTTTCAGTAACAGGTCTATTTGTTGCAGAACGGCATCCAAACCGAACAAACCCGTCCAGAAGACTCTGGATAAGCTGTTTGTGAAGGGCTCGTCCCAACTCATCGATCAGGCCAAGAGGCTGGGTGAGGACCAGTAGTCTTACACACACTCATACACACACACCTCTACCCTCCTTCCTGTAACCTAATTTTTCCCAGTTGTCTCTTTTAAAACAGTGACTGTGAAGGGAGAGGACACTAAATGACTGACTGTAAAAGTAAAAAAGGAAAGTCCTTTTTTTAATTGTCTCTTGTTTGTGTGTTTTTTTTTTAGCCGTGCAGTCTGGTGAAGTTTCAGGTTGTTCAAATGAATTTAAGAGCCTGATGTCGATGCCAACACCCGGAGCTCTGCAGCTGAAGAAGCATTTAATACAGGGCACCAAACCAGGTACATGGCCTGGAAATATCTCTGTGCCTTTGACTACTACCACTCATGGCCAGTCCCTCACTGAATTATGAGACATTCTTAAAATACATCAATATTTACAGTCAAGGTGAAAAAGCAGCAACAGTGCTGACAACAGGCCATCTCTGATACAAGGTTTACTCCCAGTACCACTTTTACAAGGCAAGGCTCGTCTAGTGACACAGAAGCTACTGACAATAGTTACTTTTTAAATATCTTTTACTTTAGTCTCTCTTTCAAACTCGACACTGACTGAACAATGTTCGAGCACTGCCTTAACAGAGACAGATTAAAAAATGTTAACTAGACACCGTCACTTCAACACATGTAATAGCATTGCGCCTGACAAGTGGCGAAAATTGTATTCCCCCCACCGCGTGTTGTGTTAGCATCAATACAATCGGAGCCAGAGCCAATACATACCTGTGACTATTGCAGAATCATTTGTCATGGGAGTAAATGCCAATCATACCTATTCACATTAACTGATTTTCAGTATGAAGAGGCAGAATATCAGCTTGAATCTGACCACAAATGGATTTTAAAGAACATAAGCAGTTCATTTGAATCTGAATGTGCCGTTCTGCAGTGAATTAGTCCAGTTCATTGATGTTAATTTGCCTCATCAATTCTTAATGTCAACTTTTTCTGTGGTAAATTCGGGGAAAAAAATCATTAAAACTTTACAAATAAGTAATGTAGCCTGGTTTGATCCCAGCTTGCAACAGTAGCTTGGTGTTTACATTGTTGTTCGTCCTCAGTCTCCAAAGATGCAGCTGGAGCTCCCCTTCAGTCCATCTCAGCCTCAGACCTGCTGAAGCAGCAGAAACAGATGCAGCGGGAATTTCTGCAGAACCGTCGGCAGAGGGCAGACAACATCCAGAAGAGGGTGCTGCAGAGTTCAGCGGGACCCAGACCTGGGTCGTCATCCTCACTGGGCCGGGTTGGTCTGACGTCCCCGAAAGCAGCGTCTGAGGTCCCCAAGAACACCCAGAGCCCTGCGGCTCCCCACGCCCCCACCCTGGGACGAGGCTTCTCTGAAGGGGAAGACATCCTCTTCTTTGAGAGCAGTTCTCCACCTGCACTGGCCCCCAGCGCTCTCAGCCTATCAGCTGCCAAGCTGACTGCTCTGAAGAAGCTGAGAGCCAAAGGGAAGGGGCTCCAAAAGGAAGACCCCAACGCCGTGAAGAGAAAGAGGAGTAACAGCAGTGAGATCAACACCCGGGTGGAGAAGAATCTCACCTCACCCAAGGGTACACAATCATACCTGTGTCTCTGTCTGTTTCTTTTTTACCAAATACAGAAAAGCCTGCGTATTTTGTCTGTTTGCACATGGCTCTTAGGGCCACCATATACCTCCATTTACGATGCAGCATAAAATAAACCTAATTGATTTTAGGGATTTTGCTTGGTAGTGGTTTATATAAGAAAATCATTCACTAAAAGGACATGCAGTTATGACAGAGGGTGAAGAGCTCACTGCTGAAAGTGAAGAAATTTGAGCACTAGATTCGTCTATCAAACAATTTATTGTTGCCTGTTCTAACCTGTCCTTTTACTTACTGTGCAGGTGAAACAGCCAGTAACGAGGAAGAGGAACCAGCCCAGAAGAAGAAGCGAGATCAGCTCCTCTACGTCCAGTCGGAGGAGTTTCAAAAGATCCTCAACGCCAAATCCCGACACGGCGCTGTGCTACAGGCGGTATGACAAGTCACACTTGATAACATTCATCTATAACATATAAAACAATGTAAGATGTGTTTAAATTAAAGACATTTTCTATCTCTCTCAGGCTGAGTACCAGCTGCAGGAGCGCTACTTCGATGTCCTGGTGAAGAAGGAGCAGATGGAGGAGAAGATGAAGGGCATCAGAGAGATGAAGTGTCGTGCTGTTTCCTGTAAAAAGGTACTGAGTTATAAATATATAAATTAGCCATGTGTGGTGTTTATAAACATTAATATGAGCATGGTAGAGAGGATTAATAGCCCCCTCTCAGTTGAACTAAGTTATTTCCCATGATCCCTTGCCTCCAGTGTGGCTACACCTACTTCAAGCCGGCAGATCGTTGTGTGGAGGAGAATCATGACCTGCGGTGGCACGATGCTATGAAACGCTTCTTCAAATGTCCCTGTGGACAGAGAGCCATCGCTCTAGACAGACTGCCCAACAAACACTGCAGGTGAGACTCTTAATGCTCCTGTCATCACTTTCAGGATTCACTATGATCATGCAATTAACATGCGTATTAAATTGAATGTTGTATTATCTTTCCAGTAACTGTGGGCTGTTTAAATGGGAGCGTGATGGGATGCTGAAGGTAAAATCTCTTTTACTCGGATCATTTAAAAAGAATCTTCCATTGTTGTGAAAGAAACAGACCTGATGTTGCTCTTGACGTTTTTCTTTCAGGAGAAAGCCGGACCAAAGATCGGTGGAGAGCTCCTCCTGACTCGAGGAGAGGAGCACGGCAAGTTCCTCAACAGCAATTGACGACACCAAGCTGTTTTTTTTTTTTTTTACATTTGTATGAATCATGTTTTTAAAGTGTTTGTTTTGTTCATTATGTATATTTGAATGTCTGTGATAATATTGGATGTGCTGGAAATAGGCTGATTAAAGTGATATTTTGCATTGTTTCATGTCAAACGTTTGTTTTTTACTCGGTTGATAGAACACTGTAGTGATGAAGGCTGAGCACACTGATTCTGGTGCAGATCTGGAAAAAATTTAATCATATAAATCTAATTTAATAGTATGATGGAAAACATTTTCCCAATATAATGTTTAGTTTCCTGACTGTTATTCTGTTTTTTCACAAGAGACATTTTGACATGAGACAGTAGGAAAGAACAGGCCTTAGTGAGTGATGGCTGAATTCAATTTAGCTGCTTCAAATTAGGATCCTGAATTTTTAATATTGTGCATGCTGGCTCACTGTCTCCCTGTCACGGCTGACTGAGACCCTTGAACAAAACAGCCATCGTTAATGTTATTAGTGACACATGCTTTTCCTGCGAGGACAAGCCAAAATGTCTGCTGTGAAAAAGCCCAGTCCTTTCAGATTAAAGCTTTTTTTAAAAAGTTTTTTCTAGCCTTTAATAAACACTATGAAACCTTCATGTCTCCCCACGTGAACATAAACGAAACGGTACACACAATCTGAGAAATAATGGAATTCTATTTGCTTTTGGTTGTTTCCTACTGCACTGGATGTAAACTGGGTAGTGTCGGCAGGATAAGGAAATTATATCCTTTGCGACTGAGAGAAAGTAGTTACACCTATAGCTGTACTGCATAGGAAATGAAGGTGTGATTAGCAGAACATCTTCCCACAACATCTAGAAGTTGTTTACCTTTATGCTATAGTTGCCAGTCTAACAGCTGCAAAATCTCACAAGGCTCATCGTTAATGAGGACGAAATCTTGCCATAACATGGTTAATAATAACACTGTATGCTATTTGATGATCAGGGGGCTTGGGGTGGCACTGTTCACCATATTCTGACACGTTATAGACCAAATAACTATCAATTAATCAAGAAAATAATGGACAAATCAACAGGCAATGAAATACTCTAGTTGCAGCCCTAAACTCAATTATTTCTTTCAGTTTGCTGCAGGGGTTTGATGATTGTTACCCATGGGCCACTTGGATATTGTCACATACACAATTTGTTTGCAGCAGTTACTGACAGCAGAAAAAGTTTCAGCAATCTAAAACAAATACAGAGCCCAATTAATAATAAAGGCAGGTTGCTTATATATAAAAAGTATTTAACAGCACTTCTTCGTTATACTATTAGGGAGTCATCACATTACTGCCTTTAAGAAGCCCTCTTACTGTTTCATATTTCTGGAACATTTGGTATTTGGTTAGTAAAGGACTTGAACAGTCTCCTGCATCAGGACACAGCCATCCTCTAACACACTCCATGTGTTGGCGTGATGACAGAGGCCAGGTGGCGCACACTCCAGTCAGCGAGCCAATCCACTTGGCTGTGAATTGGAAAGGTCTGAGGTGGAATCACAGCACAGAGATAAAAATAAGGTTTTTGGATGTGAAGCTGTGTGATTACCCAGTATGGCGTGCCATGCCACATCATTCTGAGGGTTTCATTTGGGCTCATTGTGCCGTCGCTATTTTTTTTCCCTCTCTCCACTTCGTCTGTCTCTCCGTTGCCCAGTTTGTGTCTAATATTTCCACTCTGGAATGTGGAATCCATCTCCTCCTGATGACTTCTGCAGCTCACCTCATCTTCTCTTTTATTCCACACCGCCTCCCTTCCTTTAAATACTCCAAATACCAGACAGAGCGAGCCTGAGTAAAAACACATCAATGGTCTGGTGAAGTCAGACACCTCTTTATTTGTTATTTCGACTTCGGGACATAAAATATGTTTCAGATTGTTGCTAATGCCTCAGGCTGACATTGTATAGCTTGTATGTACATGCAGAAAAGGCAGTTAAAAACAAACATGTAAAATGTATGCCTCCATTTTATATAATCAAGTCAGCTTGCAATACAAAAACTGCACTTTTAATACATTTTACAGTTTGACATGGAGACACATATTGTACCATTAAGGTTTTAAAAGAGATTAGAAAAAACAAAAACAGAGATAACCTGTATCTTGTAGATTAAAGTAGAGAAAAATAAGGCGATAACTTTAGCACTTGCTCTCACTGTGTCAGGAATCTACATTGGTACGGGGGTAAAGGTGATACTCCAATGAGAGGTGCTGTAGCCCGGCCCTCCACGCAACACAGTACGCTCAGTGGAACCAGTGGTAGCGAGGATAGAGGCCATCGTAGTGATACTCCCGTAACTGCTCATTCGTCTCCCTTGATCTCTCATCTTGCTCTGTGGATAAAGAAAATCAAAAAAATAAACAAGGTGGCTATAATCAAGGTCGGAATTATCACCTTACCGCAGTTTCTCTCTGCACTGCGGTGCTTTAGCGTCTTTTAGCTAATTGTTTTGGTTATCCAGCTTAAAAATGTGCTTCTTTGGTTCACTGGCGTTGAAGGTAACCATCGCAGAATATTGCACGTGCTTTTACGATAGAATAAGAGGGGGTGTTTTTGTTCTTCTCCTCGTAATGACATTGGGTATATGTAGGATGAAGAGCCAACAATCTTGAGACTTATGAACAATAAGAGTTATGACATGTGGGACTTTCTACAAAACCATGGTGTGTTCTGTGATCTAATGGTGGAGATCTTTTTACCACCTTGTTGATCCAAACCATCCAAAACACTGTCACGTATAAAACCGAGTCGCATTTTTATGGTTAGCAGTTCTTAGTTTAGAAACTGTCATGACAACTATCACACTGGACAGACACCCGCAGGGATGATTGTCAGCTTGGGGTCGACCACAAATGGACACTGTGATTTGGTATGGAGTCCCAGGCACTCTGTCGCGGTCCAGAGGCTCGTGGGTGACGTGAAGTTCATTCAAGACCCAAACTGGAACTCCAACTCCAAGTAAACGTCAGGTTTTTCCACAAGGATCAATTACGGTTAGCCATCACAACATGACACAAAGTTAATTTAGCTGGATTTGTTGCATCCAGGTCTTACCATCACGCACTTCCTCGGCGTAGTTCTCATGCTCATTCCTTTGCTCCTCATTGTATTCCCTCCAATGCTCGTTCGCAGCAATCTTTATCCTCTGCTCAGCTGGGAGAGAAGAAGGGAAAGTTGAGAAGTCATCCAAACATTTGCTCTTCACGTGCTGGCATGATACTGATAGATGAAGCAGGTACAGACTGTTCCCTCCATAGACAACCTGATGTTTTTTACTTTTAGCTATGCAAGTGGCATGGCGTTTGAAGTTAACTTTGTAGACATTCATGGTCCCAGAGGATAAATCTTAATGATTAATGACTCCCTGACTTGCCCTCCAGCCTCAGCAGCTTTAAAAAGTTTTCACCTGTCTTGTATTTCAACATCTATTGGCACCAAATCTTGTAAAGACATTCCTGGTCCCCAGAGGATGAAACCTACTGACTATGATCATCCCCTAATTCCTTTAGTGCCACCATGAGGTTGACATTTTTGGTTTTTAGTTACATATTTCAGCAACTATTGAATAGCTTGGTGTAAAATTTAGTACACAGATTCATGGTCCCCTCATGATGAATTGTAAAAACTACGGTGATCTCTTGGTGATCTCTTGGCTTTACATCGCGCACTATCACCAGGTCCAAGATGATGAATCCTAATGACTTTGGTGATTCCCTTACCTGCCCTGTACCCTCACCAGCAGGTCAAAGTTTTCACATGTCCTGTATTTCAACATCTTTGGGCACCAAATCTTGTTCAGACATTCCTGTTCCCCAGAGGATGAACCCTACTGACCCTTGATAATTCCCTGTCTCCTCTAGTGCCCCCATGAGGTTGACATTTTTGGTTCTTAGTGAAATAGCAGGAACTATTATACAGATTGGTGTGAAATTCAGTGCACCGATTCATAGTCCCTGCATGATGAATTCAAAAACTTTGGTGATCTCCTGGCTTTACATCCAGCACCATCAACAGCTCTGATTTTCATTTTGCCCAATGTTTTTTTTTTTTTTTTTTACAAATTAGCAAACGTTAGCATGCTTACAAATTAAAATTACAATGGTTAACATGGTAAGCATAATATTTGATTAACATCACCATGTTAGTATTGTCATTGTGAGCATGTTAGGACGCTGACAATAGCATTTAGCTCAAAGCAATGCTACTGTACGCCTAAGTACAGCCTCACAAACTTATTTTCCTTACAAATAGGCCAATGATTTAGGGCTTAGTTGTACTGTAGGAAATACGGCTCACACCCACCTTCACACCTGTAAAACTACTTGCCTGTCAACAGGTGTTTGTGCTGCCTCTCTTTTTGCCATTCTGTCTTATTTGTTACCCTGCAAATTGATTCTATTTTCCTCTTCAGCATACTGTTGTTGAATATGGAGTATGCTAAAGTGATGGCATGTCCTAACCACTTCTTCTACCCCTTTTCCACCAATGTGGAAAGGGTTCCGTTCAGGTTCCGGTACTTTATTTTGACCTGTTTGGAGCATTTCGACCCAAACTAAACTGGTCCCGAATCTGAAAATTTGGTTCCAAGTAGGAGCCAAAGAATAGCAGGTTTTCCTTGATCTAAAGTGCAAGACATGATGAAATGTCACACTCTTTGTCAAACTATCTTCTTTAATAGTTGGCTCATTCTTGTTTTTGGATTAAAACCCTCCCTGTTGATAAAGCATCCTTGATTACAATGATTCTGCTCAAAACTGGTGGAACTGGGCTGGTTTGCTGGATAGCACCGAGGTTCCAAAAACCCTGAATGGAACCGATCAAAAGACAGAGCTAATTTGGTGGAAAATTGCTGTCCTTGACCTCAGAATAACAGATCATAAGGTAAAGGGGAAAATCATGAGACATTTGGAAACACAACCATACAGGGATGCACTGAAGTGACAGTTGGTTATTCAATCATCAAACATCTGTTGGAAATATTGGATATTACAGATCTGTGCGTCGTGTTTTGAATAACTCTTTTCTGTAAGTACATGTTGATCTTTTGTATCTTACAGTCAGGTAATAAAGACTATATGAAAAAAAATGATATTGGCTGACAAACCACAACAAGCTACTGAAGCAGAACCTCAAAAACAACTCAAATTCAGCCATGTTGTGATCATTTGTTGGCATGCAAGTGCAGAGATGCTTAAGGCCTGGCCAAAAGAAAAGTCCTTACAAACAGTCACACAACTGCCCCCTCATGAACCGAGCTGGCATGAACATAATCAGCCTTTTTCTACACTAAGTGTTTTATTTTTTTCCAAGAATGCAAGCCTGTTTGTCCAGCGACGAGGTCCCGTTTGGTGCTCTGATGGGCGGGCAAGGTGAAATGACCTGTCTCTGGAGGCCTGCTCAGGGGCACACTGCTCTGATGGGTTTTTCACCAGTAAAAGAGACGAATTGACAAGAAAATAATTCACCGAAAGGAGGAAAATCACTGTTGGCAACAATTTTGGTAAGTCTGGCCATTTATCTCAGTTAAAGGAATAAAGGAATCCTGTTTCTAGTTTTTGAAAAGTTATTTTGGTCATATAGTATGACGAAGTTCCAGCGTGATTGCAGGAATGTCCTGGAACACCTTTAATTTGTGTGTTAGTTGATTTGGGTTGATGTGTGTCGGTGTTGTGCATCGTACAGGATGCTGGCAGTGAAAGAATGAGCTTATTGTACCAAGAGACTGACAGAGTAAGAGCCTGCTCCATGCTACCCTGTGACTCCTTCTGCAGCCTCCAGCTGCTGTGTGTGTGAGAGAGAGTGTGTGTGTGTGTATGTTGGATTTAAGAGCTGCTACTGTATAGAACAACACCTGCCTGAGTTTCCATTACTCTCTTTCTATTTCTCTCTTGAGCTTGAGTCCCCTTGAGTCCAGCTACAAAACAATAAACCGACACTCACACTTACACACATTTCTCTGTGGGAGGCCAAACTTAAAATGTGGCCACATAAACCACTCAGGCAGTGCTGTGACAAGTCAACCACACATAACACCAAATATGAATAAATATAACACTAACTTAAAACCACAGACCAAACACTTTACTCATGAACCTGCTGGTTTCCTGACAGTGAGATGTAATCAACTCAAAACTATTTCCTCCTGGCAGATGACAGCAGTCCAGCTATTGTTATCTAAAGAGAAACCGATTTTAAAGCAGTTACCTTGGAGCTCAGCATAGTTTCGGGGTGAGCGGCGACTGCGACGTTTAAAGAAGTTGGATGCTTCCGACTCGGGCACGAACACCGGCCGTGCTGGCCCTAAAAGTCAGAGGTCAGAAGGTGAAGGTGACATGAGTAGGATGTGTGGAGCACAGTTATTTGAATTAGTGAAAAAGGGTTGATCAGGGTTATAACCTTTAGGATGGCCTTTAGCATGGCCTGCTTTTGAGTCGTCCCGGACTGCTGCACTATCCACCACACTGGAAACTTCAGTTCGAGGGAAAAGAAAAATTATGATTTCCTGTCTTTAATTCTAAAAAACATGTGAATTGTGCCAGTATTGTGACAATATTATTAACAAATAGTAGTCAGTGTTGTAAAAAGTACCCAAAAGTCATACTTGAGTATTATTATAGATATCATGTCAAAACTTTGGTAAAAGTGAAAGTCAACCATATACCTAAGTATTCAAATGGATTTTCTGGAGTAGTGTCAAAAGTAAAGTAAAAGTAAAGGTAAATTATAAAGATGTAATCAGATCAGCACCTGATTATTTAAGGAAACACCTGTTGGCAGTTAAGCACAGAGCGAATCTGACAGATCTGCATGCAAAATGAGATATAGATATATGTACATGTATGTCTATACTGTATTCTATGGGCCAACCTATCATCAGCCTGGCCAATTATCAGATGTAGTATTCAGCATTTCTCTGATTATCTGAATCAGTGTCATTTTTTTTATTCAATTGTCGATAAACAAAATCAATTTAACAATGCACTACTTTGGCTCTGATGCAGTATGCGATCTTCAAAGTAACTAGATACAAATGTTATCAAATAAATGTAGTGGAGTACAGTACAGAACTTAAAAAAATATACTTAATTACATTACATTGCTTCCCATCGTATACAGTAAATACATACAGTACATCTAAATATATGTATAATTTACTTTAAAGTACATTTAATGTCAGATACTTTTACCAAAGTAATATTTTGATAAGATATTTTTAACTCAGTTTTTGGGTACTTTTTACATTACTGATTACTGGACATCTCCAGGTGAAATTACAGCTTTTGCTTCTCTATTTAAATGAAAGAAAAGATATTTCCTCGGCTCCTATAGCCAAACATGTAATGCTTGCTGCCTGTACTCATTACTGAAAACATAACTCAAAACTAATTTAATGCAAATATGAGTCTATTTAATCTTATACAAAATGTACAAAATGATCACTACATTTTGGAATAAATATTGAATTTACATATTAACTCAGGCACATTTCAGTGCATTACACCCTCAAAACTATTCTTTTAATCTCCTCTGAGGATGTATAATCAAAAACACCCCTCTCCACGCCCACCCAGACAAGGTACTTACAGGTGAGGAAGAGGAGGGTGGTGAGCAAAGAGAGCACAACAACTTGAGTCCAGGACATCTTGATAGAGAGAGACGCAAGAACCTTACTGGACCTGACAGCACACCTAACTGAACTGAACTGAGAGAGGAGAGGAAGATGAAGGAGGAATGGGAGGAAGGTGGGGGAGGCAGGGAGAGTGGGAGGAGAAAGAGGAAGAGAAAGGCTCAGGGAGGGGAGGGAAGCTGCTGGAATTTTGATTGCCCAAGGGAGAAGAAGAAGAAGAAGAAGAAGAAAACATGGAGGGAAAGGATGAGTGATGGGTGAGGTGAATTAAAGAAGGAAAAGAGTAAATGTGTGTTTATATATAGGTAAGAGGTACAATATGTTGAGATGTATGAGATGTAGTGGAGTACGTGAGTAGATGTACTAGTTACATTCCACCACTGTGTACTACATAGTAGTGACATAGATGTGCTGTATCACAGAGACTTTTTTGCAATTACTGCTAGCTTATGGTATCTGCATATGCTGCATTGTTTCAAATGTTGAAAGGTTGAATACTAGAACTACTTAAACCTGCATTAAAAGATTTTTGGCCACTTGGGGGCAGCACAGCATTGACCTTTTATCACCTGATCAAGTTGATTAACTAACAATTGCCTTAACACATCCAACAGACATGGAGCAACATTAGCATTGGTCTGAAATGAAAACTAATGTACACAAACATAACATCCACCTGATGAATATAAATCTAAGAGTTGCTCCAATTTTAGCTCTGTTTTGGTCTCCACCAACTCCTGAACTGTTCCTTTAATTAAAACTTCTATATTTACAATGACACGGGTCATTTCACTATGCAGCTTTAAACATGTAGAAACTGAGGTGAATTATATCCTAATATGGTTTTCTGTGTCTCTGAACGATTTTTCTGAGTTATGGAGAGATCTGCAACAGGAAAGTATTGTCAGCTGTGAGACTTTCTGCCTCTGTTTTGAATTCTGAGAGAGAAAAGTGGATCAGCAAACAGAGGCAGGTCTGCTGCTTTGGCGACTCCTGCAAGAAATCAAAGACAGAGACAAAGAAATTTCCCCATTTGCGGGACAAATAAAGGCTTTCTGATTCTGAAACTGGACACAGAGGACAAGGACGAATAATGTAAAATTTCATTAGAACGTTAGCTTTGAGATTTATTTCTTTTTGCCAAGTATATTTATTTCCTGGCTCATATGCTGTTTTGTGTGGCTGGGTGAGCTGACACAAACGAGGACACGTCTCTCACCACCAGCCTATCAGTTATCAAAGACTCATCCAGTAGTTCAAGGGCCCCTTTGTGTCTGTACGTAGATGATGTTCATACAGACTTCCATGTGATGTTTTTGTGTATTTTCTTTGCACCATGGGTTAAACTTGAGTTTGCTGACCAAAGATCATTGAGCTTGAGCTCTGAATAAATAGGTAAATGGGTCAGTTTGCAGTTTGAAGACTGTTTGACAAAGTTTAAAGCTGAAATAAACCCTCCATCCCCAAAAGAAGATACAATATTCGATGTATAGGCATGATATTACACCTATAGATAATGTGTAGCTATTGCAAAATAATAAGACTTTATAACATGGAATTTAACAGACCTGCTGTGCTCACAGATTATTATGGCGTGCTCTATTGTGCATTGTTACCTACTATATGAATGGGGTATATTTCCCCTCAGGCAAAGTGTATGCAAGTGGTAACATCTCAATGCTGTAGTGGACCCTGTCATTATCTTTCCAGGTATGACTGATCTCAGGGTTGAGCATACCTTATTGTACTAACCTGTGGTTAATGCTTCATCGTGCTTTGGGCTATTGAAATGCATGTGTGGAGATTCGAGGTGCAGAATTTATACATTGCTATGGATTTTTCCTTTGACTGTGTGTGAAATCTGAAATGTGGGTCAGTTTCCTCCAAGGGAAACTGGGCAGAGACGACGGGCCACTTTGCCCAGAAAAATGACAACAGATCTGCAGTCAGGGGAACTTTTAGCAGTACATGAGCCTGCAGTTAGACCTGTGTGTGTGAGAAACTATTTGCTGTGTGTGCATTTATCTGTATTCGCTTGTACAAATGTGTTTTTATACCTATGTATTTATTGGTGTATATATGTAAATGTGCCTGATTGTCCCTCTGCAATGTCTCTGGTGTTTGTTCATATCAGACTGTAGAGTTCATTTGGTTGTTTACCTCCTTCTCTAATGCCCACCTCGACAAAGCCTCCACATTACAGCTCTCCTGTGTGTGAATGAATTTCCTGCATTTCTGAATAAAACACAGAACTGAGAGCTTCCCTTTGGATTTGGACAAAGGCGCTGTTTGAGTACACACAGGCACACACTCTCTAACCTGTGCAGGATCAGATGTTTTTCGGGGGGCTCCAAGGTGGGGAGCCAGGAAATAAGCAGGCCCCCATCTGAAAACAGTGAAACCTTCCGAGACCATCATGTGACTGTCGGAAAGTCATTCAGTGTTGAGCAACTTTCTCTGATGCACCGACAACAGTATGTGTGATTGTAATCTGTCCATAATCCCACAACAGTTTTCTCGTTAAAAGGTGCAATGTGTAGGGATTCGCCACCTGTTAAATTTATACTCTTAACATTATCTGTTATTCATACTTTTAGTGGCAGGTTCTCAGTGTGTAGTTACTGGCTATGATATATAGCAATACTTAGGATCTGATACAGTGTGCCTATCTAATATTGCAACACATCCTCATACACAACAACTGAATAGGTCCATTGCAGCGACTCTCAAAACATGATTTAACATAATCGATGTTACTTATGTTATGGATTAGATTATTGTATGTGTAAATATCATGTCTTTAGGATTTACATATTTGGCACTTAATTATGCTCTAGACTTTAACATTTATCAACTTCAAGTCTTTTCATGGTTGCACTCATTTATTATTATTAATGTTATCAAAACATTTCATTTATCACAGCATGAAAAACAAATGTACATTCACTCATCATCAAAAAAAATCACATCAACAGACACAAGAGCATTAACACACAGTGTTACATTAGTATAAGGTAAAGGCCTCTGTTAGTGTTAAGAGCTACAGTCAACACTGATCATTCGCACATTTTTGCTTGAGAAGAGCTTTCAATATTCTCTCACTTACACAGCTTAGTCTCATTCTCAACCTTGCTCCACCTCTCTCTCTCTCTCACACACATTACGATCCTTACTTTCTTAATCAACACGGGAACTAATCTTTTCCAAGCATGTGAAACTAACGTCCCTTTGCTCGTCCAATTATTAATAAACAGTTTGATAGACATTTGAGACTGTGTTCACACGATCCACTGCTTTTAAGTGCCATTTTAACTGTATTAGCGCTGTAAAATGTTGTAAAGCAAGTAGCAGTTCTACTGACTGTCAGGTGCTTTAGTCTACAACTGATATTATCTATTTAAATAGTACTTCATGTCTTTATGTTTTCAGTTAGAACAACATGCTCTCAAGTACATTTCCAAATTTTTCAAATCAGCCAAAACTCTAAAGTATCAAGTAACAAAAAGTCAGAACTGAGTTACCTAAAAAATTTATTCCTCCATTAAAATTTCATAATATGATAAGAAAAATGAATAATTTCACTAAATAAAACACTTTCTGTGCCAGTGTGAACATGCCCTGTTACTTCTTATCCAATCACCACAGCAATCTTTTCTACTTTGAGCTCAGCCATTAACCAGCCTGCAGTGATTTCTTTCATCGCAGGCCTGTGGTGTCTTTATAGGGAAATCCTCTCTCCCTGAACCAGGCGGCCTCGGAAAGCCCAGGTGTCCTGTAGGAGAAACAGAGTTAAAGGTTACTTCAACAAAAACAAACCACAAGTATCTACATTTCTTTCAACATGTTATCTATTGAAGTACTTAATGTCCCTTTGCCTAATGATACATACACATGTTTTGAGTAAGATGCAATGCACTGAGCATCTTTAAACCCAATAAATGGGAGCTTTACCCCTAGCCTCTGATCTGACTTGGTTTTCTTGTTTGCAGTAACAGCCTGTCTCCCTGTATGTTTACTGTTAACATTTGCTCTTAGCCAAATTACATTTAACTTTGACATGCTTTCTGAGTTAAATTTCAGTTATATGTCTGATAATGACAAGTAACAACACTGACAAGCAACTGTGTTCAGAATGCAGATACTTGACTTTACTAAGCTGACTGTAAATTAAATGTAGCTCATGACAGAGACATACAGTGTAATTTATTGGGCTCCTCATATCTTGTTGATATCAGCTACTTATGTTGTTATTGCTACCAAACTTGAGTTATAACATGCTGTGTTAGTGTCCAATGCAGCTTTAAGGTTGAAGTTTGTTATTACTGCACTAAGCTTCAAAGGTTATACTCACACAATCCTACCAAATATCAACATTTAACATCAATATTTTTTTCAATTCGTGTGAACTGTATGAAAAACAGATAAAACTCCAAAGTTCAGGACTTTTTGATCAATCACTGCCCGATCCCACTGAACGAAGTCTTCCGTTTTATCAGCCCCATTTTTAAAGTGTGTGCTTGCGAGGACAGTCAAATTTAGAAATTACAAGCCAAATATGAACAATGCCCTTCATTCTCGCATATCTGTTCACATTTTTGTCTGACTGAAATTGCGTTGGTCACGTTGGATTGTGTGTATAATATATAAAAGTTGAGTATAAAGTCTCAAGAAATTCAGAGGTAATGGAACTGTATCAAACACCCTAAAGTGATTTGTATCTCATACTATGTTGCTGCGACAGGCAGTGTTTTATTATTATAAATGTAATGTGAATGCAAATGTCTGACCGTGAAGGTAATTTCGTTGCCCAGAGCGTACTTCCTGGCTGCGATCTCCTGCACCTCTTTCTCTATGTTCTCCTGTGTGGTTCCCTTCACGTCAATGTAATAGCAGTCAGCACCAGCATAGTGGCAGGAGATGGCCTGGAAACAAAAGTAAGAACACAAAAGATCCTGTGAGCTGATGAGGTGTGGCGCCTGTTTGTTGAAAGACATACTGGGACAACAGGTGGATTATGGGTACCTTGCGGAAGCCCTGCGTCTGGTTCATGCCGGAGCCATGGATCAGCAGTGGATGGAAAAAGACGGTATCACCCTTCTCCATCTCCAGGTGCACCCTGGGGTGCTGTGGGTCATAGCCACGCACTCCATGGTACATCTTGTTTACACCACCCTGAGGACCCACAAACAGTGTATATGTGTTTGTACTTCCTATCAAGTGTAATTCCTGTCGAATTTAGTGTGTGTGTGTGTGTGTGCGTGTTGGTGTGTACCTCCCACTCAGGGTAGTCGTGCTCCTGCAGGGTGCCGGTGTGTGTTCCCGGCAGGACGACCAGGCATCCGTTCTGCCTGTTTACTTTCTCCATTGCAGTCCAAGCACAGACGATCTTGTCTGCGGGGCGGAACGGGAAGTAATGCAGATCCTGATGCATCGGGTGACGAGACGTCTTCTTACCTGAAACAACAGGACAGACAGGTCATAACACCTGAACCTGGTGTTAGAAAACTAAAGAGAATAGAGTGACCCTTCTTATACAGCAGTTAAAATGAGTTCAAGGGATCCCTGAAGTGGTTCCAGTAGTTCTCCAGACAAACAAAAAACAGTAAATTGCAAGTATTACTTAATTGCTCCATACCTGTATCAGGAGGTTTGTTGATCAGCATTGTGTGCATGGCCATGATGTTGGGTCCAGTGAAACACTCCACATACTTCAGAATCTGATATATAAAAGCATACGTTTTTGTCCAAAACAGTTCACCTTTGCATTATTTCAAGCTAATTTTGCTTAAAAAGAATAAAATAAAGAAAAAAAGGATAGGATTGTTTATTCAGTTGGCATACATTTTAACAAAAATAGGTGAATCCAAGTAATGTTTTCTGCCGAACATCTCAGTGTCATATAGTCACATCAGTGTGGTTTTTGATCCTAGTCTGTCCAGGCTGTGACAAAATGCATCTTCAAGTATTCACTGAAACAGGTTGAAAGCCAACAGATACAAACAAGGACCTGTTGTGACCTTGTTGTGTGTGTGTTGTACCTCTGGTAAGGTGCAGTACCGGAACAGTTCAGGATCTTCCTGGTAGTCCTGCAGTTTGGAGACCGCTTTTTGATCCGGAACGAACTCTGACTTAAGGATTGCCAAGTCCCTCATCACCACCAGACCGGGAACCTTCACTTCCTGTCGACAGATCCGTTCAAACTCCTTCCTGGAGTCCACACAGATAAAATTCAGCATCTCACAATATAAATGTTGTGTAAATATAAATGTATAAGTGATATGTTAATGATCATACTCCGGGTCACCTGAACTTGTCGATGTCCTCTTCAGACACCAGATTCTTAATGAGAATAAAGCCATTTTCCTCGTAGAAGAGGCGCTGTTCTGGGGTCAGCAGGTCGTTATCAAAAGAATATCTACAAACAAAAAATGAAAACAGACAACAACATGTTGATTACTTTTATATTTAGTTGGAATCAAATCAATGATTAGTCCACTTGTTATTGTTGCATTCAGGTTATATTGGATACACAGTACATTTTAGTTTCTAAAAGGGAAAAAAGCACTACAAATAAAGCTGCAGTGACACTAAACCAGCTTAAAATAGGGCTTGTTTTCTTATTAAATTCTGAATGCATGACAATGATTGCACCACCAGCTGTTACTGCTTTCACACAGGAGTAGAGAAGTGGGGCATTAAACGTGGTCAAAGGGAGCGCTTGAGAAACTGTGTCAAAGGTGAGTGATAAATATAGATTGTATAATAGTGGACATGTAAACCTTTAGACAGAGACAACTGTTCTGGCTGCCAAATGCTGTGTTGGAACTGAGGCAAACTTAAACTCAAAGTGTCCTTACCTCAGTCTGTGTGGGTGGGTGGAGGTGGAGGTGGAGGTTGGAGCAGAGGTTGGAGCAGCTGTCTGAAGAAGTAAGTGAAGGAGAACAACAAGAAGCAGTGACACCTGGAAATAGACACAAAGCCTTCTGAGTTAGGCTGTGTTAAGCTCACTGTTTAGAGCCTCCATGTAACTGTTAGAAATTAATTTTCCTTTGGTAAAACTCTTTAAGTGCTCGACTTTTGACCAAAACAAGTTACCTACAACCGCTACAAAAACAATGGCGGCAGCCTCAATGCAAAGTAAGGGTGTTACTGTGAACACGAGTGAAAGAACCCAATTAAATAACGATAATAATGCATTCAAAAATAATAATATCGATAAAGTACACCTGTGTCTCCTCATTTCTCCAGAGGCCTGTGGTCCACAGCGGAACCCCGGTCTAACCCACCAGAGTTGCCCGCCGCTAGATGCGCAGCTGTCGGCTGACGGATCAGCCTCTTCCGCTCTGTGCAGCCTGGGTGATACGACAGCAGCAAAGCAGAATATAAGGATACGATCGCAGAAGAGGGTCGATCAAGATGATTGATCAGTAGTCTGAGTCTTTCCGCAGCCCGAGACATTTTGTCAGTCAGGTTGTAAGCCGGTGTGATCCCGGTATGGACGGATAACAACTTATGAGTAGTGTGTGACTGGGGCAAAGTGCAGTGATGATGACAACACACACCCACAGGCACTGTCAGTACAGTGCAGGCTGTTTTTACATGCAGGTCTGTACCACCTGGTTATTCTGAGGAAAAGATAAAATCATGTTTCACATAAGCATGTCATTTTGTTATGAGAAATACCTGGGGTAATGCATGATTAAATATATATGATCCTTACAAAGAATTATTGGACAGATGTGTACGAGACAGCAATATTTCTGTTTTTAAAATAACTTTTAAATATTAATCTATATTTCAACGTACTTATAATACTATTTTATATTTATAATCTGTATGAACAATTTTCAGCAATATGATAAAACTATAGTCGCTGCAGCTTTCATCCAACAGGTGGCGCCACACACCAGATATTAAACTTAATGGCAGTTTTTAGTTGTCTGCCCAGTTTATGGCCAATGTCCCATTTTTCTGTTTCTGCACAGATTATGGCTATTGATATCCATGGGCATAGTTTTAAAATCAATCAAATTGTTATCGAAGAACAAATCAAATATTCATAACTGTCTGATGACAAACAATCCCCTCAACTTGAGATTAATTTGAAAAATGATTTAATTGATAATATTTATTTTATACAGAATGTATGGTTATACTTAGAACGTTATTACAGTGAAAAAAATAACAAGTAAACCATCATCTTCTAATTTCAAGGAATATTTTTAAATGAATTATTTGAAAATATATGTGATACAACTTCACTATAAGATATAACATGACATTTTTTAACCTTTAACATATCACATGGACTGTTATTTTTGTTATTTGTGATACATTCAGTATCGGCTTTTTTTGTTGTTGTTGCATTTTTATTTATTTATTTATTTATTTATTTATTTTAGATGAACGTCTTTTTATTGTTTACTTGTCTTATTTAAACGTCGTATGTTCAATATTTCATTAAAGATTGACTTGGACAAATTAAAAAATGCATTTCAATACATTAATACAATTGTTTCACTGTTAGATCGCTTTAAAGGCACATTTTTGCAATGCTATGAGCGAATGACTTACAAGAAATAGCGGAAAGGAAAGCTATTGAATTAAAGATGCAAATGTTTCCCAGCCCTCCTCTCAGCTTCGTCAAGCTAACAGCACTTTGCTAGCACTAAGGCGGAACCAAGCTGACTTTCCTGTTAAATATGTTTTATTAACATGCTAAAACACAACATTGAGAAGTTATGTATGTATGTGCGTATATAGGATAACTACCTATATGCATGATCTATATGTATAATAATGAAATTAAATATTTTTGGCAATGAACACTGTGAAATACATCTTTGGCACTTTTATTTTGAAAGTTGTATAAGAAAACGTCCGACAGTTGCTGAGAATGGTTTTATTTTGAAATCACACAGGAAGTCCTCTTATGGTTCACTGTGTGGTACTTGACGGCAGCTAGCTCGCACCCCTCCCGTCCGTCTCCTGTGTCGACAGCAGATCCTCCTCCAGCCTCTTCAAACTGCTTTCACCGCCACACAAACGACATTTTGGGGGTTCGGTCTGTAGCCCTCCGTCCTCACACCCCTCGTATCTCTGTGTGTGTTTCGGAGGATATTTCTTCTCTGTCGGAGCGTTTGGAACCGAAGCCGAGCACAGACGGAGCTGTGTTTTAGGCTACTTCAGTGGGCGGATAAAGCGGAGGAGGGCATCCGGGCCTGGCTGCTCCGGAGAGTCGGCTCCAAACGACGGAATTCACCATTTTCAGGTAAATTTGGCCATATGTCATTTTTAGATAACGCACAGTCTTGTCCGATAATGGACTCCGTGACGTTACATTTCGTCCGGCTGCTTAGGACGAGGACTGAACAGTGTTGTGTGGAAATGACAACAGAGGAAACGGCAGCTGAAGAATTATTTTGCCAGACTCCAGCTATATTTCATATTTACCAGCTAGCTTCTGTTTTACCCTTTACAACCATGCCTGTTATGTTACAGCCTCGCACATATTTGAAACAAAAAACTCTTATTTCGCTATTTTGGGTGTAAATATTTTGGTTAACATAACTTAGGTTTTGGCAGCCAGGCTGCCCCCCCAACGACAGGAACCCTATTGTAAATTTCAGAAGGATATTACAGAAAAATAACAGGAAATTACAGGAATATAGTTTTACGGCCTACGTATAATGTCATATTGATATATTGAAATTAAGCAGAAGAGCATTCCTGCATTCTGATGTGATTTCTGGGCAACCAATTAACATCAATAATGCAGGAATGTGTTTGACAGATCTTCAAGAAATACCATAAACCTACTGTAAAATCAATATGTAACACCACTGTGGCCTACAACCACAGATTCTTGATGCCCAAACCAGACTGCACTTATTCATGTACTGTATAAATACAGTGACAGATTCCTTTCACTTTGAAAAATAGCACAGTCGGATTTTCAACTGTAAAAATGTGGATATTTGACTTCCTCACACATTTGCTTATTTATTCGAAAACATGGTTTTTGCAGCCACCTAAATCTGACACAACAGGAATGCACCATCCTGTTATCACCCTGGAAACGGCGAGGCATAAAGTTTTGCCACACGAACTGGCGTCTAATCTCCTAAAAAATACTAGTTGTCAATCATGATGTCAAACAGTAAAAGCATCAAATCATTATTGTCTGAATCAACCGCAGACGATCACTGTTTATATTGATCACTTATGATCCACTTCTGCAGTGAAGCATCCATGATGCATTTAGGCTCTTTCCCACTTCCTGTTTGACCTGGATTTACTTCCATCGTCCTACATCCGAACAACTTGCCTCTCATTTGTGTGTGTGTATGAGTGTGTGTATTGACCCACATTAAGATCTAGGCTGTTGGCTGTGAGAGTGATACACCCCCAGAGGACAAACTAATTACCCTGATAGCCCCCCCTGCCAGTGTCTGAGGGCCATATAGCAGCGCCTGTATTGATCTGTCTCTGCATTATGTCGCATACAGCAGGAACATGAGACAGTGCACTGTGGATATGTGTACACATTCACACACACCACTCTTTCTCACTTTTTCTCCTGACAGTACATACAGTAATATTAGTTGTCAGATGTGTGACTGGTTTCAGTTTGAGAAATTAAAGTGCCATGTGACCGGACTGGTGTGAGTGTCAGTGATTGGTTCGAAAGTGGTTCCAAACTTCCTGTTGGAACAAAAGAGTGCGAGCAGAAGTCAGAGTGAAACAGAGCAAGCAGTCCTGATAGCAAAACTAGAAAATTAAAAGCAATCTGAGTTGTTGATTAAGTACCATTCCACCAATATTACACATCAAGTTTACTAGTCATGTATTACAAAGCGCCTAAGAATAGTCGGATGGCTTTGGAAGAAGTTTCCATAGTCACATAAAGTAACCCTGAATATGTCACTGGGGTTTTACAGAATTATGGCAGAAAGCCTCAGCCTCTGCTGCTTCGATTTTGACCCTGTAGCGTCCCCTAATTGTATGGAAGTCCAGTGCTAAATCACTGCAGTGCCACCTTGACTTGTGCAAAATCCAAAATGACACGAGCTGAGATCATTCTCGTTAGAAAAATCAGTGAAATGTGGTCGATAACATTACAGTATTGTGAGGCAATCAGCTGCTGCAAGTTTCAATGTAGCATGCTGCAGCTGTAAGCCAGACTGCCTGACAGAATCAAGTGGGAATGTGGGAGAATCAGAACATTTAAAGTGCTGATCGCCACATCACAACAATGATATGTATCGAACTAACTATTATGAAATGTATCTGTACATAGGCTGAGAGAAAAATCATTATCTGTGGTGCAAAGCATGGTGATATCCCATCATGCTTTGCAGAAGAGCTAACTGCACTTGCTGATGATCAGCCTCCAAAACACTGTTGCTATTGGCAACCAGGCCAGCAGCTTGCTAGCTCTGTCTTTCTCTCTCCCGTTTATATAACTTCAACTTGTGCAATGTATTATTGATCAGAGGTGTGTGTGTGTGTGTGTGTGTGTGTGTGTGTGTGTGTGAGAGAGAGAGAATATGTATTTCTACATGTGCGCATCTCTTGGCGTTTGTCTTTTTTTGCTTTTTTCTGTTTGTGTGTGTGTGTGCTCTCATCTTTTTCAGTGTTGTCATCATTTTGTATGTTTCTGTCTGTGTGTGTCATTTTTGTGTCTCTGTGTGCATGTATGTTTCTTCGTGTGTGAGCTAATGTGTGCACGAGTGTGTGTTGGAATGTGTTTCAGTGAATGCAGCACAGTATGTATGAATGTCTTGCCTGTGTAACTCAGGTTGTGTTTGTCTCTGTGTTTATGTTCCTTTTTGTAGGACCTTTCTTGGCACAATAAGCTCTTTCTCACTGTCTCTTCTTTGTTTTGAATCATTTATCGTTTACCTGAAGTACAAAATATATAAAAGGCAGTAGAATGAACTGAATTGGAGAGGCGGACTTGCTAACAGCCCCTTGAGCTGATGGGAAATGTCTCCCTGCCACTGTGCTGCCACAGGGTGGGCATCATGTAGGTGAAGTAGTAATTATTGGGTTTTTTTGGGGTCTGGCTAATTGTAAGGCTTCAGAATGAATACAATTAGAGTGGGCTGGGTGCAGCAAGAACACACACTTGCAGACACTTTGCAGCCTTATGAACAGACACACACACACGCACACAGACACACACACACATTGATGAAGAAAGTTATGTGAGCCATGCGAAGAATGTGGAGTGTGTTTTAGTGTTAGTTCATTGTCTCACTCTCTCTCTCTCTCTCTCTCTCTCTCTCTCTCTCTCTCTCTCTCTCTCTCTCTCTCACACACACACTCACTCACTCACTCACTCACTCACTCACACACACAGATTTTTTCTAGCTCTTAAAAGAGAAAAATTAGGTCATGCTGCATCAAACACCTCTGTCAGCCAGCTATGTTGTGTGTGTTTCTTTTTACAGTGAAACAAAACCATCTTAAAATATTTGTGTGTGTTGAGTCATCTTTTATGAATGTGTTTGGGTGTCAGAGGGGATGTTTCATCCTGTAGGAAAGTTATGTGTTTTTGTTTGTGTGTGTGTGTGTGTGTGTGTGTGTGTGTGTGTGTGTTAGACTTTTCTCAGCTCTTTCTCACTCACTCACACACACAAACACACACACTCTGCTATAATATTCAGTTTTGTCTGTCTGTACACTGTGCATACACACACAGACACACTATCATTATTCCTGTATGTTTTGGCATCATGCCCTGTCCAATTGCCCCGAGGATAAAAAATCCCATCATGCTTTGTTACATGTGTGTGTGTGCGTGTGTGTTTGGAGGGTTGAATTGGGTGACTGGGATTGGCTCATAATCCGGAGATTAACCGGTGGCATTGTTAGAGCAGCAGCAGACAAGGATTACACACACACTCACACAGACACATACACACAGAGGTCACACATAAAAATAAACAGACCTGCAGCTCATTCATGAAGTCACTTTCCCTTATGTGGTGAGCACTCACAAGTGGTGTCGCTTGACAGTGAAGATGCTGAAATATTCATCACTCACACAGACACACAAACACACACAGACACACACTGGTGAGGATATGAACACAGTGATGATGTTTCACTCTGTTTTCTCTATTTTCTGTTAACAGAATGCATATTTGTTAGTTTTTTTGATATGTGACTGATCCCCTATTAATCCTGTTGACACCTGTGCACTTAAGCCTTTTCAGATAGCACTTGCTTCACAAGTCTTCAGTGCTCTCAAGGTGACTTAACAGTGATAAGAGGTGCTTAGTGGTTTTAAGTGGGAGATTCCAACCACTTTTCACTATCTGGCATCTGTCTGTCCAGTCGTAGGCTTGATTAAAATCACAAGTGTCTAAAAATGAAGTAGCTTTACAGAAACGCACAAATAAGTGGTACAGTGTGCCAAGTACTGTCAGCTGTAGTTCAGTACATTCCCTCCTACACAACTCTCACCACCTGCTTGCTCCTCTTAAACATTTTTTCTACCATCTCACATAATCACAACAATCACATTACTCTACCTGCAGTTGAATTTGATTTATTTCACTCAATTCACAGTCAGGTTTTGAATTCAGAGGATGTTGTCTGGCTCTTCTTGGATTTGAACCTGTGAGTTCTGGGACAGACCTCGTTCTGATCACCCTCTCTTACCCTTCTGCCTCCTCTTACTTTAAATTCCAGCGAGTTTCCTTTTTAATCTCGAGTAGGAATCTCTAATTATCCCGCTTTCTTCCCGACGGGTTAATCATTGCCTCAGAGACAGGCGTTATCTGCAATTGGTGCCAAAAAAGTGCATCGAAAGTTCACAAGAAACAGTCACGAAAAGGGGACCTCTCATGAAGCAAAGACAAGAAATAGTAGGCAATAGAAGGCCTTGATGCTTCTTAACTGAGCCATTTTTAATTAATTAAGTGTTGCTGTGATGGATGTAGCTTCCCAACAGTCCTCTGGGGTTTTATGTTTCTCAAGCTCCTCTGTATATTAGCACCAGTAAGCATCTCATTTATCATTATCTGAAAGGTCAGATCAATTCGAGGTCAGTATTGCTTGGTACGTTTGCACACACACCAATACGCTGGTCTAATCAGATTAAAGCAGCACTCCTACATGAGCAGTGATAGCGGCCATGACTGAACAGGCTAAGAAACTACGGAAACTTTGATGTTATCAACAGAAAACCCAAGGATGGCCAGAGTACAAGGAAGGTTGTAGTGAGGCAAGAAAAATAAAAGCTGCTTTATCCTGTTTTTTTGATTGTCAGCTTTAGGCAAAGAGAAAATGACTATTCTGAATCTGATAAATGGCATCCAAAGAGCTAGATACAGATCCTTGAACTCCTTGAAATCCTACAGGAGACATTTGGGAAAAACACTTATACATCTGTCTGTACAGTAAATATGAAGGTACCACTACCACTAGCAGGTGGTTAACTTTGCTTAACTTGAAAACTAGAATCGGAGAGAAACAGCTCTGGGGGGTAATGTGCCAGGCTATTTCTTGGCCGGGCACAGTAACTTCCTGGCGTCTTGTCGTCACCATGAGGTTAGCAGCAGAGACTCCAGGAAGTCTTTGTACCCTGCCAAGAAATAGTCTGACCGCGCTGTAAAACCACAATGTGTCATTTAACTCTTAAGTTTTTCTTACAGATTAAACAGAAAGGATATGATGTGTTTATGTATTATCTATTGTCTTTGAGATGTTTGCAGATAAATTTCTGTGCCTCGTGTCTTTTTTGCTAAGCTAAGCTAACTGGCTGCTGAATGTAGCTGTATATCTAGCGTACCATCACGTTAATGGTTTTAATTTTTTCATCGAACTCCTGGCAAGAAAGTGAATAAGCATGTTTCCCAACATGTCAAGGTTTCCCTTGAATGTGAAGGCAGTGCATAAAGTCCATTTCTTCCTTTGTTTTGTGTAGATGTATAGAACTTCAGTACCTTTCTGTAATGACTGAAATGTGTCTGTAGCGTTACATAAACACACAAATGTCAGAAAATGGTGAAAAATGGCTGTGTTACCCAAAATACAAGATGACGTCCTCAAATATCTTGTTTTGCCCACAACCCAAAGATATTCAGTTTACTGTCATTGAAGAAGAAACCAGAAAATATTCATATTTAAGAAGCTGGAATCAGAACATTTTTTTCAACAATTGGACTACTTAAACTGAGCAATCAATTATAAAAATAGTTGGTGATTAATTCAACAGTCAACAACTGATTGATTAATTGATTAGCTGTTGCAGCTCTGCCTAGAATGTCTGGTCAAGTCTGTAATCTTGTTAAATCTTTAATCAGTTAGTTTCTAATTTCTAATAAAAACAATTTTAGACTGTTTTATTCAGGTCAAGGTCTTGCATGGCAGCTTTGGCTTAGAAAATATGTAACATCTGAGAACATTAGCTTCAATGAAATTGAAGAAATTCAGAAGATTCAGAAATTCAATGATCATATTGGTTAGCATAGAAAAATACTCAATATACCCAGCTGTAGACATTTGATATTGTGTGCAATAGACTCCGGCAATCAGAATCGCCAGATTTAATCAAGCTTTGTACATTGCGACACCTCACCTAGGCCAGTATAAGACTGATATAATGAATTTATGGGAAATGTTGCATCTTTGTCTCTGGCTAGGATGTACCACCTGGCTTGGCACAAAGAAAGGAAAGAGCCAATGCCAGTGTGATGGTGTGAGCGGCACACACATACAAAACACACACACATACAGTACACACACAAACACACACTAAATAGGGCACCTTGGGGAGTGAACACCTGTTCCCAAAGGCCTCGGGGTGAATGGAGATGGATTTGGACACTGTGTTCAGGGGAGTGGTGGGGCGTGAGAAAGAGGGTGCACGATGGAAAGCCATAAAACAGACAGAAGAGGAGGAGAAGGAGGAGGAGAGGTGATAATAGAGGGAGGGAGGTTAACGTCCTGTCTCGTTGTGTAACACGATCTGCAATCCTTTGAAATCTCTGTGTTTGAGTGTGGCTTTTGTTTTTGTGTTGTTGGGTGTGGACAACTGTAGCTGTTGTTGCTTTGATCAGACTGAGTACGTTTTTAAGGCTGCAGTCGGCAACTTGTGGATGACCGCAACTGGCAGTGTGAGGTAACTGATTCAGACTTTTTTGACGGGAAAAAAAAACCTTGATGCTGCCAGTATTTGGATGAAAGTGATCCATTTATAGGCTTTTGTAAATCAGACAAGTCTCTAAAAACTTTGCAGAAAATTCTTTAAACATTTTAATGATCTAAATGAAAAGATGTCTAAGTGTCAGACAGAATATATTTTTTGTGCAAAAAATTCAGAGTTCCTCTTTGAGTGAGCTTAGAGGTTCTTTCAGATTTTCTATTTCAGTCCAATATAATTTGCATAATACACTCTCATTGGTAACACAGCATGAGTGTTTAGCATGTGTCATCTTATGCTCGTACAGTTTCCCATCTCTCTCCACTGGAATGTGGCATCTCCAGCTGTGTGTTTGGATTCACCAGCCAAACATCCAGACAGGAAAACACACATTCTTGTACGTTGTATTCATTTAGCTCTGTGCATTTGTGTGTGTGTGTTTGTGTTTGCGTTGGTCAGACCGGAAGCTTATCGTTAACCCTCGTTAGTCTGTTGTGGATGTAATGAGACAGACGAGTGTTATGTAACAGACAGACCAGGGAGGGTGTTCATTTCACAAACACAATGGGTGGGGGGGGGGTGATCATTGTAACTGGAGGAGCAAAACGAGGGTTAACAGCAGGTGGTTAATTCCCACCACATCCCAGCATTAAATGCATGCACGTGCTTCAGTGAGCTTAAAAAGTAGTTTGTATTCATACTTTAGTATTTAATTTTAAAGCTGTAGATGGTAATTTTATATGCCAACAAGATGCAGCAAACTTGGACTCAGTACCTCAGTATGCAACTAAAGTATGCACACAGTTAGTGAAGGCAAGTCACTTGTTTATACAGTCAGAGCCTACTATGAGGGAAACAGAACCAGATGAAAATCCTTCATGCGCAATTAAACTGTCTCATATGTAGCAGCCAGGGCTAGATGACAACCACTTTTCACTCCACAAACAGCACAGTGACTGTATTTAAATACAAGGGGGACCAGCAGTGCTGACAGAACAAAACACTGAACTGTGCTAGATGTCTAAAATAGCACTATCTGCCTTCTTAGCTTATTTTTACCCCTGATCAACATGGAAACTGATCACACATTACACAGAAATAAAGTTAAATATCATGATATTATTGACCAAATACCTCAATATCAATATTTCAACAATATTGTAGAGTGGTTACTTTTACTTTCACAAATGATTAAAACAGTTAGATTTTTGAATATTAATCATCAGTAATGTGGATATAATGACTGTGACATCAAAGTTGCACTATCTGATCACAGTTGGATGTGATTGTTCCACTGTGACATTAAAAGTTGTTTGATAATGATATGATATTAATATATTGCCCAGCCTTAGTATTGGCTAATGCTAAGTTCCTGCTCCAGTCATGTTATGTCCTCAATAATTGTCGCTTTGTCTGTCTGTTGTTTGGTGTTGGGCTGGTTTTTTGGAAAAAACAGTGACAATGACGTTAATGAGAGCGGAGAGACTGAACCAAACTTGTACCTGTACCTGTACCAAAACAGTGAGCTAAAAGACACTCCATTCCACACTATTTTACTCATTGTTTTTCACTATGGTGGACCCATTTCACATACAACAATTTCATTCATTTGTCAAAATGAAAATATTGCTAGTGCAGCTTAAAAAACAAAAATGGGCCTAATCTGGAGAGCTGTTACTGTTGGCCTCGATTGCATTAGAGCAGTTCACCTGCTGCTGAAAGGTCCCCCTCCTACGAAGTGTGTGTGTGGGTGTGTGTTTATGGATTGATTACAATGCCAGCGTGAACTGATAAGAGGATCATCTATCCTGCACATGATCTCTGTTTTGTAATTGGAAGACGGATGAAGTGTATTGACTTTGGTGTGACCTCAAGTTAACCCCCTCACGCAAACACCAATGCACACACACACACACACTCATACACACACATACATACATACATAAACAGTTTATACAGTATATACATGGTGTGTTTGTTTCTTTCGAACCTCTCCCTCCTCCCGCTGCAAACAGATGACACTGGAGTGTCTGGGCATGCAGTCAGACCTTGGTGTGTGTGTGTATGTGTGTGTGTCAGCTGAGTTCCCTGTATGTTTTGTGGTCTGTGGGCTCAGTGTTTGTGTTTGTCATGAGGCAAGAGAGCGACAGGCTAATGGTGCACCACGTGTTGTGTTTACATTTGTTTGTATGTGTGTCTATTCAGCTGGGAGATACTGCAGCCTTCATACCTAAAAATAACATCTTCCCTCGAGCTCGCCCTTCCTCTCTTCAATCTTTATCTTCATTTTTTCCATCTCTCCCATTAAACCCCAAGATTTGTTTTCTTCTTCGTCCTCTTCTCTGTGATGTTTTTGCCTGTCTTCTCTGCGTCATGTTTTTGTTGTCTGTTCTTGGTTGATGGTAGTGCTCCATGGCCAATTTAGCATGGACTGTTATGATACGTTGAGTGATATAAAGGTAGGAGCCACCAGCATAAACAAATGTCTGACAATTTGTCAGAAATATGATTAATTCTATGTAACTAATATAGTCAGATTTAACATTTTTATGTGAGAATGCATGTATTCATTACTCCGGTGAAAAAAGGAAATTGTTTCTGCTACTTAAAATGTTTGTTTCTAGCACTGCACTGGATGTAATTTCTTTTACATGTGAAGCTGTGAATATCTGTTGTCATTTTTTATGATGTCATCAGCCCCAAAAAATCTTCAAACAAAATTCTCAATTTGAATAAAGTGATTTATCATCAGCAATTTTAGAATGCTCCCAAACTGGTGATTTCTGCCATGTCTTTCTACAGTAGTTGTATGAAAGTGATAATGTGTAGGTGAAGCGACAAGTGAATGCAGATAAATAATTTGTAGAGCCAGACCTATACTTGATTTTTCTTGGGCTGATTCTGATTTTAGTAAAAAACAAACAAACAAACAAAAAACGCAATTGATAGATATATGTATTTCATGATTATCAAACACTTTTGACAAAATATAGAATTATAAATTACCCCTATTCAGAACAGCCATTTTTGTTTGTAAACCATTCATTTTCTGAGGCTCATCTAAATGTGGGTCTGGGTTGCGGTGGCAGCAGGCCCTTCCAACTCTTAATGGAGGATCTAAGGCATCCCAGATAGGATGTCTAATCCCTTCTCCTGTTCTGGGTCAACCCTGACACCTTCTCACAGTTGGACATGCTTAGAAAACCTCCAGAGGGAGGCGACTTTGGGGGCATCCAAATCAGATTATCAAACCATCTCAACTGGATTCTTTGAATGCGATGGAGCAGTGGTTCTGCCCCAAGTGCCAGAGGTGTCATGATATTCCAAATCCACAATTCGATTCAGTTTTCGATTTTAAAAATGTTTTCAGCACTGATGGCTATGCTATTGTTAGACCAAGGTGCCCTTGAACGCACCATAATGCCCCTGTCGGCGAGTTTAGGACGTGCACCTGAATGCACCATGAAGTCCCTCTGAGTGTGGCAAACTCCGGCACAAACGGACAGCACAGGAGAGGAGTTTAAATAAATCTACAGAGATAAAAGACACCATAATGCGGCAGAGACACTCAGCATAGTTTTTATTAGTTAAATGACTTTCAGTACAAATTGCTAGTGTGGCGGAGAGTCTTATGAGATTTACCCGCCAAACAGAAACTATGCTCACATTTGTGTATCTGTGACATAGCAACTGACGGCAAATTTTTCGATGTAATGTACATGAACTCAGCAGTACCAACACACAACACTCTCTCCACTCTCACCAGCAGTTAACGTCGCCACAATGTCACATTAAAGCCACATTCATCTGTGGACAGGATGTAAATGATCTTGAGCTATACTGTGTATTCAATGTCTCTAACAATTAATTGATCAATAGAAATGACTTGCAGTTCGGTTAATACTACATTTGATTTCAGTTGTCAAGACTCGTTTCCATCAGTTTTTGATTTAAAATTGAAATCGTGACACCACTACGAAGCGCCTTAAAATGTTCAGGCTTGTCACTCTTTCCCTAAGGCTGAGCATAGCTTGTACCTGTGATCTAATTTGTTAAGTCATTACCCAAGCCCAGATCAAGTTGTAAATTGAGAGCTTTCCCTTGAGGCTCAGATCACCTGCATTACTGCTGATCAACCTGCCTGTCACGCTCTATCTTACACCGCCTCCCACACAAGACTTTAGTATACCTAACCTCTTTCATTTGGGGCTTCACAAATCAATCCCCTTTTTTACAGAAAAGTACCATGGCCTGAGTTTTTTGAGCCATGCATGTGACGTGGCTGTAGTAAAGGCTGTGTTGGACCCTTGAATGGTCAGTTGGTCAAGTACCTTGATCTGAACCGAAATATCTCAACAAAAATTGGATGGATTGCCATGAAATGTAGTGGAAACATTCATGGTGCCCAGAGGATGAATCCTAATAATTGTGATGATCTCTTCACTTTCCATTTTGGCTCCATCATCATGTCAGACTTTTAATTTGACCAAATACCTGCAAAACTAATGACATTCCAATCAGTCGCAACTGTATTTTGGGTTTGCTGCTAATCAGCATATACTGGCATGCCAAACAGACGGTAAACAGTATGTATTATACACTACCTGTAGACATCAACATGTTAGGATTTTCACAGACTTTTCAAACCAAATGTTCAAGGAGTTATGCAACCAGAGGAACAAATCTCAGGAACTAAAAGTCTCTTTTGGCAGTCCTGTTTGTGTTTCCACCAGATCTGAAGAAGCGTGACGATTGGACAAATAAGACTCATGATGGCTTCAAAATAATGGCAGCATTTTGGAAAGCAGCTTTCACACATGAGAAAACAACAACACAGAGTCATCCTGTTCCTCCTTGTATTTACTGTTGCGTAACTGATGTTTATTGATGTAGATTAGTTGCATGGCAGACCATTTAGATTTGCAGCTACTACAGTGGAGGTTTTTTTTTTTCACCTCTGATTTGCTAGCAGCTTACAGTCACTCAACATACTGAAGTGTTAGATGGAGAATCAAAGTAAACAAAGCTCTGGACACGTGGATGAATCTGGTGTCTATTGTTGACTTGAACTTTCTCATTTCACTCTCACTTCCCTTAAAATCTCTCCTGTAAAACCTTGTGAAACTGTTCTTACTTGTTCCTCTTCTCTTCATGCATCTCTTTATCACCCAAAGGCATGTTTCCATTCATGACCATTGGTAATTTCCTAGTAATATTAACATTGTAGCCTTTTGTGCGCTTGCAGAAAAACGCAGGGTTATTTCTGCTTGCCCCTCTGGATCAGTCATGCTGAAGCTTCTTTTTAGCTTCTCTGAAACAAAACAAAGGGTCTTTCAGTAGAAAGCGCCCACTGCACCGGGCAGCAGCACTGATGCTCTGTTTGTGTGTGTCCTCATAGCTGCACAAACACATGCTTGTGACTGTACTCGGCAGGGTTCAGCTGAAATGGGCGCTTGGAGGCTGATGGCGGTGCTAGCTGTTTGACATGAGGCTAAAGATATTCTGGGGTGATACTCAAAACTATTGGGCTTTAACTTTTGACTTAAAAAACACAGTCTAGACAGTTATACAACACAAGCTGATCCAAACATCCGTTGGGTTCGGTGCTGGAAAACACTCAGCAGAAAGTACAGTCATTGTGAAATTGTCCAGAATCGTTTATTTAAGCAGGCTTCACACTTGTGGTAGTCAAAGATATCAGATGGAGGGATTCATCCACCCTACAGGCTTCAGAGAGGTGACACCCTTTGGTGCTCCTGGTCTTTGAAGTCTTTGTAGTGGTGTACATCATGTAGGACAGACAGTGGTGCTTTCATTGTAATGTACACTGACAATTTGAGGGAAACTCCCTGGTGACTGTGTGTGTGTGTGTGTGTGTGTGTGTGTGTGTGTGTGTGTGTGTGTGTGTGTGTGTGTGTGTGTGTGTGTGTGTGTGTGTGTGTGTGTGTGTGTGTGTGTGTGTGTGTGTGTCTATATGATCGCAGTGATGTAAGTGGGCCTGAGGCAGTGCAGACATTATATTCACCTGTGATCCTAAAACCAGACATTTGTTAATGAGCAAAAATTAAAAGTGAGTACCTGTGCGAGTTCAGATTTCGCCTTCTGGCTTTTTCTGCCGAGCTGTAGTTTTTCATCTAATCTGCTTTGATTTGCATGTTTGTCACTGTTTTAAATAAAACTGTGATTTCCAGTCTGTGGTGTGTGTGTGTGTGTGGGAGATGAGCAGGCTGTGAATGTGGGCGAAATCGGTCAGCGAGAGACATTTACAGATAATGGACACGTGACAATTGAATTATTACACAATTTTCAAAGGAAACAAATGCTGTGAAACAAATTTGTTATTAGATAATAGAGAAGATGGGTAAACAAGGTTTAAAACAGGTATAAAGCTAACGTTAGCTGCTGCCCAAGGTTGAAGGGTGATTCTAGATATTTTTGTTACTATCGCGAAATTAAAACAAAAGGCTGTTACTCTTTTTGTTCTTTTTGTCAACGTATCCCATAGAATATCAAAACTAACCATGCATGGGTTCACTTTTCGGCCACGGATGAATACACATTTGCTGCCCTGGTCAGTATTTCAAGCAGCAGGATGTTGTGGGATTGACTCAAAATAACTTATGGTGCCCATGTTAGTTGTAATGAAGAAACTTGTCAGTGTAATGGTATGGCTCATTTATTGATTGTTTTTAATATTTTGTAGACAACAATGGAGCTCTGTAGCAAACCAAAACTTACTAATCAGGCTTTGGGAGAGATAGTCTTTATTGTCTCACGGATTACTGTTTCTCTACATAAGCTACTTGTTTGTAGGATCAGCTGGTTATTGGTTTTGTTTTTTTCATGGGATTTGTTAAGATAACTGCAGGATATCACCAGAGAATTCAGTCATTTACGCTGCTATACCATAGAGGATTATATTTCAACTTTGCTGGGAGTGTTAATCTCCAACATACAGTATACATACAGAGCCAACTCCAACAATGTGATTGAAACAAATAAACATAGCAACATAGTCAGGCCTGTCTATAAATAGCCGTTTTGGCATTGTTCACATTCACTCTTGATTACATGCTGCCTATATCGTATTGAACAAAACAGAAGCAGAAGAGTGACACAGCATTTTCATATGGTTTGTGTTTGTGTCTACATGTGCAAAGTCATTTTTATGAACAACTTCTAACTTTCATTGGGTATAAATGACAGCTTATATACAATATGTGTATAAAACTGATTGACTGTTGCTGATGCCTCAGACTGCAGACATTAGTGGGTGTGTTCATGAATGCGTTCATGTGTTCATGAATTTGTGACTTACAGGATGTTGTCAAAAGTTCTCGCATATCCTACTTAATAATGACTTCAAGGAGGTTGATGTCGATGATATTTGTTTTCAAGCAAACACACAGTACATTTCATACGATACATACAATATTAATTTCAGCCTTCAAGTAGATAAGAAGTAAATTCTACAGTATTACCAAGTTTTCAGGAAGTAGCAAAGTTCAACAAACAATCACCAACTTGTAATCATCTTCCGACGAGGAGAACTCACACCAGGGCTAAAAAAAGAAATGCACCTGATCAGACATAAAACCTATAAGGCAATATGATCCAATAAGCACGAAGAAATAACCCACAAATAAAAACAAACAAGCATTGATCAATAGATATATTTAACATGTGAGCTCATTTTCCCTTCAGGCCATGTTCTGTCCTGGCGTCCTCATGTCCGCTCCCCAAAAAGGAAAGTGATGATACCATCTATTTTAAAGTGGTTGTGATTCTCATATGAGTGGGTCTATTTTGAGCATCGGTTTTCAACGGCATGATGTGTTTTTAATTTTTAATTTTTTTTTTTTTTTGAGAAGACAGCGACGCTGGCGACGGTTCAGCCTTCCCGTCAACTCTGTCTCTGTTCTTTGTTTTGCTTGTTTCCGTTGTCAGTTTTAGAAACTTTTATAGAACCATTGGAAGTATGAGAAGGAAAGTTAATTGGTCTTTAGATAAAGTGGTATGAGTTACTTTTGATTGTGGTATCAGTGTTTATGCATCAGTTCCATCTTTGAATCTTCTGGTCAGAGATGTATCTTATCTATATATCAAAAATATTGTATTGCCTGTTTATATAGTAGTTATCAAGATCATCACTTTGTGTTTAAAAAATGGTGGGGACATGAGGGCTCAGATGAAAAGACATTTTTCAAACAGTCTTCAACATATGCAATATTAGGCAATGTAATGCAGGGGTTCAGTCTGAGGTTACAGTAGATAAATAAGGTAGGGAAAAAATTGCATGACAGTGCATCAAAAGGGCATGGCGTAGGTTACTACAGAGTCAACAATACGAAAATATGCAACATAAAATGCACAATAATGTTGTCCGACCAAAAAACAATCATCCATATGCACCAAATCCACAATTTCAACACCACGTCAATTGAACAGTCCCAATAATACATCTATGTAGAAAGCACCAGTGCATGTCAGTTAGCTGTTAGGGAAGCAATGTATGACATGCTGTGGACTGCCTTCTTCTTTCTTCGTCATGATGGGGAAAGTTTGACATTTTTGTAAATAATATTTATTTATTTTCCTGGCCAAAATTATATCTGTCTGTTAAATATACAGTTATAGCCAGCAGCCGGTTAGCTTAGTTAGCTTAACTTAGCAATCAAAGTGTAAAGACTCAAAACAGCTGTAAACAGCTAGCCTGCCTCCGTCCAAAAGTATCAAAATCTGCCAACTAGCACATATAAAAGATTTTTCATCACCATAAGGCAGTTACTGTAGGCAGCAATCTGAGGTGTACAAGTTATTATATTTGCTGATGTTTGTAGCATTACAAAACAGCTTCAGGCGCATTACCAACTAAACAGAAATGGCTGGCAAAAGGCCTCTAAATTGTATCGATATTTAATATGAGTGTCAATGGAACCTAAGAATCTGACCAAGTATTTGATACCAGTTTTAGATACTTATCAGTTTATACACGATAGATTTTGGTCAATACTCAGTTAGAATTGAGGTTTGATACCGAGGCCTTCATATGACAACTAGGCTTATTTAGATTTCGGCCCCATAGTTTGATGAGGAGTTTTAGGAAGTTTGGCTTTGGGAGCACTTTCTTGACAACTATTTAAAATTTGATGAGTAAATTAAAAAGGGATCATGCATTTTATGACCTACTGGATTAGGAGAACTCGACTGGTCAAAAAAGTGCTTTTTAATCCCCAAATCGGCCATAAACAGGAGAAACTAGCCACTGAAACAGAACCTGATGTTGAACCAGCGACCTCCCTCTCTCTCTCTCAGCGGTACTGTACATGCCTGCAGTCACTCTGGTGATTTCATGGCTCTTAACCAAACACAAAGACTCCATTATGGCGCCGTTCGCCGAAATAAACTCACTTTCTCTCTCTCCCATTCCTTCTCTCCCTCGTCTTCTTCCTCTTCCTCCTCCTCTTTACATTCACATTCACACTTTCACCCACATCTCGGAGAAAAAAGCCACATTTTCCGTTTCATTACCTCATTCTGATGTTGGAGTTGGAAAAGAAGAGAGGGAAGAAAAATGAAAAGGGGGAATGAGAAAGGAAGGAAGAGGTATGAAGGTGTGTGTGTGTGTGTGTGTGTGTGTGTGTGTGTGCGTAGGCGTGGGTGTGTGTGTGTAATTATTAGCCCAGTAATTAGGCCTTGTCGCCTGTTGTCTCCCCCCTCGTTTGCCCTTTGAAGTCTTCTCCTCTGGACTACCCACAATGCACTTGGGAGGCTTCCAGGAGGGAGCAGAAGAGTGATGTAGTGGGGGATGTCGGGAATGTGGGTCAAAATCTGTGTGTGTAAGAGAATTTCTGGAGATGCTGATGGTGAAAAAGAGAGTTGGGGTTGTCGCCGTTCTCCCTCTGTGTCTCTCTATCGTTGGCAGATTGCTTGTGCTGCTTTTTATGTTGGATTCCCCACACACACCCCCGAACACACATCATTCATATGTGCCAGATGCTGCACTCAACACACACACACACACAGATACATCCACACACTCACACACACGTCACATGAGTCTCTTTGTTTTGGTTTGCTGCAGAGATAAAACCCGGCTCTGTTACACTCCTCTACAAGAGAGACAAAGAGCGCTTATCTCACATACAGTGTGTGTGTGTGTTTGAGGGAGAGAATTTGTGTGTGTGCGTGTGTTTGTGTGAGAGTGTTTCTCCGATGCAGTCATTTTATTTTTTGCATCTTTTACAAGCTGGATTTTCAGCGTCATTAGCTGGAATATTAGTTCCTTTTTTTCCCACAACCAGACTGTCTGATAGCTTTTTATGTGTTTGTGTGTATGAGTGTGTGTGTGTCTAGCAGCATCAGATCTGCGTGCCGATAGGGCCACCAGGGCCAGCATGACACACTACGCTTCAAAAGTGGGCTAATGACACACAGGTTGCTGGACGGCACACTTTGAAGAGTAGTTGGAAAATGATTGGAAAAATGCTCATTTTTTAAAATTAGATTAGTAATTTAAGGTAACGAGCATATCAGAAATCCCTTCTATTGAATGTAGATTTAGTCATATTTTCTGTTTTTTCTTGTGGGTCTCAGAGGTGCTAGTGTTTTTTGTGTGTGTTTGTTCTCATTATTGTAGTGTATCCTTCACCTGCTACATTACCAGCAGTAGAAAGAGTATAAGAATGTTTTCAACTCAAGTAGAAGTACTTTTACCTGACTTAATGTAAAATATCAAATGTCAACACAATCAGACGTTGTGTTGATGCAGTCTTTTTTATTTCAAGCCTGGCAACTATGTTACCCACAATGCAAATAGACCACAGAGAGTTCAGTCAAGAGATTCAGTTATGTTATGCTAGTATAGCCTAGTGCCACTGGCATCATGCGTCATGAGGAACGTGCTTCAGAGGTCTGCTACGCTCACTTCTGTCTAACTTCTCACCTTCAGATCTTTTCAAATTTCTAGCCTCAGTCCCAACCAATCAGATTTTGCGCAGCTTCCTCTGGTGCCACAAAAGCTGTTTTAACCTTTTTAAACCGTCTTGTTAGAAGTGACAGTGTGAATAAAACTAAATAATAGCCCTTTTGAGGACTACATAAAGGTGACAGAACAATCTCAGCTAGAAGTCGACTTACTTTCTTCTTCCTGAGCTTTTGATTTTATTAAACATCAATGTCATTGGCAGATGGAATTCTGTCATTTTTCAGACTTTCCATTATTCAGAGTTCTTCTAGTACTTCTCATGTTGTCACCTCGACAGTTGATTCATGATCTTGGAAACAGCAGCGAGTGACAGTTTGAAATTTACATTTAAATAACATTAAATAACCAAACTTAATTCGACTCACTTCTGTAGTTAAATAGTCCTTAACAGACAATCTAAAGGACCCTTAAATACTATATTCCTGCAGTGCAATAAATATTTATGAAATTAATTATTTTAATTAATAAATTCCTCTTCCGGTAGCCTGCTGGGCTTTTAATTAGACCAACTGCAGCCAGCTGAGAGGAAATTCAGGTCATGTCCCCACACATGCACGCACACAAACCTACAAGCGTTTGTATATTCCTAATATGTTTGTGTGTGTGTGTGTGTTGTGGTACACATAATCGAATGACCAGTTAGTGGTTGCGTGTTGGTGTGAGGTTGCGGTCACATGCCCCGAGTCACTGATTGATGAAGTGATTCTCGCCACGCAGTGTCATCAATGACAAATTGCTGAAGGGGTGTGTGTGTGTGTGTGTGTGTGTGTGTGTGTGTGTGTGTGTGTCTGTGTGTGTGCGCAGACAGGCAGATGGTGTCTCATGAGTATGAGGGGAGCTAACGACCTTGAGAGAAAGAGAGGAAGAGCGAAAGAAAGAGAGAGAGAGAGAAAAATGGTGTCTGCAGGGGTCAGTTTGTTTTGCGCTGAGGGTCGGGCGGGATGGGCGGGGCATTTCTGCTGCTGCTTCCTCCCTGCATTTCCTCCGCTCACCCAGCTTGCCCGTTCGTTACACACACACACACACACACACACACACACACACACACACACACACACACACACACACACACACACACACACACACACACACACGGGGCGTTAACATAGCAAGACAATGAGCAGGGACTGGCTTGAGGCAGACTGAGCAAGGTGTTTCCTGTGACCCGGACGACTGCTGCGTCAACACAAACACACTTGTGTGGAACAACACCAGCATGAGTTTGCAGACCTGATTTGACTCTCCCCTCCTTCAATTAGAGTTAATTAATTTCTCCTTGTTCAAATGTGTGAAGGTGTGTGTAAGTGAAAACAGCTGTATTCAAGTCTGTGATGTTCATCCGTTATTCATGCTTTGTTCATGCTTTATTCATGCGCTGTTCAAGCATTTGCAGACTGGATGAATATTGGATTAAAAGCAGCTTTACGTTATTCATGAGCTGAGATATTTTGGATTGTACGGAGGCCTCATGAAATCCCCAAGCTGTACACAACAACAACAACAACAAAAAACTCTTCTAAATGTTGTGTGCTTGTGTATCAGTCCTCTTCTGCTTAATGGATGTTGACTGTGTGTTTTTTTGTGTGTCCCACAGGCCGTGCACTGCCCTGCTATGGAGAAGATGAAGAGGATTAAGAAGCGTCTGTCGTTAACACTTCGCTCCAGTCAGACCATAGACGAGTCCCTGTCTGAACTGGCCGAGCAGATGACCATTGAGGAGAGCGGCACCAAGGACAATGGTACAGATTTTATATATTGTTTTTTTTTTGTTTGTTTTCAAATCAAACTGGACAATTAAAGGAGCAATATGGACAACTTTTAATGAAAAACATTAAAACTATCAACAGAATGTGAAGAAACAACAATGTTGATGTTATGTCAAAGACGTTTTTGTACTGTGTTGAAGTCAGCATGCTAATCAGCTAGCCCCAGGCCTGAAAACCTCTTTCACAAACACCAACACTCCCCTCATAGTCAAGCTAGCTGCACAGCTAACTGAGCTACAGTAACAGTGGTTACAGTCATGAAAACAGAATATAGTTGGCAGCAGTTAGCAGTTACTCTAGTGATATGTTGCCCTTATTTGTTGGGAGTCTGAATTCAATGGCCAATTCTTCTGAAGCGATATATTATCAAAATCGCAATGTGGCTACAAAGGGACACATGGTGTAAAACCAGCATTTACCTCTCCATTTCTATGTTCATTTTGTGTAACTGGAAGATTTATCTGAGTTGTTTATTATGCAAGAGGACATCATTTAAACTATTGCAACAGTAAACAAAACAACATCTAAGCGTACAGGTAGGGGGACATTAAATGTGATTGACAAATCAGTTTAAACTTTAAGAAATCTGGGTATAATCTGTCAAAAATACCTTAGAAAAGAGCTACAGGTTATAAAAAATAATCGGGTTACAATCTGTCAATAATGCAGTATAATTAATCGACAGTTGGTTAAAAAAAATATTGAGTAAAATCTGTCTGAATAATTAAGCTGCAGTTCTTGCTGGAAAAAAACATTGAAGTGGTTGGAGAGAATCACTGCCCCCATCCAACCAGGGGAGGAAATTCCACTACTCTGATTTTTACAATATCTTCCTGTACATGTTCGTCACCAGGCATGTCACACACACACACACACACACACACACACACACACACACACACACACACACACACAGAGAGAGAAAGAGAGAAAGCTTTCAATAGCTTGGTAGCTCTCAGGGGTATTTAAATTATGAAGCAGTGAAGTTGATGAAGAGAGAGTACAGCATGTGTCAGTAGCAGCTGTAATGGACTTCCAGTGAGTCCTTCTCTATCGAGTTATGTAACGTGAGTAAGAGCAAGGGAGAGCTACTTTAACACACACGCACACACTCAGCTCATGACAAGGTGGTTTGTAAGGAAGAAGCATTCACACACACTTAAACACACTTTTCTTGACATCTCTTTTTGTTACATAACATTCTGCCCATTCTGACATCACAGTACAGTTTGACTTCAATAAGCTGCTCTTGTGAGCCACACATGAAAGTGATTGGCTGTCACTTGTGTTTGACAGCTGCCAGAATAAATCGTTGCACACATCCATCTTTCAGGGAACATTTCCCATTTGAGTCATTTGGCTGTCACTCTCACATTCTGTCACAAGACACAGGAGCAGAAGAAGCTTCAGTTCATGGATCAACAAAAACTAATGATAGTCAGCAGTAATAGAGGTGAAAAGGTCAGACCCAATCTTGTCCCATAAATAATTAAATTTAAAGGAATAGTTCGACATTTTGGGAAATCATTTCTGTCCTAAGATATGAATCTACAGCCCGCAGCTGGTTAGCTAGCTAGCTGTTTCCCCCTGCTTTCAAACTTTTTGCTAAGATAAGCTAATCAGATGCTTGCTGTAGCTACACATTTAGCATACAGACATCAAAGTGGATAGATAGATTTTCTCATCTAAATTTTGACAAGAAAGCAAACAAGCATTTTTCCTATAACATGAAACAATTTTTCTAAATACTAAATCTTATAATCCTTTCTTGGGAAATAGTGCAGACCATAAAAGTGGCTACATGTCTGAGCCTGACTGGCTGAACCTGTTTTATATGACTTGTTAAATTAATGAATGTCTGGTTTTATATATTTCATTTAAATTCAAATTGCTGAAAAAGGTTTCCTATCTCTGCTCATTAAATCCATGAAGATCCCGTGAAGCCCTGACATCTTTACCTCCTTTGTTAATACCATTCATACATGCTCAACTTATAATTCTGATATGTCTGACAAGCACCTAAGGGCAGTATATGTTAATGTTGGAGCTTGACATGTGGGAATGCAGCACAGACTGTCAGCTCAGGGTTTAAAAGGTCAGACGAGCTGAAGAAAGTTGGCAGCGGCAGACAGATAAACCCACAAGATGTGACACACTTACAGCCCGTCTAACACAGATCAGAATGGGATGATATATGACGTTTTTGAACGGGTGTAGCTAAAACTCTGCCCACTGAGCGAACACTGATGGTTGAAATATTTACTTACATGTTTTCCTTGCCGAATAGGATTAGAGATTTGAATGCTAATTGAGGCCCGAGAGTGAGGTTCATGCCTTGCTTATTGGTAGTGGTCAAATTTATTTACACAATATTATCATATATCTATTATTAACATGATATCAATATTTCATTGTTTGAATATCACAGTTATTGTCAATACCTGTTATCGCCGATACCCCTAACACCACTCTCATGCTCTGTCAAAAGGTAGTACAATCCACCTATCAGCAAAGCTTTTTACATGTGTGTTCAGATAGAAAGTGAAGCTCATTTTTCCTTTCCATGATTCACACGAATTTGACCCCGGAAAGTTTGAGATTAGGGTCAAAGTAAGGGACAAGATTTTGGTACTGGAAGCATTCTGGTTTCCATGTGTGTTCTTTTTGTAGTTTTGACCAGTTATGTTTGAGCGGGCTTTGGTTGTTGCTTGTAAAACCATGCAGACCAATGCAATCTCAGAACCCATTGGCGAATGTCTGATAACGACTTGGCTTGTACCTTTTTAATTAAACCTGGCTACTCTTGAAACAATCGGTCATAAATGATCTCTCAACTCCAACCCCATTCTTGTGCCTCAAATTGCTAAATTTAAACAATGACTTGCGCTCAGTTAGGAAGTCTTGTCCCAGATATTCTTAATCCGAATATCCACCGGATACACTGGAAGCCTCAAAACATTGGCCCAGAGGCTAAATCATTGTCAGCTGACAGCCAATAGGTTTCATGATTGAAACGTTAGCTTAGCTAGTTAGCAACGGACATTTGGATCGGATCCGACCTGTATGTTAGTGAAGAAGATCCATAAAGACCCAGAATAGTCACAAATTCTTCAGTCCTGTTGAGACATTTTCAACTTTCAACTTAATTAATACGTCACATCTCATCTCATGGTATAGATCTTCTTATCTAACTCTCAGCAAGAGAGTGGATCGGTGTATTTCCAAAAATCTTTTGAAATTGCTTGTTTGTTTTTTTCAAATAACAGAAAAATCAGAGTAACACGGCATCCGGCTCATATTGAGTTAGTTATTCAAATCTAAGTGACTGCAACATTGCATAACTGGAGTAGATTTGATGTCCTGTTACATTTATTTACACACATTTCAACATAATTTATCCTGATGTTTGGTATTTTTGGAAATGTTGGGACCTTGACTTAAATGTCAAATAAAGTTCTGTTGGTTTGCACAGAGCTTGGCTGCACAGCATGCATTTCAAATAAAGAACGCACTGCATGGGGTTGAAGAAGATGGGAGCTGATTTTTCTTGTCACCATGTCGTGTTTTTGGAGACTTGTGATGCAAGTGCAGAGCCTCTGTTGATTTTCAGAAAACCAGAAATGATGACAGTCATTGTGTTGTTGTGTTTCAGAGCCCTTCATGAGGAATGGCCGCCCCCCCACCTCCCATAGCATGCACTCCTTCCTGCACCAGTACACCGGCTCCTTCAAGAAGCCCCCACTCCGCAGGCCCCACAGCGTCATCGGTGGCACCCTGGGCTCCTTCATGGCAATGCCACGCAACGGCAGTCGCCTGGGTGAGACACACACGCTTGTTTACACACTTACACATACACACACATGGAAGGAAGTGAGTAGTGGGAGAGCAGATGGCATCCAGGAACAAACAGGAAACATGTCACGGTCCTGATACTTCCATCCTGCACTCACAAACCCTTGAGGCAGCTTCTCCCTTCGCCCTCAGCCAGGCTGTTTTTGCCAGAGTGACAGCTGGATGGGGGATTCAGTCAAACATGACGATGTTTCCTGTGTGAACTGATTCATCACACTGGATCTGTAGCAGTGAGTCTGATCCTGAGGCTTGGAAGGGTAGACGATGTTGTGATGATTCAGAGCAGCAGCAGATTTCCAGCTGGCGGTCAGGGAACAGCTAAGAGGGTGATGAGATGATTCAGGGGACAGTATGAAACAGAGGAACAAAGTGTTGTGGGTATCAAAATCTAGCAGCCTCAAGGCTTTTTGAATAGAGTCTAAGTCTGAAGAGATGAGCACACAGTTATATTTAAAGCTTGTAATATGTTATAGTGCGGCAACTGATACTTAGAAAAGAAGCATGTCTGCATTATCTTTCTCAGATGACAACATGTCGTACGCAAAACGTTAGTGACTGTAAATATTAAAAACCTATGGATCCTGTCTCATTACCCGATCTGTGGAGGCATCTGTTAGAGCCCTCTAAGCTTGTTGCAGAGGTTCCCCACGTCGTGATTTGGCATCAGAGCTTCTTTACACACATTGCTAGATCATGGTGGGTTTAAGATAGATAGACTGATGCATGTTTTTTGGGGCAGATGCACATATTTTTTGCAATGATATTTTTAAACACAAAGATATATAATAGAGGCAGTTAACAGTAAAGTTTATTGTCCAAAAAGACATCAATGCACTGAAACAGTAAACTTCACTGGGAATTCAATAATTACAGATCACTCCAAGCATCCTTTTCTTCATTCTCTGCATCTCGGACAACATTGATACCCATACCAATATATCTGTGATAGGAGCCACTGTGGTTTTGAGTGAATATTCTACTAACTATTTGATAAACTGCCATGAAAATTGGTCAGACATTTATGTCCCTCTTTAATATTATTTTGTTATTTAAAAGTGTTTAATCCATTGCTGCAAAGGGCGGAGGAGTAAAGATGTGAATGGTGTATCAACCTGTCAGTCCTTTATTCATTCTAATAATTCTGTAATTATATATTGTAAGATAAAAACTGACCCCCCCCCCCACCCGAACGTGTATCGCTATATTTGGGTGAGATGACATTATGATACAAGATTTTGGATATTGCCCAAGCCTAGGTAACACACTAAACTAAGATGGAGAACATGGTAAATATTGCACCTGCTGAACATCAGCATGTTAGCATTGTCATTGTGAGCATGTTAGCATGAGGCTACAAATGCAAGCACTGCTGCACAGCTTGGCTGTAGATAGTGGCTGTTGACTCTTCCTCAATTATTTTCAAGCCGTAGTATTCAGATCATTAGGTTACTGTATTAATGTAACAGTGCTGACAAGCATTCATTTCAGATTCATCATTGTTCTCATAGCCTGTGTGATCACTTACACATCACTGTACCTAACAGGTGTTGCCTTAAACCTTAAACAAACATTGTTAAACGTTGTTTGACTGATTTTCTTTTCCACATGGCCAGGCAGGAATAATCAGCATCTGTGCAAACAGTCTGTCATACTGAATGTTACCCTTTAGAGTAACTCTGAGTTGTAAGTGATTATACTGTTCATCATTTCAGTAAATATGTGAGACCTCATTGGTGCATCTCTAAGCTAATTTTTAAAGATGGGGGATACACTAAAGGACTTTTGAGCCTCGCACTGGACCCTGGCCTAGATAGAGGGACTTGGATCTAAAAACAGGACAGTTAAGTAGGACATTGATGTGCCACATAGTGCTGCTACACTCTGTGTGCTTATTAGCAAAGCTGCTAAAGGTGGAAAGGAGAGACGGAGAAGTAGGGAGAGAGAAGGATTGTTAAATCTAAAAAACTCAAGGAAGGGAGGAAGGTGCAGGGTTGATGTGTGGAGATGATTAGGAAAGAAAAAGAGAAGATAAGAGACGTGAGACTGAAAGCAAAAGACAAAAAAAATACGAAGTTCAGAAAACAGCTCTAGGGGTTTTTTGAAGAGAAGGAATCAGGTTTGGCTGTTGAGAGGTGAAGAAATTATGGGAAAATAGCGAAAGTGAAAATATTATTGTGAGAGAAGGAATTTGGGGAGTTTTTGGAGCAGGTGAGGATAGATATGAAATAGCAGGAGGTAATTGAGAAGTATGTGAAAGTTAAAGGAGGTTGAAGGCAACAGAAAGTAGGACAGATGAGATCATTTGGAGGCTTTGGTGAAGAGGCAAACAAGTTAGAAAAGCGCAGGTAGTGAAGGAATGTGTTGAAGCAATAGAGCGAGTCAGGTCGGCTGATGCCTGTGAAAACCTCGCAAAAGAAAAAGCAGGATAAGAGAAAAGTATGCAGAGTGAAAGGCATAGAAAGGCAGAAGTGGGAAGTGAAAAAGATTGGTGGGGTTTTTAAAGTGGGGCAAGAAACAGAGAGAAGAGACAGAAAAAGGGAAGAGAGATCATTTGGAAGGAGACAATTTGAAGAAGGAAAGTGGGAAGAGAATGTGTTTGCAAGGAGTTTATAGAGAGAAAGTAACCGGCTTCGGAGGAGGAATGTGCGACAGTTGTAGGGGAAAAAAGGGAGAAGAGGAAGCACTTTCAAGAATCCTGAGTCCTCAGTTACCAAAACATGTGTTGAACAAGTTCTAACTGTGTGCCCAATCAAGAATGTTTTGTCAGCACTTTTACTCAATATATAAAGATAAATCTCACTTGTTTTACATCCCTGTGCTTGTAAACAGCAGAGCAGCTGACTGAACCTGTTTACAGTGCAACCAAATAAACTCATTTAGATTTAATTAAGTAGTCCATCAATAATTGGCCTTTTTCCATCCGGCATTTTGATTTCATGCTGCTCCTGGCACAAGCACTCTTCCACCTAATAGCACAGTACTTTAAAAGCTTGTTGGTTATCTCGCTGAGGAGTTGGAGGTGTGCAGCTGTTCATCGCACAGCACACTGTGGCTGCTCCTTCTTGTTCCATTACTCGCTTGCAAAAACTCAAAATATTGATGAACGATGACAGTTACCGCTGACAAATACATTGCCTTTTCTTGTGATTGGTTCACACAATAAAAGTCAGCCCATATTTGCCACTTGAATGCTTTCAATGTGAAGCGACGGGAGGAAAATGTAGGGTTTGCCTGAGCGGTACCATATTACAGCTCTCGTGTGGCAATAGGAAATGGAACAATATCTTTTCATGTGAATCTCTTGCACGTAGGTAGGCAATTTGAACCCAGTGTGGGAATGGCGGACTCTGCCACTAACAATGGCCAGTACTGTATTGAATAGTAATGACAGAATGAAGGGACATTAAATGGCTATTGATGAAACAAAAATCAAAAACAGGATTTGATTTCATGAAAAAACTGAATGATTGTGATTTTAATGGTATAATCGAAATCTGAAAGAAAAATTGGACACTATCAGTTACGCTCATATGGTTGACAGTAGAGTTGGGGTTTATGAAGTTTATGGTTTACCTGCAATTAAACCTGTGTATGACTATGGATCTGTTGGCATGCAAGGTTAGAAGTGGTTCTGAATGTGCACACATTTTTAAACCCAGGAAGAAATTGATCGAGGTGATTCTATGTGTAGAAGGGGGCAAAACTGTGTATATGCATGGGTGATAAATGATGCCCTTGGGGAAGACAGGGGAGATGAATGAAGGTGAATGGTTGTAGAAGCAGAAGCAAAAAGATGGACAAAAGTCATCCATCTCCTCCTCCAGATGAAAACTTTGCAACAATTTCCTGTTCCTCCCACTTTTCTTCTTCGTCTCTTACAGTATGTCCTTTCTTGTACTTTTGTGAGTAAGTCAGAAGGGCATGTTTTGTTGCCTGCCCTATTATGGTGAATTACACTGAAACACTGAAGTGTTACATTTTCTCTTCCACTTAAAGACCTGCTGTAGTATATCAAGTCCTGCCACTGTAACCAAAACCAAAGTTCAGACGGAGAAGCAGCAGAAAAACCTCACGTTAACCATCTGTGGAAAAACAAAGTGACATGGGTGGAATAGCATGGGTCAGCCCTCGAGGAAAATCCTGAAAACAGTTCAGGTTCTAAAAGTGGAAGAACATTTCCTTTAATCTGAGCAGACTTTGGCTTTGAACCAGATGACCACAGACAGGTTCATATTCTGGGACAAAACTTCATTTAGGTCGTGGTCGCACTGTGGAGTAATGAAGCAGGACTTAATGAAGTTTGGAAATAACGTTCATGCATGAATAGAGCGAAAGAGCTTTGTTAGGGGGCAAATCTACACTCATTGTTTCCTAAAATCTAGAACAACAATTTTAATGAATAATCTTTCGTGCGATATTTAGAGAAACAATCAGGATTATCATGTTTGAAATAATTGCTAACAGTTAATCTCCATCAACAGAACAGAGATTTCTTTCTCCTCTCGTTCCCCTGCACTCTGCTTTCACATCTGATGACAGACTGCGTGGTTGGAGGCGCTGACACACTGATGACAGAGAGCTGTTCAACCATAGCTACTCATTAACTCTGTGTGTGTGTGTGTGTGTGTGTGTGTGTGTGTGTGTGTGTGTGTGTGTGTGTGTGGAGTAGGGGGTGCATGTGGTTTGTATATCAGTGTGTTTGCTCCTGCTGTGCTATGGTAGCAGTGGTAGCTTTACTGCCCTGGAGGAAGTGGTGCAGGTTGGAGTGTTTAATCTTTGGCCTCGGGGGTTACAAGGGTGTGAGAGGAGGTGAGAGAGAGAGGTAGAGAGACATAGAGAGTTAGGAAGAAGGTGGTTTGAGGGCCAATACAAAATATTCAATTTAGATACAACTACTACTTTTAGTACTGCAAATACATATCCTCCACTCTCACCACTACTAGAGCTTCTATAAATACTAAAACCAATAGTTCCCAAAGTTTTTGGCTTTTCGGAAGCTGAAAATATTTCTGAGTTGGACTTTATTGAGGTAACATGAACATCAAGACAATGAACTGCATGTTTCCTTTCACAAATGTTTCTAATTTCTGTTGTGCAGATAAAAAAATGCTGTCAAATGTAGGCAAAACACACACTTCACCTGCGATAGAATATTGACAGTAAACCTAAGAGCAAAACCACCACTTCATACTTAACATTTCTTTTTGAATTCTGAGTAAATTCTGCTTTTAATTCTTTATCGTTTCCAAATGAATCACATTTTTTACAGCAGACATTTTGACTTTGACTTCACAGATGGAGCTAATGACATTAATGATGTCTCTGCTCCAGCAGTTAATGCAGTTCATCAAAAATATCCAGAAACATGTATTTCTGTATCTTGCTGTGTCTTTTAATGTATTTTATAATTCTCATTGTCTCAGATATCGTGCATGAGAACCTGAAGATGGGCTCAGACGGGGAGAGCGACCAGGCATCAGGAACATCTTCAGACGAGGTGCAGTCTCCAACTGGCGTCTGTCTGAGAAACCGCGTCCACCGACGGATCTCCATGGAGGTGAGACAGGCTTGCACGTGCACACACTGGTGCAATAATTACTAAAAATGGCTTACACTGCGTGTCTACATTCCACCCTTCACCCCCTCTCCTCTCCTTCTGCTCTGCTCTTCACCTCCTCCTTTCCCCGCTTCGCCTCTGCCTCGTGGGAGATCTGACTCGGGTGGGGGCTTGAGGCGGGGGTCGTTCATCTCTTAATGGGCTCTCAGTGTCTAGGCTTCATGATACTGATAGTAGTCGTGCTCCCTGAGGACCACAGCAGCGGCTGGTAAAGAGATGCAGTGTGATAATCTGTGCTGTAACCACAGTGATTTTCTATAGGTCAGACATGTCGTTGAGCCCAGAGAGCATGCTGGGATAGTAGAACTCCTTTGTTCCTCTTGTAAGGATGCCATTCAAAAACATTAATTAAATTAGAAATCATCTTTGATTTTCCAGTGACTTTTATGCCCTCTTTATAGGAAATACGAGTTACATTTGCATATAAGCAAACCATGTTGTTCCAGAAGACTCCATCCCCTCCAGTTTTCAGGTTTTGTTTTGGCGCACATCTTTTCAAAACCAAGAGCTGTTCAGCGACCAGAACAAGCTTTTTAAATACTAACCAGAGATGAAGATGATGCATTTTTATTCAGTGGCCCGCTGGGTACACCAGCCACTTACTCAAGCTCAGCAATAAAATATGAACAAGATGAATGGACAAAAAATCTTAGCATCAGGGGAAATTTCTTTCCTTGCTACTTTCTCATTTCACCGTGGTTTTTCTCTGCATTTTCAGACATTTTTGGCCGTGAGCCACCATTAATTTCTCGGACTTGTGTTATATTGTTTCACACTAACCATTACATAAGCTAGAAAAGGCTGTAAACCTCTATTCCATAAATAAAATAAAGCTAAATGTTGGCTTTATGTAGGCTTATACGACGGTACTTGCAGACATTCCCAAGAAATCATCATCTTTATAAATATTTAGGAAGTTTTATTCTGAAAAGAGCGAGCATCTCAGCCTGGAGGCCTCCTGCCCCCTGCTGGCAGAGGAGCATATGTGACAATAACCAAACCTTGACATCCTTGATGTTTTGTCTCACACACACACACACACACACACCCACACACCCACACACACACACGCGGTGACCTAATTTTCAGTCGTTTGGAGTGTTTATCTCATTTGCAGGTGCACAAAAAAAGGCAAGGTGAAGGATGTGGTGATAATCACTTGACCTGGTGGAACACACAAAAGCTCTGTTACATGAGCTTCAGTGTGCTGCTCTTCCTGTGGTTTGATACCGCTAGAGGTTGAAATGAAGCTGTATTGTGTCAGTAAAGAGGTTAAGGATGGTGTACGCGCTCACTTACTGACGCTTGTTACCAGACAGTCAGATTTTTTTCAGTTTTGCAGTTACGTAGCGGCTCTACACTCACAGCCTGTCACCTAAACACATCACATCTTTCATAATCTAAGGAGACACTGTTTATCAAGTCAACAAAGCAGTACATGAATCCATTTGTTCAATATGCACGGTGTAATGTTAAGTTTTAGTGTTATATATAACTGTATAACTTTATATTTAAATCTCAACATCACATTATTACCAATATCAGTAATAATAACCAATAATATTAATATGCAACACCACTGTGGTAAATACAAATCCCAGGTCTGTAACAGTTTGTCAGACGTAATGTAGGTGCTAATAAATTTGAGGTAGTGGATCCAAAGTGAAAATAACAGATTAAGTCTACAATTACAGCTACAACTAACAAATATTTTAATTTTCAATTCAACTTTCTATTAACTTTTCAATTAGTTGATTAGTGATTTAGTCAGAAAGTAAGGTGCAATGCTTATCACAAGTACACAGAGCCCAAAATCTTCAAACAGCTTGCTTAGGATACAAAATTTTAAATGATGTAAAATTGGAGACAAGCGGCAGATCTTCAAATTTTAGCTGGCTCCAGAGGATGTACGGAAGTTTTTCTTGATGTATAACTGAACAGTGAAATGATTACCAATTTGTTGCTGTTAAATTTTCTGTTGATTCACTAATTGATTCATTCTATCAACACTTAATAATTTTTCAAGCCAGGATGACAAAGTGCTTCGCAAAAACTGAAGGAACAACATGAGTCTGAAGGAAATGTAATAAAAATAGATGAGATGCTGAGAGGCCGGACTAAATCTGTTGTTGACTGATGATTTTTCAGACACCATCTTACATCAGAGGACAAGCAGTACAGAACATATTATATAATACTTCACCTCTTCATGACACCGATATGCTCCACATAGTCAGAGCTTTTATTTGAACTCTCAGTTGTCATAATGCTGGCATCTTCTCTGAGCAGCACTGTCAGAGAGGACAAAGGACTACAGTTATGAAATGAGAGAGGATGAGTCGATGGTATTTGTGGAGAGGCCAAACTTAAAACGTGCGTATGATAACCAAACAGATGCAACGTCTTCTCTCACTGTATTTTTACTCCACTCTGCCTTGTTTTTCTCCACATCAGTCAGCATTATTTCAGTTCTTGATTTTGATCCCAGAATAGATACGATCACTCGTCCACAACAATAAAATATGAGCCCGGTAATATTGACAGCGACAGCCTGCAGTGTGAATGCAGACTGTGAATATGAGCTATAAACATTAATAAACACATGTATTATTTGTTTTTATTCTCGCCTGGTTTTCTCGCTGTTTTGTTTTCACAATCTGATTTGTGCTCACAAAGGTTGTACCGTGCAGCCACAGTCACGCCTCGACCAGCTGCCTCTTATTTTTACCCTCCATAAGATGGTGATCGACCTGATCTCTGTCTTCTCTCTCAGGGAATAGGAGGAGATGAGAGCGAGCTATTTTCGACGTGTGTGTGTGTGTGTGTGTGTGTGTGTGTGTGTGGGTGTGTGTGTGTGTGTGTGGGTGTGTGTGTGGGTGGGTGGGTGTGTCGGTGGTGGTAGTGGGTGGGTGGTAGTGGGTGGGTGGACTAGCCTATATTGTCTTGTGCTGCTTGCTGCTGAAACATGCCCCGAACCACATATAGATGATAGGCATGCAGCAAAGTATTTTCTCATGTACAAGAGTGTGCAGAAAAGCAACAGTGTGGCTCATAACCATCAACTCATGTGGTTAACTTAGTGTGTGTTTTGGAATTTAATAAGTATGAGTAGCAGAGTAGGGGTTTCTTGCGCAACTTCGTCTACCTCCAAGGTGCATGGAGAAGGGAAAAAGGTCAAAGAGGTCAAGAAGCCCCAGCTACACTTGTAGTACATAAAACAAATTTATTAGACGGCGCACTGGCCTGATGAAGGCCACAAGCCAAGCCACAAGTCATAACGGGTCGATCTAATAAAGTTCTATACTATATTACTACAAGTGTTACTGTATCTTTTTGACCTAATAATTTACATGCACCTGCAAAAAACACATCAGTTCTCTTATACTGTCCAGTGCTGCAGCACTGTATTCCCCCTCTGTCTGAACCTCCTGAATACCCAGTCTGCTCTGATTGGTCATTTCACACATGGCTGACCCAGCACAACAGAAGAACAGCTGTGCTAAATCAATTCTTATGTGCCAAACTAGGAGCTAGGCATGAAATATGCAAATGTCGGACACGGTGAGGTGTGATGTCACAAAGTTACAGAATTAAAGGCGGGACTACTAACGAGGTGTTTCAGGAGCAGTGTTTTCTGTGGGAGAGAGGAGCTTCTGTTGGTGCAGACTTTGACCTTTTTAACTTTCAAGATCTTTAACATGCTATAGTATATAAAACACTGAAGGAAAGGAAACAAAAACAAAAAAATCATAATGGGTCTTGTTTAAACATTTCTTTACCTGTGTGTGTTTCAGGACCTCAACAAGCGCTTGTCTCTGCCTGCTGACATCCGAATTCCCGACGGTTACCTGGAGAAGCTGCAGTTGAGCAGCCCGCCCTTCGACCAGCCGCTCAGCCGACGCTCCCGCCGAGCCTCACTGGTCAGTGCCTGTGTGTTTTTGTGTCTGTGTGTGTGCTACCATTTATTGCTTTGCAGCGCTGTTACCAGATTTCCCTTGTGCAAGTTACCATGGAAACTGGCCCGATGTGAGACTAGGATGGATTAATCTAGAGTCATGAGCGCTCACCTCCTGCCTTTTGCCCATCAAATTAGATCATGATACTCAGCAGTTGTGTGATCATGCAGCTTTGTTGCAGATGAGGTTTATGCATATTACAAGTTTGCCAACAGCGACACCTGAGTTTATAAAAGTAATCACTAGTGCAAAACGTTTTTGATCCTTTCTAAAAGATCAGGTAAAAAAAACACTGCACAAAATCAAAAGAGCGACATTTTGGCAAATTAGCACCATTGAAAGAATGCCGAATTAACCAATAGTGGTTCCCGTAACCCTAACCCAAAGACAAAGAGAGCTGCTTTCCTGCACGATCGTTCAACACCAATACACAGTGAAATCGATCACAGAAGAGTCAGAGAGAGCAATTTCTACAAGAACAGTAACAGAAAAAATGACCAGAATACAACACACCTGCATTCTGTTTTGAGTTTATATCAGGGGTATCTTAAAGATTTTGTACAACTTCAGTTCCTTAATGAAAAAATACTGCGCAATATACCATTCAACTTTAACCTTGTCTTATACATGGCCCCATAACTTAATCTGTGCTAAATCCTGACTTTGTCCTCTGTCTTTTCCTCAGTCGGAGATTGGTTTTGGGAAGTTGGAAACGTACATTAAGCTGGACAAACTGGGAGAGGTAAGGAAGTCCTGAAATCCCATCTGACACTAGGGAAGGAAACATATTGCACAAATCACCTAAATTCAGTAATGTTGATCCATTATCTGTGTTGCTTCCAGGGAACCTACGCCACAGTATTTAAAGGACGCAGTAAACTGACGGACAACCTGGTGGCGCTGAAGGAGATCCGGCTGGAGCACGAGGAGGGAGCGCCGTGCACCGCCATCAGAGAAGGTATTCAGCATTTGTCTATTCAATGCTACATGAAGCATCTTAACTAATTTTATCACTAGTAAAGTGATACATTCAACCAAATAACATAAGTAACATGATGTGTTGCTTGTTAAAATAATTTAATTTGTGGTGCTCAAAGCATAAAACTAAAAAATAAATAATAACATTTGTCCAATAAATTTCAGTCACCGGCTGTTGTCATTAAAAAAGTGTTACATGTTTTTCTCTTTGTGTAAACATCTGTTTGTCATTGTCTCTGTAGTGTCGTTACTGAAGGACCTCAAACACGCCAACATCGTGACGCTACACGACATCGTCCACACTGACAAAAGCCTCACGCTCGTCTTCGAGTACCTGGTAAGACCCTCTGCTTCTCCGTATGCTCAATGCATGATGGTCTTTGTGGCAAGCTTTACAGACAAAATACCAGATATAAAAACACATTAGTGTTTATACTGCTTATATTAGACATTTCTTAAAGGACCATTCCAGAATTAGTCACAATTAAAGATTTTGTTCCCTTTTGCCAACCCTCTCAGTTTAATTTATTCCTATTGAGTTCCAAACAGCAGAGAAAACACTCCAGTCTATAATCCCAAATCATCGCAGTTGATAATGTTGATCATAATGTTTTGAAAATCTGTATTAGAGCAATATAAGTTTGTCATTATTTTATATATTCTGAAACAAGAACATGAAAGCAGTTAGACATTATGCACAGTGATGTAAAACAGGAAGGAAATGAGCAGAAAAATAAACAAACATAATAACTGCTTTATGAGTATATGTATATGTGTGAAACAGCAGATTGATGAGTCAGAATGACGAGGTGAAATTCATGTGATAAAGTCACATTGTGATTTGCAAAACAAGATTTCTTGGTGTCATTGTACCTACTTCCTGTCTGATGGCGTCATCTCTCCCGGTAGGATAAGGACCTGAAGCAGTACATGGATGACTGTGGAAACATAATGAGCATGCACAATGTGAAGGTCAGTACGACTCTTACTATTACTGATGATTACACTTTATATGCTTCTTCTTTTTTCTTCTTTTTTTCCCCTCTGCAGTGGAAAAATCATTCTCTCAACTCTGAGAGCTTTTATTTCCTCTTTTCTGTGTGTGTTCAGTAGAGATGAGGCTGCATAGTGTTTTGCCAGGAGCACATTTTAAAATGTTGCATCAGTTAATGACCCTTTGACAAAAATAGTTCCAGCAACTTAACTCACGTGTTTACGTATGTTTGCAGGTTTTCCTGTTCCAGATTTTACGAGGGCTGTCATATTGTCATAAGAGGAAAGTTCTCCACAGGGACCTGAAGCCTCAAAACCTCCTCATCAATGAGAAAGGGGAACTCAAACTGGCTGATTTCGGTAAGATGTTGTTTTAGGCGCAGTGGAGAATGCAGGAGCCTGAGTGTTTCTGCTGTTCTTGATGTAAATTTGGGAAGAAAAGTTTGAAAATCGTTTGATTATTTCTAGTAGTGCTCTTTACAGATATAATGCTTCTTCTTTGTGTAAAAATCCTAATGTCTGCTCATGTTTTTGATGGGTTGACAGGTCTGGCGAGGGCCAAGTCTGTCCCGACTAAAACATACTCCAATGAAGTGGTGACTCTTTGGTACCGGCCTCCTGATGTTTTACTGGGATCCTCTGAGTATTCAACACAGATTGACATGTGGTATGTGTGTATATGTATTTCATAGACTAAAGATTCAGCCTGATAATAAAAATAGGCAAAGATAATCATAAAGGTTAGTGAGTACTGCTTGCTACTTTTGCAGATGCTGCTCCTATTGCTCCTGACATCACTGTGTCATTTGTCATGTCCAGCAGTTGGAGCTTCAGCTCATGGAGGTCCTTAGTGCCCAATTGCCACAGTTTGCGTTGAAAGTCATACTCCGTTGAGTCAGATCAATTAAATCTGAATGCACAGACATGATACACCTGTTTTGAGATTCAGTATGACCTATACTTCCCGAGAGATGTCAGTATCTCAAATGAACATAAATAAAATGACGCTCCAGTGATTGCTGATTATAAACCTATGGGCATAATACAGAAAGGAACTGCTAATAGCTAATTCCATGTATTTTAATGGTGGCAATTTGCCAAAATTTAGTTTAGCCCAAAGCTGACTGACTCTGTGGCAACATTATACTTCCAAATTACATCCTCCAAAGCATCATGGGAACTGTACTTACTAAGAGCATGATTACCTCCCATAGAAGTAATACAAAGAATAATAAGTATTGACAAAATCCATATTTACTTATTTTCTAAATGGGCATTTTCCCCTATATTCTGACATTGTATCCACCAAACAGTGAATCAGTTTATCAAGAAAGTAATTACCAGATGAATATAATATAAAAATAGTTATTATTTACATCCCTTGAATGAATTTGCTGTTCTGTGTGTGTGTGTGTGTGTGTGTGTGTCTGCAGGGGTGTTGGTTGTATATTCTATGAGATGGCTGCAGGTCGGCCGCTGTTCCCCGGCTCCACCGTGGAGGACGAGCTCCACCTCATCTTCAGGTTACTTGGTGAGTAACTCCTGCCAGGCCAGATCACCATAGTAGCATGAATGCCTCATCACATGTTATAATGTACCCGTTTACCTGGACAAGGTGAAACACTGTATATGTGATAGGCTGTAATTCTGTGACTTCAGGCACTCCCACAGAGGAGAACTGGCCGGGAATCACCTCCATCGAAGAGTTTAAATCCTACAACTTCCCCAAATATAAACCACAGCCGATAATCAACCATGCTCCCAGGTACTGTGTGTGTGTTTGTGTTTGTGTGTGTGTGTGGTCGTGCATGTTCCTGTCTCTGCGTCTGTTTCTTTTTTATGCTCCAATGACCCCGCACATACATGCAGTAATGGTGTGTGTTCATGTGTGTGAGCGCCATGGGCAGGAATTCCTGTGGAACATTTCACAGACAGTCTTTCACTTCCTTCCTCCCATGAGCCCTCACATTCCCATCAGGCCGAGCTGCAGGCAGACAGTTAAATGTTGCTCTTCCTTTTGTCTCCTGCAGGCTGGACAGTGAAGGCATCGAGCTGCTGCTGTCTTTCCTCAAAGTGAGTGTTTACCTCCTTCATAATACCCAGAATGCCGTTCACGACAATGTATTTCACACCTGATGTTTTTTGATTTTAATGTTCTTATATTGAAGCACTGTTTCACATTAAACTAACATACTGTAGATAAAATGCCTAATAATCGAACATCCCTTCAGTACCAGTTGTAGACAGCAGGAGGCGTAACTCTATCAGTGTTTCCCTTACACAGTGTTTTCACTGAACATATTGGGCGCCTGTTTCTAATGTGTTTTAGTTCGTCACAGTTTATCTGACAAAATCGATGATTGCAGATACAACAGCCACAGAATTGTCAGAATTGTTTCCTGCTTCTGTCTCCACAGTACGAATCCAAGAAGAGGATTTCAGCTGAAGAGGCCATGAAACATTCCTACTTCAGGCAGCTGGGGATGAGTGTTCACACACTGCCTGAGAGTGAGCACACACACACACACACGGCTGAATAAAGCTGCAGTCTGTCTTCTTTAGGCTAATTTACTGCATTTTTCCTGATGTTTTCTGTAGACTGAATCTCTCCTCTGTGTGTTGCAGTTATATCAATATTCACATTAAAAGAAGTGCAGCTGCAGAGAGATCCGGGCTACAGGAACTCCTCGTACCCAGAGTCAGGTGAGTGGGGATCACATCCAGATGCTTCAGGATTTAATCTGGTTCGATCATCAGACAAAGAAATAAAACTTCTCTTACTCGATCGTACTCGAGGAACTTTCAACTGGTAATGAAACAGTATCAGGCAATGTCAGGCTTATTATTGTGAAGACGTAATACTACAAGGGAATGTTGATAACTTCAGCTTTAGCTCCACAAAATTACTGTTACCGAGCAACTGTTGGGAACTGTAATGATTACATATAACCGAGGTGCATGAATGTTAAAGGGTTACTGTAGTTATTAAATATTACGCTCACATAACACACAAGACACAGATTAAAAAAAGGGTCTGTCCTTTTCTTTTCTTCCAGGTAACGGCAAGATCAACAGGAGGCAGAGCATGCTCTTCTAATGTCTGATGAAGAGGATGGTCGACTTCCCAGCTTCTTCATGACTTTCCACCAACCTCTCGCATGAGCCCACCTCCCCTCGGATTAACCCCACCCCTTACCTGCACACACACACACATAAACACGCACACACACCCCTCTGAGCGAGTGACTCTGGGTTGAATCTATTTGAGACTGTGTTTATTTATTGGGGGGCGGGGTGAGGTTGAATTATTTGCTGCTAAACTACTACTGTCTGTATTTAACACACCGTGTGTGTGCATGTGTGTGTGTGTGTGTGTGTGCGTGTGTGTACATGATGTGAACTCGAGACGCCATGCACAGTTGAGCAGTCAGTAAGGTTAATGTTGTTTTTCTTCTGACTACGATTCTCCGGCTTCCGTTGAGTTAGAATTCCACTGATGTTGATGTTGACGCTGTGATCCAAGTTGTTGTTCTTGTTGTCGTACTTGGAGACCGAACGCTTCAGTTTCTTCAGATTTTTTCTTTTTTTTATAAATATGTATATCTATATATATTTGGAGTTTATGTTTTGTTTTTCTTCGAGCTTCCGTGACTAAACATTTCCAGGTTTTTAAAAGACTGGGACGGCTTGTTGGTCTTGGTTGGGGGAGAAACGGTTTCTCTGGATTCCTCATTGTCATTTTTCTGAAACATTTCAGTCGGACTCTGCTTCTGGAGGCCCTGCTGCCCTCTGGAGGTTTACATTGAGGGTCAGAAAGCAAGACTGTGAATGGATTGTGGTATCAATTTTGGTCTGCGGGTTAAAGAAGCACACACAGAGTCCAATCAAACTGGGAGAACATGAAACCAACGTTTGGTTCTTTTGTTCTTTTGCCCATTCTGGCTCAGCACCAGGACCAAAACTGAGGAGGAAGGGGGAGGCAGGCAGTTCTGAAGACGAGTGAAAAGCACAGATGAAAGAGAGGGATACTGAAGCTGAACAGGAAGTCATGTGACATCCCACAGGAAGCCAGCAAGCCTTCCCTTCAACCCCTCACAAAACTGCCAGGACTTCAGTGCTTTTTTTTAAAAAAAATACATGCAAGCTACACGTTCTCGCTCTCTCACCGCAGTAACTCTTTGTTTTTAACCTGCACTTAAGTGTGTTTTCTTTTTGGAATCAGGGACCCGGGCCTCGACACGGCCGAGTTTACCCAACAGTATTAAGATGTGTTCTCTGTGTCTGTGACCTTTGACCTCTCCATGTGAAACAACAGCATCAATGTGGCATGTTTCTCGGAGGGAGGGGCTGGCGGGGATCGGGATGAGATGTTCAGAAGTAAAATGGTTGTTTTCCAGTTGGCGGCGGACCACTGCGCTCTCCAGCATTTGTACACAAGGAAAAAAAAAGATTTCAAATTGAAATTTTAGAATTAACTGCCCGCTGTGTTGTTTGCAACTGACAGTGATGCTACAGATGAAGCCATTTGAGAAATCTCACTTTTGACTGCATGTTTACTGAAGAAAGTCACTTCAACACCTTCACTTAAATGCCCACTGGTGTGCTTTTCATTCCTGGCTCAGTTTAGTTGCAGTATTTGTCTTATTCTTGAGGACCAACAAAGGTGTCGTCCAGATATTTCCAGCAGCCGTGTGATAGCACAAAGTGATTCATCATTTTAAAGGTACAACTTGACATTTTGGGAAATATTTGTATTTGCATTCTTGCAAGATTTAGATGAGAAAATTGATGCCACTCTTGTGTTTGTACAGTATATTTGAAGCTAGCACGAGGAGCATGTTAGCTTAGCTCAGCTTAGCTTAGCTTAGCTTAGCTTAGCTTAGCGCAAAGAAGAAAGTTGGGGGAAAGCTAGCCTGGCTCTGAGGTAACACATCTGCCTCCTTATGTCTCAGAGGCTTCAGAGGTTGCTGGTAGGAAGGTCTTTTAACCTTTAGACAGAACCAGGCGTGCTGTGTCCTTCTGTTTCTTGTTTTTATGTTAAGCTAAGCTAAGCTACATGTTTATTTTACAGACATGAGAGCAGAATCGATCTTACCATCTATTTCCCAAAATGCAGTTTATTTGTGGTAAACTGGAACAAATTTGTGTTTTTTTGTGTCGGACTTTCTGAATCAAAAAGCAAGACCACCAGAGTGGCCATTTTGCTCCAAAATTCAGCAGTCACACAGGGAGAAGTCCATCGTGGAAAAGGTAGAGAGAGCACTTTGTACACTCACAGTAGCATTTAAAAGAACTGAGTGCAGTGCAGAGGCTTCTGCACTAAAACAGCAGGAATGCATTGAACATCACAGGTTGAACATTGAATACCTGAGGGAGATGTTCCTGTCACAGCAGCTTTTTTGCTCAACAGCTACTGGAAAATTTCACAATTATTGTCTGTTGAGATTTAAAGGATTTGAGCAACAATGGAGTTCTCTGTTTCAGCGAAAAGTGCTGGAAGCTCTACTAATGCTTGATAAAGTTAAATTAATGGCTGAGAGAATCAATGTAACAAACATTAACTTTAACAGTTTGCAACTAATAATGTGATAATCCTGTAAACATACTGTATTTCTCATTATTTCAGTAATTGAAAACTCTTTTCAACGTGGATCAATAAATGAGCTCATAGTTTGATAAATTAAAGCTCACAACAGAACAAATACAGATGGAAGATGCTGTTAATGGTTTACATTTAAAGTAATGTCACAATTATTATGTTCACAGGAAAAGAAAGTCATTATATTAATGGTTTATATCCTGTATTACATTGACCCATTGCCCCATCATTTCTCCCCAGGTAGCTTTAAAATGAGCAAACCTTCTTTCCCTCATTGTATTTCCCAAAAACTGTATCTAAGTGTTTGGATGCTGAGTTTTTTTCCCAATTTTGTAAACATGCCCGTGCAGGATTATTCCACTGTTAGCTGCAAATGGTGTTTCTGCTAATAGCAGTTTTTCTTGACATGAACAGCAGTGACATGCATTAAAGGAGATTTCTACAACGGCTTAATATTTATCATTGTAAAACTGTAAAACTTTTTCAAATGTATGAATGACCTGACTTTATGTGAACATGTCTGAACGTGTGTATGTGTGTGTATGCGTGTGCGTGCCTGATGCATGGAAGGCCTGCTGTGTTGTGAATTCGACCTCTCTGAAACACTGAGCTGCCGGTCAACAGTTGGTGTGTGACTCTTTTTACTGGAACTATTTATTTCTCATAACCATCGAAAGTAAATTTAATCTGTTTCATAAACCGTCTGTGCTGCAGTCATTCTTTCAGTGGTGTGTATGGCAGCTATAATGAATCTACGGAAGCCACGTGATTCTGAAAAGTAATTCTTTTTATTAACAAAAAACAGTAACAATTCTCTCAACAAAACGGCAAACAAAAGTCAATCACTGAGAATACATTTCCATTCATTTTTTTCTATAAAAATAACCAGGAGTCATTTTACAAAAAAACAGCCTTTGTGCAATTTTGACCTGGAATGTCTATTAAAACCTGGTTTAAAGCTTAATACATTTACACAAGTCTTATAGTATTGAAGGCACAGCCGGTACAAGGCTTAAAAGTACAGTGCATTTAAAAAAATAAAAATAAAAAAAAAAGCAAGAAACTATACAGAAAAAAAAACAAAACAAAGTTCACAGCGTCAAGTCGAAGCAATACAGAGGACAAAATGAAGACTACTGCAGTGTTTTAGCGCTGGCTAGCAGGTGCTCTGCTAGGAGTCAGTGAGGGATGCAACTCATGTGACCATACAAATGTATATGTAACTGAAAAAAATGAAGATTGAAGGTTGATAAATGAGACCCAGCCCCCCCCCCCCCCCAAAAGTGTTCACATTCGAAGATTTGTCCTGTTTGAACGAAGGCTCAGCACAGGAAAAACAAAAAACAATCACCCACTACTATCCTTTAGCAATTATTCATCTAGGCACTATCCTGATTTTTGATCAAATTTAAATAAATGGTTTGAAGATTTAGGGAAATATGCTAACTTGCAGAGAATAAGATCAGGAGATTTATACCAGTCTGGTTTTTGTCTGTAAATATGTAGGCCTACAGCTAGCAGCTGGTTAGCTTTGCGTAAAGACCGAAAACAGCCAGTATGGCTTGTCCAAAGTTAAAAAAGTCAGCCAACAACTGTAAAGCGAACTATAAACATTGTATCATCGGTATTTGTTCATTGTGTACAAAAAACCAAGGTGTAAAAATGGCACATATTGGTTTTACGGTAGTTACGTGCTAACTATTTCTTGGTCAAATGCAGTAAGCTAACTTCTCCCTGGAATCTTGTACGAACTTTCCAGGCAACCATAAAACTACAAATTGTTATTTTTACACTTTAGTTTTCATACTGTCATGTGTTGTTTAGCTGCTACTAGTTAGCTTTTGTCACCTTGGGTCAGAGTAAGGTAAGCCGTTTCCCTGCTTCCAGTTTTTATGCTAAGATAAGCTAACTGTCTTTTGGCTGTAGCTTCATAATAACCTACAGACATGTACGACATATTGATTTTCATATCTAATGCTCGGTAGGAAGGCAAATAAATGTATTTTCTTTAACTGTATCGTAGCGAGATTAACTTATTTTTTGAGAAACTACTTGAGTACTTAAGTGAAGTAACTATTATTCTAGATGACGCATGTAAAGCCTTCTGCCTCACTGAGGTCCTGTTATACCATAATTCCTGACAAGCACTTCCTCAGATATCCATCGGTTGAGTCATTGGGGTGGATATTGACATAAGTCAGGGCAGGGGGGAAATAACATTCATGAAATTGCAACCAGTCTGAGATGAGATTTAAAATGAGATGAGAAGTGTGACCTCCAGTCAACTTCTTTGCATGAAAAGAAATTCAGAGGCTGAGAGACATCCTTTAAAATGGGAAAACACCAAGCACAATTGGAAAGAACACGAGCAGATAAACTGAAGTAAACAAAGAAATGTCTAATGCAATACTCTTCTCAGAGAGCAAAGCTTCAGAGTGAAGCTCCTGTTTCTTCATTTAATAAATGCAAAGGAACAGGCATCAGGTCAGAAGTGTGACCGGACTCAGAGGAAGTCAGACCCCTGTGTGGTTCATCATCAGAGTTTATGGCTGATTTGGTTTGGTCCTTGTCTGGCCTAGCTCGGCCTGGTTTGGCCCAGTTCACTCTCGGAGCTCGGGATGTTATCAGGACTTATGGGAGCTGGAGCAGAGCAGCAGAGGAGAGGGAGCGTCCATGTTGGGTAAAGGCATAGGGATGTGTCCATTCAGCAGTGAGGGGAACTGCAGCGGAAGAATCAGAATTAGAGGTGGAAAACACTGGCAATAAACAGTACAAACCTCTACAGACTGTTTCATGAGATTTTTAGCCTGATGTGGCATTTGAAAAGAACACCAAAGGCAAAAACTGAAGAGGATATTTGGTTGACAAAATTGAATAAATAATAAAAAATCATGGGATTTTAAGAAACCTGCCACTTTTTATTACTCAAGCTTGTATGTGAACAATTGGGTTATGGGATTATATCAACTTTCAAATCATTCTGGTGGCAGATGGTGATGTTTGTCAGATATTTTTAAATCTTACAGAAAGGTTCTATAAAGAAAATTGAGTTGGTTAAATAACTTGCATTATTGTGACTTTACACTGATTTAAACTATAGGGTTGTTTAAAACAGAGTATATTGACTTCATGATCATTAATAGAGGATTAATATATAGTAGTCCCACTACTAATATTACGGTAATGATAAGGGTAAGGTTAGTCCATGCTTTCACAGCATTACTTGCTCAAAAATACAAGTCAATTCATGTTCCGTCTAAGCCATGGATGTATTATTAATGAGAGAGAATTGCTCATCCAGCGCGTACACCCAAAAAAAAAAAAAAAAGTTTCTAGTTTCTGTGTTTATTCCATCGCACTCGGAAAATGACAAATAATAAAAAAAAGAAGATGACTCTTTACCTCCTCATCAATTTTTACTTCATACAGGTCACAGTTTTTTTTAATAGCTTTTCTTTGCTTGAGAAAAGTTTTACATGAAACATAAAAACCTCCATTCAACCTCTACTGATAAAATATGTGTAATAGAAAAAGTCAAAATTGACATTGTTTGCCGTCTCTTTCATAATGGTGAGCTATGGGTAAAAACGCTTTGAAGGCCACAGGGGAAATTTTCACTACAATACGGCCTGAGGCCACTAGGGCGAAGCCATATTCAGGTCTATATAATACATTCCTGGTCCTAGCTGTTTGAATTTTCTTTCAAACCTGTGCCACACATGATTTATCTATTTTCTGCAGTCTCCTAGTCTGCCTGCTGCTGCAACACTGGAGAAGTGCTTTTGCTTAAATTACACCGTGGGGACTTAAAACCTGGTAGCACACCACGTTATAGGGACCGAGCCGCATTGTGGGGACATAAATGCTGGTCATTAGACGCTGAACAATTTATTTTGGGGTTGTGTGTGTGTGTTTGTGTCAGAGAGTTGTAATGGGCGGGAGGGGATCCTGACCAACCGGCCCTCTCCCTTTCCCCCTAGCCAACAGGAAGTTGCCCCCTCTTCTTGTCCGCACCAGAACGGAAACATCTGTAGCTTATTTTGAAACCCTGGCACACTGTGAATCACACATCCACTAAAACACACACACAACAGCTATGGAGGTAAATCTGCGGTGTGAAATGAAAGATCCTGTAGTTATGACAGAGGGATTTGCTGCAAGTAGAGTATTATAGGCAGACAGAGATTCTGTATCTATCACCACCAGAGTAAGCCGGTGTTTTCTCTGAAAGGCTGGTACAGAAAATAAAAGTCTGTTTGTCCTATTTACACAGAACTGGTAGAACGGAAAGCATTAGAGCTTATTTGAGAACAGATTGTGTGTAATTTCCACAAAACCCTGTTCCAGCACCACAGGAGGACCGAGGTAGTTCACAAATATACAGTAGAAAGATAAGGAAAATCCACCAACGTGAGGACATTCTAGTCTATTCTGTCTTTATTTGGTTGGAACAACCCAAACCTTACCTGAAAGAGGGGGGCATGGCTCTGCAGTTGGGCAGGGCTGAGTGGTCCCACTGGACTGAGGCTGGACCAGAAATGGATATTGGAGAGTAGAGGACTGGGAGTGAGCAGCAGACCAGACGGAGTCTACATTGACAAAACCCAAAATGAAATGTCAGAGGATAAACACACGAAGATGGAAACGATGGTGTTTACTCTGGCAATAAGTCCACAGAGCAGTACACAGTCTGTGGTGAAGTTGTCATATCATTCAGTCTCACCCAGAGCTCAAGGCCAAGTCTGCCCTCTAGTGAACTCACGTCTTCCAGACAGACTGACTTGGCAGACTGACTCCACGCAGGTCAGGAAGCTTCACTCATACAGAATTCATGAGATCTATTTTCTTCTGTCTCGTCTTCCTTCCGTCTCTTCATATTTAACCAAGGCCAGTTTGGTTTTCTTTATGGTTCTGGCATGAGAACAGAAGACTCTGCTCTATTACAACAGTCAGTAAAACGTTTAGGAACAAGAGGTTCTTGACTGCATTGATTTGTGTTTATATTCTTACTGCAAAGATAAATACAACCACTTCATTTAACTTTTTTAAAATCCTGTTTCAAATGCTGGGGTTGAGAGAGTACTGAAACATGCACAGTTTAGGATCATCAAGTAAAATGTCCGTACTTGAGTTGAAGGAAAATCCTCTTTTGGTAGCTGAAAGATTATTCTTTCAAGTTTATAAAAAACTATGTACTACAAAACTACATAGTTTTCATTCTTTTGTGATCAAAAACATTGTTCTGAAGCTGTTCTGTCGAAATTTTGAATGAATAATAAATATATAATAACAATTTTGAGCAATCTGTGTCAATTTCAGGCTTAAAAACAACTTCTGGTTGGTCCCACCCACCTCCGATTTAAGCAACACCCATTTTTTGGCCCATTCTATGTAAACAAACAGATAACAGATAATTAAGTTGGTTGAACAGATAGAGAAACAGATCATGAACCAGCTTATCCCTACTATATGGCTTATTCTGCTACAAATCAAGGAAATCTTGGCCGGTTTAAGGCACCGACCATGACCTTTGCTCCGGGTCAAAGTTTGTAACCTCTTCATGCTACACAAAGATGGAACATATATGCAGTTATTTATATACATAAATATAGAAACATGTAAACACCCAAGAAATCATTCTGGAGTGCCTTTTTTTCAAATTTGTGTTGAGGTGAAAGTAAACAGCAGCAACAAGATGGTGATAATAATATGGTCTTCATCAGGTAAACACTGTACACTAACTTTGAGCACCAAGCATCAATGATGTAAACACAGAGTCCACCTCTCCTCACCCTGTGCATCTGTCTCCTATGATCACCCTTCTAATAAAGTGTAGGCAGGAAGCTACACTCCTTCCTATCAAAAGATACAGAGCTGTGCTTCAGCTAGATTGATCTTTACTTTGTTTGAACTTTCACTTACACTTCTGCTTTTGCTGATTTACCAGCCAGATCGAGCTCACAGCTTGACTAGCATGAAACCAGTTTAGGCCACTTAAGACAGGCAAGAAGCAGCCACTCTGAATGGGTTTCTGGTGGACAACAGAATTAACTGCAGGCACTGTTTTTTAACACTGGAACTAAAATCAGAACCAGATCTGTCTTGAGAAAAGTTTGTCTGGTTTGAAAATTCTGAAGACTCTTGCGGTGGTTAAAGCTCAGGTGCTCCTTAAAACCCCCTCATACAAATCGTTCAGTGATGAGTGAAAAGTTTAGCAAACACTTTTTCCATTAATTATGTATGGTACACTCAGCAGCCTATCATTTCTCAGTCAGAATAAAAGCGTCAGCTGAATGCCTGAATGTAGTCAGACTGTCCTGGTTTGGTCAGTGAGTTCTTGCCAGTGAATCAGGAGCTTCAGGAGCATATGGCTTCACTTATGAACCTCCTCCCTCCCTCCCTCGCCTCCTCCCGTCTTTCCGCTCACCTCTTTCCATCTCCTCCCTGTCTACAAGCTTAACTTTCTTCATCCCCCAAATGCATGCAACGTCCTTCTCAGTCTTTTTCTCCCCCTGAATCTTTCTCCACCTAGAACCACCTGTATTTACAGAAGAACTGTGAGTGCAGTGGTGTGAATAAATATGTTATGTCATGTTGTACCTGTGCGGTGAGGAAGGCAGGGGTCAGGGACCCTGAAGGCAGTGCCGGGCTGTTAAGAGCAATGGAGACGAGGTCACTTCCTGTCAGGAGGAGGGAGGAGGCGGAGATTTCCAAGCCTTTGGGTTTTCTGCTTTTAAAAGGCCCGTTATTGGCCAATCCCCTCCTCTCTGGTGTTGTCGTGCTCTGTGACCTCACCCTCTCCCTCTGACCAGATGACAGGTTCAGAGGTTGAGCGCTCTGATCTGAATCGCCAGTCTCTGTGCTCTGGCCCCGCCCCCTCCACAGTGTGTGGGTGGGGCTTTGTGGCGGGGAGGAGGAGCAGGAGGAAGAGCGTGCTGGCTGAGGAGACGGCCTGGAGGAATGGGAGGTCTCAGTCGAGGACGGCGGTGGGGTGGATGGTAGGGAGGAGTGGCCACGGTTGGTTATGAATCGGATGACAGAGGAGCTGTCGTCATGGCGATCAGATCTGGGCTCCATCTTGATCGGCTGGTGTGGTTCTAAGGAGTGTTGCAGGGAGCTGACGGTGAAGGAGGAGTACAGGCCGGAGTGGAGGTACTGGTTTCTCCCGCCTCCATCCTCGTCTTCAAGTTCAGGCTCTGACATCACACCACCACTTTCCTCACTGATGCGGCCGGACTCCACCATGGCGGGGTCCATCTTCAGAATCTCAGGAAACGACACGAACTTGTAGACAAACTTCTGGCCGATCACCTTCTTGATGATGTTCTGCAGAGGAGACAAGACATCTTTATTCTAAACACTTTTATTAATATAACATCATCGAACCAGTCAGACTGTTTCATATCATATTTTAATAGTTTTGAAATGTACATGTTGCGTACTTTGTCGTAGTAGTAGCGCAGGGCTCTGCTCAGCTTGTCATAGTTCATGTTGGTCTTGTTCTTGCGCAGCCCCCAGAGCTTGGCCACCTCCTCGGACTTAAGGAGCTTGAACTCGCCGTCGTTGGACGTCCAGCAGATGAGATGTTTGTGGCTTTGGTCGAGAAGCAGCTGCAGCAGGAACTGCCAGAGTGTGATGGAACTCTCCATGACGGGATGACACCAGAGAGCGATCTGCAGAGGAGAATCAAGACCTAATAAAATTACCGCATATTGCTTTGTACTCTCAAGAAGTCATTAGGACATTTTTATTACAAACAAGATGGATTGCCTTGAGTGGAGTAAAAGAAAAATCAATTCCAACATCTTTATCCTCAAGAAAGGGGATCAGAAGGGGCTGATTGGGAAAGTGGTCCACATTTATGGAAGGGTTCACATTAAAGCAGCATTAACAGATTTCTTTGGCCACTTGGGGGCAGCAGAACATATTTTTACCTTATTTTATATCACCTGTTATCGTAAATGTGTTAGCAAACAATTGCCCTTGTTAAGCAAACATGGACTTTCAAACATTTACATTCATTTGGAGTCATGGTCCTGGCCAAATAGTGTAAAAAAGTTGCACATTCACCCCTTCTTTAGCCAAATTCAAAACCCAACCAGGAACCACGAAATTACCTGGCTCTTTAGCTACTACTGTATATGCTCCGCTATTTTCACAAGCTAGTCACTAACTTTGTCTGTCTTTTGTTTAGTGTTGAACAGGTAGTGTACAGAGGGTTTATCAGAGCCTCTTTTTTTGCAAACAGCTGCTGGGAACTGGTTTGATGAGAGTGGTGAGACTCTCCAAAACTTGTCCAAAAAACAATCAAAGAAATGATATAATAATTGGATGGTGAAAATAAAGCAGAAACTACACAGGTCATTCGACGCCCTTAAGATTTAAACTTAAGTTGAAATAACGTCACACATTCTCAGACTGTTTGGGGAATCAGACGCCACAGAAGACATAAAAAGAAGGAAGGAAAGAAAGAAAAGGAGGGTAGGTGGGCAGGGAGGAGCAGGAACTGTCAACGTCAACACAAATGCAAACCACGATGCTTCCTCTGATGCAAAGTCCACTAAAAACCACAAGCATTACAGTGCTGCCCATGCCCACTGCCTCCACTTCTCTGACTGGGACTTTCCTGCACTAAACACCGAAACTCACAAACGGACAACAACACAAACATATAAACAACACCAAAGCCTCAAGTCCATTTTGCTGTGTCTCTCTGACCACTAACAAAACAAGCAGTCTCTATCCCACACGTATGAACTCAGCTCACGCTCGTCCGTCTGGTGGACTCACACACTTTGGCTGCCTTCCAAAGCAGGATGGCGGCAGTAGTAAATACAGTAGTGAGTGAAGCTGCCATTAATGCTCAGGGTTGCCCTTACTTCACCTCCTTAGCCCATTTAAATCTCGGATAGAGAGGGTTTTATATACATATTCTTCCATTCAGGGCATGGGGTCACTGAGTGGTTTGATTAAAGGTGCAACTCGTGTGAGTTGAGAATGTACACTTGTTCAACATAAGCTCCCGGTATCTGGAGTCAGCTTAAGGCCACTAGCTGCACGGCTAACTGAGCTAACTTGCTAATGGTAGCTAGCTACAGCCATAAATAGCTACAGGAAAGAGTATAGTGAGCAGCAGTTAGTGGTTCCTCAGGTGATATGCTGCTCTATTTGTTTGCAGTGACCTTCAACAGGTGGCCAATTCCTACATATCGCACCTTTACAAGACAACACCCACCCCAGCCACAGTCTGCTCACTCTGCTGCCGTCTGGCAAAAGATACAGAAGTATCCGCTGCCGTAGCACCAGACTACAGAGCAGCTTCACTCTTCAGGCTGTGAGACTCCTCAATCCATCCTCAACACCCAGTCATATTTTTTTTTGTTATGTAGCATAAAGGGACTTCAACTGACTTTTCTTTCAAAAACCCTGGTGTTGTAAAATGGCTTTTAAATGAACATTTGAATCTTTTTAGAACCTCTGAATTTAGTTTTTTCCTGTAATAAAGGACATATTATACATAAATATATATGGTTCAAATGATTTTATGCTCAGGGATGTTGTGAAGAATGAATATGCTGTAACTCACTTTTTACTTACAAAATTTGGTTTCTTCACAGCTTACCTGCTAACAATCAAGAAACTGTTGTTACACTTTTAAAAATGTGATTGAATTTGCTGTATTTCTTGTTATTTCGCCGTTATGTTGTCACATACTGGCTCTCTCCTGTGTGTTTGTGTATGACAGAGAGAGAGAGGGCCAGACATCGGTTGGCCTTCGGATGTTTCCATGGTGATAAAGCAGGATGTGGTCAGTGACCTTCTGCCAAGACAAGCACGGGTCTAACCGTCGTGTTTACCTGGAAACCACTGACTGTCTGCGAGCGTCTGCCTGTCTGTTTCTCTGTCTCTTTTGCCTTTCCTCTCTTGTCTCTCTAATTCATTTACAAGGTGCCTCATTAGCAGGAAATACAAAAGTACTTACTGCTGAAAGAAAAACAACAAATTACTCACTATAACCAGATTTGATTAGCAACCATGACGATATGACAGCAGAGACCACATCTGCCTCAATTGTGGAGAAACACCGGAGCCAAGGACCTCAAAGATTGCTACCAGAAGTGATGGTTACACTACTTTCCTTCATAAAAACATATGGTTCAGCAATGCAGGAATAATCAACCACTAATTCAATATAAAAATACAGTGTGCATCTCTCATTTTTTTACTTTCTTTCTAAAAAGGAAACCATCCAACAGAAAGGGGAAAGTGTATGTGGTGCAAACAATGACCCATCACCACGAACACACACAAATGCATATCCTCGCTTCCCTTTTCCTGCACGGGTGTGTGTGTTAAGTGATGGACGAACTGTAGCACTGTCTCTGTCTAAAGGAGGACTTCCTGTCATTCAGCTTCAGGGGCGTCTTCCCGGAGAAAGGCCTTCCCTCTCTGGGAGGTAGGACGTCCTGTGACTGGGAACCGCCAGGAACACACACACACACACACACACACACACACACACACATGCACACATCCACAACACCATATGGAGAATGCATCTATGTCCTGATGTCAGGCTCTGTTTGATCTATGTTCACCCTGTGGCTTTTCACTCCTAACAAGTCTGGATCGGAGAGAAACAAAAGAGGAGGAAATGCTGATTTATGGAATTTCAGAATAAAAGCAGTCCGAGACTCAGTGTTACAGCTTAGAGGTGACATCCTGTGCACTTTATGAGAGTGAGTGTAAATCAACAGGTTGTACGTGACCCCCTCGAATGTGAAGCTATCAGACATCCAGTCCTGAGTACATTGGACACTTAAGATCTCACAGAAACAAACCAAACTGAAAAAGCCACATAATTCATCCATTTTCTCTGGGTTAGTTATTTCTTATTTTTTGGAAGTGTGTGTGTGTGTGTGTGTGTGTGTGTGTGTGTGTGTATGTATGTATGTATGTATGTATGTATGTATATTTATATATATATATATATATATATATATATATATATATATATATATATATATATATATATATATGTACATACATGTTTATGTGTGTGTATGTTCGTGTGGATAGAGAGGGAGGTTCTGCTGGAACTCAAACGGTTCTTTGTTTTGCACCAGTGACTCATTTTTAAGATGTTGTCTGCTGCCAGCTTCAATCCGGAAGCGCATGGCAATTAGTCTGCGAGGTCCAGACAAACCAGAAAGTCTACTACTATATTTTTAAAGGAGCCACGGCTAATTTTTCCACTGCAGCTGGTCCACTAACCCTGTTTTCTGTCTGTTTTTTCAAATGTAGCCAAACAGAACGAAAACGCACCCAGTCTAAATACCTTTTACGCACAGCTTTAACGCTTTTTACGCACAAGTTTAACACTTTACGCGCGGCTTCAATGTGGTTTTCGAGCTGACACAGAATATCGGAACCTGATCAGGTTTCAGCAAATACAACAACAGTTAATGTAAGTCCGCTTTTGTGTCACTGTTACGCACGAACCCCTCTAGAAAGTTGTAAGAAGAAGGAAACTTGCACCTACCCAGCTGTGTACGGCCGCTGCTCCTCTGTCCGTCTGCCCTGCGGGATGTGTGTGTTTGCGTCTTAAAGCGGTGTGTGTGTGTTGCGTCGGGGCTCCATGCTGTTGCTGCTGCTGCCGTCTGAAAGCGGATCCGCAGCTTTTCTCTCTCCTGCCTCGGAGCAGGAAGTCGGGACGCGCAGACGGAGAACCGGCGCACTTCCTTTGGCGCTGTATTCCCGTCTGTGTAAACACACATACACAGAGACACACACACACACACGCGCACACACACACACACACACACACACACACACACACACTGAATCTCTATTTCCCATAAACACACCCTCTCCTTGAAACCACTCTCTCTCACGCACAAACACACACACACAGGCCCAAGCCACGTGCAACACGCACACACACACACCCACCCTCTTTCAGACCTGCACACACACCTTAACGTGCGCATTGAAATAGCCTACGGGCGCGCATTCTCTCTCTCTCTCTCTCTCTCACACACACACACACACACACAAATATTGTAATTCCGACTTCACTCAGCGCTGAGCCAACTGACAACTGACGTCACCCTCTTCCTGCTCACCGGGAGGGGTTCCTGTTCCTACACACACACACACACACACACACACACACACACACACACACACACACACACACACACACACACACTTTTGTAAAAAAAAAAAAAACTTAGTAAAAGAAACCTCTCCCCTCTCTTGCTTCACAGTCAATGCATTCTTCATACTGGATTTAACTACTTATTTTCTTATAAATGTAAAACATATGATTGGCTGCAAGATAAAAAAAACAAAACAAACACGAACATGCACCAGCTAAAAATACCTCGTGTAGGTGATTAAATATTCTGATTTTAATGAGTGCAGGAGCTCCATCCCGCAGACAGCTTACAAGGACAGTGGCTTCCAAAGATTGTCTGTGTTTGAGGCGATGAGCCAAACAACAATTTAAATGTGGCCCTGTCTATGTTCTGCCTAAAATTACAATCTTCAAGCTCATGTGGGAGGACAAAATCAGCTGTTCAGTGAAGCCTGATCTGACCTCAGCTTTCAAACATTACTACAGTGTAACAAAACATGGAATTATTGGTTACCAGTCAAATCAAGCATAGACCTTAATTAGGTCATTAGGTCTAGTACATGCCCTTAGAGAGCCATTTTCACAATGGGATAACACAGAAGTGTCTTCACAGTTTGAGATTATGGACTTCACACAAGTCAGACAGATCTGTTTTCAACCAACTGTGCATTATGGACGATATATCCCGTCAATATGGGCTCAAAGGCCATGTCAACATCTGATATGTCCTTGATATTTTGCCGTTGACAGGAAAATGTTGCATCTCTAAATGGGTACTCAAGCGATTTAGTCAGGGGTCTCACGATAGGAAGATTACAAATGGAATGGCTAAAGTCTATGCAGCAGATAGCAAGATGTCCTGACCTTTAGTCTAGCTTTTATCATTTAAACTCCAAAAATGCTGGATTCACATTTCCCATAATAAAACTCAATAGCATCTGTTGTAAGACTCTGCTTGGTGAATGTCTTTGTGTTCCAGTTTGGAACACAGGCTTTCTAAATTTGTATTTCCTGAGACAAATTCAAGATTCGAGATAACCCTGATTATATCATCAGAGTAACTTTTTTATATGATAGGAAGCTCACTCCAGAATTACATTTTGTGTAATGTCTCCTTTAAAGGGTAACTCCACCAATTTTACACATTAAAGTGTGTTTGCAGGTCTTGGGAAGTACTGCTGCATATGTTTAAAAAAGTGGTATAAAGCCTTTGTGGCTGCCTGCTATCTGATAAGTTGCCTCCAGTGATAGCACTCAGTGGCTAAGTTGCATTGTGGGTAATGTAGGTGCTAGGGTTTGAAATGGAAGAAGAATAAAAATGGTGATATCTCTGGTTCTTCTGTATTGATTTTGATCATTGTCGCCTACATTACCCGAAATGCAATTTAGCCATTGAGTGATGTCACTGGAGGCTTCCTCTGGAGCCACAAAAGGCTTTTTACGACTTATTTCACTCCCCAAGACATGTAAATACACTTTAATGTGCAAAATTGGTGGAGTACCCCTTTAAAGGAGACATTAAACAACTGTCTGAATAGTAATCCAGTAAAATACATTTTGTAAAACCTAATGTGCCCTTTCAGCTGTCCTCTCTGCTTCCACATATTTTTTTCTGTTCCTGTTGTTTATTTATTCCCTCACGTTCCCTTAAATTTGATTCCCGATAAACGAAGCAGAGTGATACGTTCTGTTTTATTTCCACCTCTCTGATTGTGTTTCCTGGTGCCTCCTTGGCCCCGCCCACGTCTTTGAAACGTCAACAGCGCCAAACTTCAGGCTCTAACGGGTAAAATGACCACGGGCGTCGAGGAGCCGCAATGGAGAAAAGTCCACACAGTTACAGGAGTGACACCGCGGTCCAGACACGGACACCGAGCAGCTGCAATACGGGAGCTGATCATCGTGTTCGGCGGTGGAAACGAAGGGATAGCGGAGCACCTCCATGTTTACAACACTGGTGAGCTAACATTAGCTCGGCGCTAACTAGCAGGTTAGCGGCTAATGTTTTTAGCATGCGCATGAGTCAAGAAGAAGGCCGACGAGCCCTTTGTCAGGAGCGTTTATGTTTATTTTAAAGGTCCTCGACAAATTTGGCACCGTTTTGTTTGCTGTTTTACGGGGTTGTTGTTGCAAACTAGCCTCTAACTCGAGTTTGACAGCTTACTTCAGCTGGCTAGTTAGCTTCACTAACTATTTTTCCCCTATATGTGACGTTAATGTTACTTAACTCGACACCGACTCTGGGTTTGAATGGATTGTTGTACAAGATGTTGTGTAAATGATTGCGCAATGCGGGTCCTTAACGTTTATTGTTGTGGTGAGGGGGTTGTTTGACGTAGCTTATGGTCAAAGTTTGACACTGTAATCGTATGAAAGCATTCATCATGCTGACGATTTTAACCATATATAATGGTGAGACGAGAAATCAACGCTTTATTATTTGACAGAACTTTTAATGTAGTTGAGAAAATGGCAGCAAACAAATGAATTAATTATTAATTCAGGTCTGGAGCTGTTGTGCCTCCTGTGGAGATTGACACCTGCACAGAACTGACTCCAGCTTTACCAAGGAGAAGTCTTTGTATATGAAGTCATGCCCCTTAAACTTTTCGGTGTAGCAAAGTAGATTTAGCTGTTTTTCAAGAAAAGTGGCAGCAGTGATGAAGCTATTGTAGAAGTGAGCAGATAAGTGAATGTCATTTTCAATACCATAACAGGTACAATTGAAATAATTTCCCCAGAGTCTTTGACCCTCCAGGATTTGTTTTGCATGAAGCCCCTGTGTCGTGCTACTGCAAAACAGTTTTCACAAGTTGTTTTCCTATAGTATAAATGAAATGTCTAAAAGGCAGCATTCACCAGGATGTTCTGCATCTACTCATTCTTCCAGTCTCAAAGCAGTGGTTCCTGCCCGCGGTGAGGGGTGATATCCCACCTGGCTGCGCTGCCCATGGCTTCGTCTGTGAAGGCACTCGAATACTGGTCTTCGGCGGCATGGTTGAGTTTGGGAAATACACCAACAGCCTCTATGAACTTCAGGTAATCCCGTCACATTTCTTCAGTGGGGACTTCTAACCCTGGTGTTGTCATGAAGATGATTTTCAAGTCTTGACTTTGGTTTCGTGTGGCTCAGGCTAGTCGCTGGCTGTGGAAGAAGCTGAAGCCCAGAGCACCCAGGAACGGCTTGCCTCCCTGTCCTCGGATTGGACACAGCTTCACTCTGGTTGGTAACAAGTGTTACCTGTTTGGAGGGCTGGCCAACGATAGTGAAGACCCCAACGGCAATGTACCAAGGTGCTGTGCAGATACACACCAGAACCATAATGTTTGCAGTTTTTTTTCACTGGGCTTTTCAGAGATGCAAAAGAAAAAGGCTGACTTGTGGTTACTGTTTGATTGGTTTGTGAGTAGGGAGTAGCGAGGACTTACATGCCCTGCATTCTTCTAGTGTTGCATCAAAAGTCGGAATGCAACTAACCACTATTGTCATTACCCATTGATCTCTCAGATATTTCTTTGGTTTATTGATCACTTATTTAGTCAAAAAATAGTGAAAACTGCTCACCACAACATTTCAGAACCCAAGATAACATTTTTAAGTGCCTTATTTTCTTTGACCAACAATCCAAAACCCAAAGATATTCAGTCCACAGTGACATGACAAACAAAAACAGCAAATTGTCTCCTGTGAGAAGCTGAATTCAGACAATGTTCAGCATTTCTGCATGATTCTTTATTGCAAAATGGGGCTGCAAATAGACTAATTTAATATATTATCCAAATAGTTGGCGATGAATCTAATAGTTGACAACTAGATGATTAATCAATAATTATTGCAGCTCGTTTGCAAAATGACTGAAACGATTATCGATTATAGAAACTACTGCTGACTATTTTTCTGTTGATTGTAGTGTAACTTTTTAACCTTTGAATGGCTCTAATTAATCTCGAGCCAATCACAGTGGCTGATAATTGGAGGGACCAATCAAGAGTCGTCAGTGTTGAATCCAGAGCAGGCTTCTAGTGACTTGGTGATCATGCTCCTTTAAGTCAAAATCTACAATTATATTTAATCAGATCTTACTGATAAACCAGTATGGAGACTGTACATATTGATAAATAACCTCCTTTATCTAAGAGACAGTACCATAAGTGAGTTTTTATCATCTTAGGTACATGAGTGATTTCTATGAGCTGGAGCTGCAGTCGGTATCGGGGGCAAGAGGCTGGAACATCCCAGAGACGAAGGGCAATGGTCCCTCTGCTCGGGAGTCGCACGCCTCGGTCGCCTACGCTGGCCTCGGCTCTCCAAAGCTCTACATCTTCGGAGGGATGCGAGGATGCCGATTAAATGATCTCTGGCAGCTTGACCTCGGTAGGACATCTTTTTTATTTTTTAAACAGATTATATTCTCTATCCACAACGTTGCATCTTCTGGTTGCATCTTTGCCTTGAATTTGATACGAACCTGCGGTGGGCTTATTTGCATGTTTCCATTGAGTGAGATCTTACTGATCATTTTGCTTTTCTTGTCTTCAGACACAATGGTTTGGTCAACTCCTCAAACCAGGGGCTCCATGCCACTTCCCAGAAGCCTTCACTCTGCCACTGTCATTGGAAACAAGTAAGGCATCCTCCATTTTCAGTGTCATATCTCTGTTCAAGTGGATTGTCAAACTACAGTGTGTCCCTCTGTGTGCAGGATGTATGTTTTTGGTGGCTGGATTCCTGTTCCAGAGTCGGAAAGAGACAACACTTTAGGAACTGAATGGATCTGCAGTGACTCCTTAAGTGTGCTCAACTTAGGTCAGTACATTTCACTACAAGTATCCCACACTCTTATCTGAGTTTTCACACAGGGTGAAGCCCCAGATTGTTTTTATTGGTTGTAAAAAATGTGGCCATAAAAATGTTTTTTAACATCAGATTTAGTTTTAAACTTAAAGGTACGATGCATCTTGTTGGGATTTCTTCATCGAGTTCTCAGCTGTCCTGTTTCCTCGCCACAGACACTATGAGCTGGCAGAACCTTGGCCCGGAGCAGCAGGACGACATTGAGTCCCAGCTGCAGAGCCAGGGACCCCAGACTGACGACCCGTATGCCTGCAGCCCCAGAGCCAGGGCCGGCCACTGTGCCGCCGCTGTAGGATCAAGGCTGTACATTTGGAGTGGCCGTGACGGATACCGCAAGTGCTGGAACTATCAGGTGTGCTGCAAGGACCTCTGGTACCTGGAGACAGGTGAGAGCTGAGATGGCTTGAAGTGTTTAGTCACTGAAGTCTTGCTTGTTGTGATACAGAGTGACAGAGCAACAAAAAGCACCTCATTCTTTGTTCTGTCCTCAGATCGACCAGCCACCCCAGAGGCAGTGTTACTCGTCAAATCCACAGTCAGCATGCTTCATGTGGCGTGGCGCCCCCTGGCGGCAGCAGACTACTACATCCTTCAGGTCCAGCCCGTGTGTCCTCGCAGCACTGCAGCCAGTGATCCACCGGTCACACCAGTTCATCCAGGTGGGACAGAAGGACTGGAGGGGGAACACAAAAACTCTGCAGGTCAGGAGAGTGCACATTTTATCTGTAGTATGTTTATCAGGGTGGGGATTATTCAAGACATTTCTGACGCTAGTGACATTTTGCGTAACTCTGCTCTCTCAGGTGTGCAGTCCCATCAGCCTGAAAGTGAAGGAACCACTAATAGAGAAGCGAAAGCAACCGCTCAGGTAGATCTGACTTACTTAAAAGGGAAATTTTTGTATTTTTAAACCTACGTTTTACATTTACACTGAAATAGTTTTTCTTAACAGTGCATTCACGCTAAGCTTGTTTAGAACACTGTTATCAGACACTCTTGCATTTTTTTCTGTGTGTTGGTTTGTTTTTTAGCCTTCGTATAAAGTCTTGAAAGTTTGGAAAATCCTTAATTTTTCCTGTTACCTGTTAATCTGTCATATAAACCAAAAATCTTTTAATATTTGAAATGAAACTATTCCATCGTCATATTTGTTTGTTGTCCTTTAGAATTGAAATTAGCCAGTGTTAAAAACCCTTATCAAAACATACACTCAGAGTTTGAACAGCTGATGTAATAAACAAAGTGACAGTTTACATTCATTGCTGTGGGTTTAAAGATATTTTCTAAACTTGATTTGTTGCAATTGCATTCATAGTGGCTATTTAAGGCTTCAAGAGTCTCAAAGTTTTTGGTTCAGGTACCTTGAAGTTGCCTGTAAAGTACCTGAGTTTTGCTCTTTTAAAACTGTACGCCATGAATACACATCAGTCTCTGTTGTGAAACCTCACCTCTTATATGAACATTTCAGTTACACACAGTTTAGGGTTTTAGCAGATACTCTTAACTAGAATGATATAAGAAATAAATAAAACTGCAGCAGTAAACAAGAGAAGCAGTTTTTAATTACTGAAGGAGCCTTGCCAGTTAGCATAGTTAAATATTCACTTTACATTGGTGTCAAGTCTTTCGTTTTCTCCTTGAATTTCAGGATGCTTCAGCAAAGCAAGAAACTACAGTAAAATCCTCTAATGGCTCAGCAGAGAGCCGAGCACAAGGAGGGAGGAGTGCTGGGAGAGGGACAGTGGAGACTACAGAACACTGCTGTAAGTGATTAAATGCTGGATAACCCGGGCTGATTTTTGTGCTTCCACAAATGTAATTGTTAAGGCAGTAGAAGACGCAGAAGGTTTGTTTGAAGTGCCATCAATAAATGAATTTCTATTCTTAGTTTCAGCAGTCCCAGTCCAGCTTTAGTGTCACTGCAGTTTCTCACCTTTGATCCACTGATCTTTCGGTTGTAGGTGCTAAGCAGGAGATGTCAGCAACAGAGGTCAGCAGCTCAACACAGCAGCAGCCAGGTATGGATGGCGCTCGAGCTCGAATATCAGTGATAAACCAGGCAGCAGCAGGTTGAAGGTTTTAAAAAGTGAAGTTTACTGTGGGTGTTCCTTTGCTTTTACAGGAGAGAAGCCTGTTTCAACTGACAAGACAACAGATCAGGTCAGATACACTCATCAACACTGGTTGTTAGCTCTTTAATTCGGGTTGGTCTAAATTCAAACTATTAACTCTCACCTCTGCGTCCAGCAGAATCCAGATGGAGCAGTTTGGTTCGATGTCGGTGTGTTCAAAACACTCTTCACAGAGGTCAACCACTACTTTCTACCTGCTGACAGCGACCAGGTTACTTCAGCCATCAGCAGCCGGCTCCAAAATACTAAAGAGGTGAAAAAACAAACAAAGAAAACTTCGCACTGTTACTTAGTGCATAGTAGATATTAACTGGGACTCTGTGGAGATGCCATTCAACCTTGTCTTATGCTAACTGTTCTTGCTTGTGCAGACATATAATGAATTCTCTCACCCACACGTCCTTTGTCAATGCTTTGCTCTCCTCCAGAGGAAACTGCCCGGGCCTCAGGACTACCAGGGCAGAGAGAAGCGGGAGCTGGCTCCAGGTCAGACCTACAGGTTCAGAGTTGCAGGCATTAACTGCTTTGGCCAGGGAGACTACAGCCCAGTTAACGAGTTCAAGACCTGCCAGCCTGGTTTCCCTGGAGCGCCCTCTGCTGTCAAAATTGCCAAGGTGACAAATAAAGGATTTTCAGATACTGTTTCAAGCTTCTGTATTCTGCCCCCCCAAGTTTCATTACTACCCTTATACTTTTTTTTGTTTTTCACAGGCAAACGATTCGGTCCACATCACGTGGGAGGCCCCCGTCTCTCCATCGGGCCGCATACTGGAGTATTCTATGTACATGGCGGTGAGGAAGAGCCGCTCCACCAGCTCGGAGCGTCCGGGTCAGATGGCTTTCATCAGGATCTACCGCGGCACAAAGACGTCCTGCTCCGTCAGCTCCACCCACCTGGACAACGCCCACATCGACTACTCCGCCTCAAACCGTCCAGCCGTCGTCTTCCGCATAGCTGCGAAGAACGAGCAGGGCTATGGCCCGGCGACGCAGATCCGCTGGATCCAAGGTGGAGGAGCTCGAGCTTTAGTTTCTGCTCATTTGATTTTTACAGACGGATGCCAACTTGATTCAACTCCTGATTCTCCTGTTTTGTTTTGTTTTTTAGATCCCAGTATTTTGAGAACGTCTGCATCCAAAGGAGACAACAGCGCTGAGGTTGACCAGGATGCTGCTGACAGGTAACCAGAGTGACCTCTCGTGATTTCTCCATTTACACCTTGTATATGTGGATTTTAATTCTTCTGTCTCTTCCACTTCTTTGTTTTTTTTCTTGCAGCTCCAGCTGAACACGTTCGGACCAATGACATGGTGTTTTGGAAACTCAGGAAGCTGGCAATGATTGCCTCTCAGATGTTGTATATTTCCCTAGATAATTGCTAATTTATTTTTTTAAGTATTTAATTATTCCCTTGTAAATAGACACATTTTCATTTTAGGCTTGACCACTTGTCTTTTTTTTTAGTTAAAGAAGGAGTTTAAGTAATAAAATGTTATATGATGTAGACCAAACTACATGTATGATTTCAGAGTTAAAGCTCCTCGAGAGTTGGAGGTGCTTCTGATTCTTCATATAGTATGTCATGTGTATGAATGTAACATTTTTTAAAGCCACATTTTAACCACTTTTAAAATATTATGTTTATATTATGTTCTTGTTCTTGTTTCACATTGTTTACTTTGTGCACAGCCATATGTTACTACACATCTGTATCCGTTACATTTCTACATCACATTTATTCATTTGTGATTTTGTTGTTAATATTTTATTATCATTATTATCACCAGATTGTTTACAAGTTTACAAGTCAGTCCTAAATCACAAAAATGACACACTACTGACATTTCAGATGTTAAAGACAGTAAATATTCCACAGATATTACATTAAGAGATTTGAGTGTCAGCACTATTTTTGTCTCTTGTTTGACCAGCTCACCATTTAGTGGGCAGTGTTATCATCGACTCCCTCTGCTCAGATTATTATATGCCAGTGTGGTGAAGAAACGCATGGAGGGATTATTATCCTGAGACCAGAACTGCATCCCTTCATTTCCGTGCTAAATAAAGGACTCTATTCTTGTGCTTTCTTCTATCGCTTCATCAGTCTGTGGTGAGGGTTTGCACATGCAGTATTGTTTAGCTTTACCTTTTGTATTTGAAGGAGTACAATCAGTGTCATAGATGTAAAGAAAGTGATCTCAAGAGACATGTAACATTTTCTTTGGCCACCTCATAATTACTGAGGTGGGTGCAGGTTGGTCCCTGGAGCCTTGACTGATGTTCTGTGCACCTGTGAAATAAAAACATTATAAAACACAAGGATGTGCTCACTTGGCTACATATTAGTCATCATTGGTTACTCATGAATAAACAAATATGAAGTAAAAAAAGTACCTGCTTAACATAATTCAGTCAATATTATTGAATTGTGGGTTTAGGCTTACATTGGTGGTTAGCTTAGTAGTTACTGTAGCAGTTGTTTATAAACTGCGGGGTAATACTAATATGTACACAGCAAAACATTTGTGAGCAGCATTTTGATATTGCAGATAAGATACACTACATTATACTGTTGAGCAGTTTAATTTCCCCTTGCAGAGGTTTGGTGAGAGTTGTCTTTTCCAAAGAGAGAAATGCACCTTGGGAAAAAAAGTCCCATGATCCCACAGTTTGTAGTTTACAGATTAGCCAGCTAGCGCTTGCTAGCAATTCAAATTGAAAGCAGGGAAGAAAGCAGCCAAAGTTCAACAAAGGGTAAGTTGCTGAAGTGCGTACAGTAGTAAACAATGTAGTTTGTTTTATGGGGTCATAATTCACTGCTTGTAACCCAAATGTGCGCCGGGTTGTACATAACGTTAGCCTTGTTAGCAAGCTAAATTCAGTTATGCTATGAACAAACTAACGCTACTACTAACTTAAGCAGCATCTGGGGTTAGCTTGCACATAGCCGTTGGGCTATCTTGCAGCGTTAAGTCTCAGAATGTAGTCAGTTCTTAGCATTTTATTTGAGAAACCCCGTCATAGTCATGCTAATGACTGCTTGTATGAAGTCTGTCGCCCTGAGTTGTAAAGGGAAACGGTCAAGCAAGTAGTGTCCGATAACGGACGCATTGAAATAGCTAGCTGGCTAGTTAGCTTATTAAGTCTCCCGACAGAGCGCGACATTTAAAAGCTACTGAGTGCTTTTGACACATTTCAGACAGCCGTCTGCATTGTTATGTCCTGAGTCATGACCAGTCTGCCGCCAGTATAAGGACATTATGTATTTAAATCACAGGGTATTTTATATGAAGGGAGCCGAATGTAAACAAACCTCATCTAGTGCTCATTAGCACAGTAAACTTTTGTTTTGAGACACGTAGCTACATGGCTTGCTATATTTCAGGACTTTTGAGTCGCCATATGAAACTACAATGTGTGTTGTGATTAAAGCATGGGAAAGTAAAACATTATTGTGTTAATTCATTCTGCCCGAGTGACACTGGACTGAGAGATATAGTAGTCCCAGAGATAGACAGGATGCTTGAAGCTAAGTGGCTAAAGTGGTTCATTAGTTGTAATCAGGCTGTGTATCCACAGCAGAGCCAGGAGCCAGGGACTGGCGCTAACTAATCACTTGAGATTGATTCAGGGCCTTGCCTTGACTGCTGAGAGGTTGTGATTTTAGCTGGGGGACTCTCCTCAAAGCCACCATGGTAACTAACCGACAACAAAGCCTGGCCTGATTTTTACCCTGTCAAACCTCACCACACTTGAGAGAGAGTGTAGGCAGTTGTTCTCTCTGTTAGAGGACTGAGGGCTTACTAACAACACCTATTCAGTTTTCAGATACAGACACAACACTTCCTTTGCCTGGTTTCCCCAGCGTTTCTTTACTTCGTCTCCTCCTGTCTCCGGCTTTTTCCTGCAGAGGTGAGATGACCTCCTCCACCCTCGGCCAGTCGGCCCACCTCGTTCCACACCTGGAGCCTGGCATGGGGAAGTCTGCGGCGATGTTGGGGTTGTCTGCTGGGCTGGGGGGAGCAGAGATGGAGCTGCAGAAGATGCTAATCGATGAGAGGATGAAGTGCGAAAACCACAGGACCAACTACCAGACGCTCAAGGCTGAACACTCCAGGTACAGCGAAATCTGATTTAACATAAACTTCTTTTCATGAGCTAACACACTGGAAAAGATAAATGTTTCTGTTTTTCTTCTTGCATCATGCTTCACTGTTTCCCATGTGGTTCATGTATCTGTTGATTCACTGAGTCTTTTTTTTTTGCAGCTTGCAGGATGAGTTCACCCGAGCTCAGGGTGAACTGAAGCGTCTGCTGAGCGACAGACAGGCTCAGCAGGAGAAACTGCAGCTGCTGTTGGCTGAACTCCGAGGAGAGCTGCTGGACAAAACCAGAGAGCTGGAGGAGCTCCGACTGCAGGTGGGACGGATAAACTCTTCTGATCATTTCGTTAAACAAGGGACACCCCTGTTTCTGGTGTGGCTGAGATTTTCTGTGTTATTTTTTGTAAATTGCCTCCCTGCAACTGAACTTCCCATGATTGTGGATACAAATGTGTGCCTTTGTTTGTGTGTGTTGACCAGGTGATGACCCCCCAGAGGCTGGAGTTGCTCAGAGCTCAGGTGCAGCAGGAGATGGAGGCTCCGGTCAGAGAGAGGTTCAACAAACTGGAGGAGGTCAGTCAGATTGTCTGTTTCTGTATCACAGGTCAGTAATGTGGGACATCAGTGGCATCCATTTTTAAAAAAAATCTTTTAGAATCTGAACTTAGTAGTGTTAAACCTAGCTTGCCATGAAGGTTTGTCCTGCCTAAATGTTATAATGAAATTAAGTTGATGTACTAGTTGATTTTTAAGGGATTAGTGAAGGGACATAACACCCCAGAATCAAAAATGCATATTTTTCCTCTTACCTGAAGTATTATTTATCCATAGATTGTTTTGGTTTGAGTTAGTGAGTTTTAAAGATATGACAACACACAAACATTAATGGCTGTAACAATAGCTTGCTTAGTTATCTTAGTTAGCTAGCCTCTCCTGTATGAGTCAATGCACACTTCCTTCTGAGCAGTGATATGGTTTTTGGATGTAGTTCGATTGAACGAAAATAGTTCCTACATGAAACTGAATTTTGAGCAGCCAGGTGGATTTCTGGAAAGAGACATTGCTTTTTTTTTTTTTTTAGTGCTTTGAGTGTCATCTAGTTCCATTATATTCAAGAGAAGGCGTCTCCACAGCTGATATCCCCGGAGCAGTCTGGATTGGTAAATAGTGCTACATGTGAGAGGATAAATATGTATTTCAGATTTTGGGTTAAACTGTCCTTTTAAATAACTTCCTGTAGGGGTCAGTATGATGACAGGAAGTCATGCAATGTAATGCAGCACGGATATGAAAACACTACACGTGAATAACGCTAAAAGAGAATGTTCATTTACGTCTATGTTTACGGATTACGTGACTATAGAATTTGTTGTACATGAACAAACGACTCCAAACAGCTTCCACTGACGAAGGAAGTGTTCTCCTTTAATACCTGCTGTAAATAAGTGTTAGCTGTCCATAGTAATGGTCAAGAGATAAGCATTGATTAATGTTTGAAGATCTGTGCTTTCAAGGGGATAGCGGCTCATTTCCATTTAATCTGCTTGATTGCTCCCTCTCCCCTTCTCACTGATTCTGAGCTAATGATGGTACTCTTGTGCACTCCTGGTTCTTTTAGGAGACAGAGAAGTACAGGTCAGAGTACAACAAGCTGCGGTACGACTGCACCTTTCTTAAATCCCAGTTGGACCATCAGAGAGAAGAACATGCTCGTATCCTGGAGGAGAAGAGCATCCTCTATGAAGCAGAGGTGGGTTTGCTGTTGGGTTGTGCAGCATTTTATTTGTTGTTGCTTGTCAATTGAATGTGGTGTCTCATGATAAAATTAGATACTAATTTAGTCAGCCCACTTCCTGTTGCCAGATCTCCCGTCTGGAGAAGGACAGGGAGGACCTGGTGGCTCAGTACCAGGGTTCAGACCTGCTGCGTGATGGGAAACGAGTGGAGGCTCTGCTGAGGGAGAAGGCGCAGCTCCACCTGCGGCTGAAGGGCCTGGAGGGGGAGGTGGCCGAGCTTCGCGCCCAGAAAGAGAACTCGGGCCAGCAGGCGGAGAACGTCCAACGTATCCAGATCAGACAGCTGACAGAGTCTCAGGCTACCCTGAAGTCTCTGGAGGTGAGACAGCAGCAGTCATCTTACTGGATTTAAATTTCCCCTAACCTTACCCACAGGATGATCAGATTTTAAAAAGTGTTTATCTCTGGTGATTGTTGTATCTGATTGGTTGTTGGTGTGACAGGCGGAGCGTCAGTCGTTGCGTCTGCAGCTGGAGCGGACGGAGAGCGAGCTTAATCTGAGTCACGAGCAGAACAGCCAGCTCACCGGACGCCTGCACAAAGCTGAGAGAGAGGTCAACTCCCTCACCTGCCAGGTACGCCGCCCTATGACCCCTGATCTCTGAGATGTTTTATTGACTATGATATCACCACACGGGTCATTACAGAGCTTTGTCTGGGCTTCCATAACTGGTTAAGAGAAAAGGTTCAGATCCAGGTTTTGATCAAGATCAGTCGATAACGTAAGCCAACCAATATAACGGACGAGCTCGAGTAATTTCTGGGTTTTTCCCGTTTTTCAGATGGAAAGCCTGAAGCATTCACACAAGCTGGAGGTGGCTAGTGTCAAACTGGAGTGTACCCGCTCTAAAGGGGAGCTGGAGAGGGAGAGAGACACACTGCAGGGCCAGATTGACAGTATGCAACACACACACTTTCCAATGATCATAAAGAGTTTGTTTTATTTAACAAAAAATTCATCAGCTGATCTAGACCATCACATCTCAAAGCCAAGACACCGCTAACTCTTACAGTGTGTATCAACCTGTCTCGCCCTCGTGTCCGTCAGGTCTGCAGGCTGACGTGGAGGTGTTGAATGCTTCGGTGGAGCGACACAAGGAAGTTCTGGTGGAGAAAGAGCGGGAGATGGTCAGGAAGGTGCAATCAGCCCGGGAGGAGGAGTTCCGTAAAACTGCAGCATTACACGAGGAAAAGTGAGAATCATGTTTGTTTTCTTTGAGTCACTGATATCAGTCATCTCGTGTTTGTCCTGTGGTTAGAAAAGAGGTTTGAATCCCTGGAAGATACGGTGAGATGTCGTCTATCACAAGGGTTGATCGTTATAGCAAAGTGGACATCAGTACAAAATCAAAAAGATGATTTCTGTGTTAGCACTGTGTGCAGCTCATGTCTTCTTCTTTTATTTAAGAGTATTTAGAGGATATTCAATTCTTTTCTGCTGTTAGGTTGGACTTGGAGAACCGTCTTGCTGCCCTGGAACAGCAGAGGGCGCTGCAGGACGCTGCTGACAACAGCCAGAAGGAGGAATGGGAGGAGCGTCTTCGCAGCGCACAACATGTAGAGGAGTCAGCCCGCAGGGAGCTGCAGAGCCTGAGGTCAGACTTTTACTGGGCTCCTAAATGTACACAGCTTGAAATGAGAAAATAACCCGTGGATGTAGATACCACATTGTACTCGCTTAAACAAATAAAGATGACAGGAAACTGTGAGATGATACATTGTATATAGAGGTCGGCTGTGTTACACTGCCTCGCAGTTTGTTTCAGCCACTTTGCCTCACTTTCTGTTCCCATATAAACATCTTCTACCAAACTGCTGAAAGTAAATGGGGTCAAGGGAGTTTTCTGCCATTTTATACCTTTTTAATTTGTGATTTATATCTAGCTGAAATTACATAATTGATCTTTACATGAGGTGTATGATCCCAATCTGTGCAAGAGAAAAGGTAGAAATACTAAAATGAACAAAAATATTTTTTTGAATACTGTTTTGTATCTTACAGAACCAAACTCCAGCAGCAAAGCTCCCAGCTTGAGGAGCTTGAGAGGCAAAAAGGTGAAATTGCTGATTTGCTGCAGGTAAGTCCACATCAACCACCTCAGAGGATTATTTATTTGTTAAAAGCAACAAACCCAGGGGAGTTTGTATACCTGAAATAAATGTGATTTATGAGATCAGCAGAACCAGGAACTGGGCGTCCAGCTGGGGACACTGTCTCACTCTGAAAGTGACCTGATGGAGACAAACCAGCGGCTGAGAGAAACATTGGACAGAGTCAGGGAGGACCTGAGGACGGCCCGGGCCCAGGCCGAGAGGAGCCAGCACGAAGCCGAGAGGTTTCTAAACTTACGCAGCACTAAGCTGTACTCTCAATTAAAACGCACTCTTGTCTTCTTACTGTGGATTTTTCCTCCTCTAGGCAGGTGGAGGACCGGCGGGTGGAGTGGCTGGAGGAGAAGCACAAGCTGCAGGAGCGAGAGGCTGAGCTGCAGCAGAAATACTCTCAGGTCAAAGAGAAACTGCAGAGGGCAGCAGTGGCCCAGAAGAAGGTACTGTTGCTCCCTGCAGTTTGTGAAAATGCATCATAATACTGTCTGAGAGCTTAAATGTAGATTTGTAAAGAGGTTTGTTGGTGCTTCGTTAACTGATAATGTTTTGTCCTTCCATGTGTTACATTACAATGGTCATAAGAGATGCTTAATTTTTTGTGTGCAGAGGAAAACGCTGACAGAGAACAAAGAGAAGAGACTGCAGGATAAGATCCAGCTGCTGGAGGCCAAGGTCGAGGAGCTGGAACTGGAAGCTTCTGCAGCCAAGAAGTAAACTTCAAATCTCTCATTTTATGAATGAAATATTATGGTTTACCTGCCAGGTGCTGCTGTCACAGGTATCTGTTTACCCTAGAAACATTACACCTCAACTGTTTTTGTGAAATACTCGACAAATCTTCAATTCCTCATTTCCTGCCCTTGTTATTTTAGACATTAATCATCCATGCAAGATAAGTCAGGGGAGTAGAATGGAGTTCTAACCCACTAAATTATAACTTTTTTTCCTTCCTGTCCAGACGTTCCTCTTTCTCAGAGGAGCAAGCTCAGCTCAGCAGACGGTTGAAGGAGCTGCAGCGCCGACACAATGAGTTTCGACGCCTCCTGTTAGGTGGCCAGGCTCCCTTCAGTGCCGGCCACGCCTTCCTGACCTCCTCACCCACGCCCTTTCTCCTCCTCGGGTCTGAGGGACCCATGTCCAACATACCAGTGAGCAGAAAATTTTGCATCAGCCTGTACTGTAGATGAATGATAATGCATCATAGATGGGGCACAGAGACAGGAAATAGACCGGCCTGCCATGCAGCTACAAGACAGCTTGTGTTACGGGGAAATAAAATCGCCTACTTTCTCTCTTCACACATGCAAACACAGCTGCATGTAGAAAACTCACACCTCCTCTCTGCTGGTTGTTGATGGGCATTCCTTTAAATGTCACACTGAAGCAACAGCATACAGGTTCTGTTACTAATGAACAAATATCTGTCATGCAAATGAAATTAAATCAGTTAAAATACCACACAACAAACACGTATGGTAGCGATTAAAATCAGGTGAAGTCTCCACAGTCACACCGTGGCTTGAATAATCTAGAGAAACAGAGCAGCTTCACCACAGTAACACCAACAAATAATCAAAGGGCGAAGTGTGAATGACACACAGGAAGCAGGGTGCAGGGAAGTGTAAAAATGCAAATTGATTGAACAAGAGGTGTGTGTGTGAGAGAGGGGAAGACAGCGGTACAGATCTTAAAATTGTAACATCTGCTTGTTTCTCTCCATAATGTAGGAGGAGCAGCACCAGAGGGAGCTGTCTCTGCTCCGTCGGAGGCTGGAGGACCTGGAGAGCGCCCAGCAGCAGCAACTGGAGGAACTGGGATCTCTGGTGCAAAAGGACCGGGACACCACACCCCAGCCTGACCTCTGACCTCACCTCCCTCCTCCCTAGCCACTTTGAACTTAGACTTGAAATACAGAGTGAGGTGGCAGTGTTGTGAATGTCTGTAAGACATGGATGTGGACATGGAGTTCGTCAGCGTTTGCACGTCTTTCTAATATTGTGACGTCGGGTATTTTTAAATACTGCAGCACCTTTTTTTAAAATTGACCATGACATCCTCAGGGTTTGATTTTGTATTGAGATGTTTGTTGTTTACACACATTTGCTCTTAAGCCACTCTGAAAAAAAGTTTTTATACAGATGAGTTTAATGCTTAAACATTACAGGCTGTGAATTGCACAATGTTTCTACAGACTGGATGTGATTTCCAAGTGTTGAAACAATAATGATTTAAAGATTTTTTTCACTGATATATCTGTGTGTGTGTGTGTATATATATATTTTGGTTCTTTATAAGAAGTTAATGAAGTAGTTGTTTTTCACTGTGAAACCGCAGTATAGATTAGAACTATAAGTCCATCAGACACAACACTGGTCAGCAGATAGAGCAGAACTGCATTCAGTAAAATGTCCTTTCATAGAAGCTACTGACAGCTGACAATGCCTTTCTTCAGTATCTTCAAAAGTTTTATCACAAGACACTAAACTCCTCACAGACTCATTCAATTACTGCCATGGATAGCAGCTCCTTTCAGCTGTTTCTTAACTCCTCGTCTCATCTCAGTAGCTGGACAAACATGTCAAACGGTCCTCTCAGCTCAGCTTCGGAGTTTTCCTCCACCAAAGTTCATTCAAAATACATTGTTATGAGTGAAATGATGGCAGCTCAGTTCCAGGAGCAGCTTTTTAGTCCATCAAATGAGTTTTTAACATGATGTAGTTGCTCCTTCAGTTCAGTGGGGGCTCCGTTTTGGTCCAGCTTGTCTGTAATCTGTAGAAAAGGCAAAAGAACCCAGAAGAGCAATTTAGGATAGTCTTTCATATTTTTAGACAATGCAAATTGTTTCTAAAGTTGTTTTATCTTGTTAGGAATAAGGACTCAGTTTTCATCTTATTAATCATCTTGTGAAAGTTACACTTGATGTTAGAATGATGGTATCTACATTTGAACACTTCCTATATTGCTCATAAAAAGTGTTTTGAAAAAGGTGCGGCTCTGCAGATAGGAACAGGAAACGACAGCCTGATAAACGGAGCAAAGGAAAATCAGAGGGTTCTAAAATCTCATTTCCTCTATACACAGGTCTCATGTGACTGACGGTTTCACAAGCGAAATCACTCTTCACTGTTGATGTCAACATCTCAGATGTATCTAAGCAAGATCAGCAAGGAAATGTGGGTAGGCTAGGCCTAGTTATGGTGCTCATAATGAGGAAACCACCAGACTATTTTATTTAATCTTACCTACCTATTGCCTATAATACATTTTTAAAGATTCACATGTCAAGCTAACACAGTTGCTCTAATAATAAGTTTGTACTTCTCTGCATGTCTATATTAGGCTGTGAAGCTGAAACTTTTACTGGTTCAGATCTGTTGAGATAAGTCGACACATTTAACAGACCTGATGATTTGTCGGTGTGAAAAGAAAAACATTCAATGTTTATTTACGAATTCCATTCTGGGTTGTGGATTTTTTTAGAGATAAGATCAGACCCAAAGTGATGCAACTTTGATGTGGTTTATGTAGACAGTTAGCAGTTTGTCACCCACAGCAGTTTTCTTGAGAGGTGGCAACATGGACGACAGCAGAACGCAGTGATTAAAAGAAAGAATGGTCAAATTGGGCTGTCATTAACATTGGCTTAAAATTAGCGGTTGTGGAAAAGGATTATGGTCAGCTCAAATTATCACAATCAGGGGATAATGTAATAATTACAACCAAGTAAGGCCAAGTTCAAACTGTCACTAAAATGTAATTATAACAAAACCAGACGAGGCATCTCATGGCAACATCACGATCAGTACATATCGGCATCATTTGGTTTCAGGCTCCATTTAAATCATCTGCATGCCACCAGAGTGATTGGAACTAAATGTGAACTCTTAACACATCAGCACTGTGATATTAAAAAATAAAATATGTGGGTGTTAGTGTGGACATGGAGAGAACTGACCTCCGTGAAGTATCGCTGGATGAATTTGTAGATTTCTTTGAGAGCTACGGCGTCGTTGAACTCATTTTCATGTTTCTGAAATTAAAACAAACGAATCAAATCACTGCTGCCCTTCACAGTGCCACGATTTTAAGATTTTGTAGTGAAATCGACATTACCTTCGACTCCTCCTGCAGGAAGCCTTTGAATTCTGACACTGTGATTGGTGGCTGCTCTCTGATCTGCTTGTAGTAGGCCTTCACTTCCTGTTTGAACTTGGGAATGTCTTTGGCGTAGAGGAGCTTGTTGGTTGGTGCATACTGGAACACAATAACATTCAAGGTATAGAATGAATCAAACGTCCTGCAGATAGATGCATAATTTTACTTTCATATTTGGGTTGATCCAGAGCTGATTCCATCTCTGCCTTCTGTCTCAACAAAGAAAGGAAAACTGGACTTCCTGCACTTCTTCCTGTAATAAGACATTTTGAGACACTTGTCCTTGACTTTACCTTCCCCAGTTGAATCTCACTGAGAGAAAAGGAGTCCATGAAGGCCTGAGCGATGACATTCAGGCAGCCGTCCAAATTTGGAGACTTCTCCATGTCGAATACAAACTGAGGGTTTTTCATGATGTTGACCCAGAAGCGCAGGGGCAAACTGTGACAGGAAGACAATGACCAGGGAGGAAAAACAGGTTTTTTAGATTTATACATCATACACATATTTGTAGAGACTATTTTTAATGAAGGCTTTCCCTCCTGTCCACAAAGCTCTTGATGACCCAGCCGTACCTGTTGGTCTTCCAGATGTGCAGCACATCTGGGTCGGTGATCTTCATGTTGTCAGCCTGAGTGTCTAGGAAGTCGAAGAAGTATTTGACAGCATGCGGGGCTCTGCAGTTTGGCATCGCCCAGATAGATCTGAACAGGTTCTCCACAAATGAATGCACAGCCACCTTGAAGACAAAAAACAAGGTTGTGTCTTTTCTGCTGTCCCTTCTACAGATTTCCAGATAAACTGTATGTTGGATTACTTATGTTAAAGCAGTTGAAAGAAGACAGTAGAAAAAAAAGCTACAGCTGCAGTATTTGCATGCTGCCAAAACTCGGGTGACCTACAATCAGCAGTTGCTGCTGCTCTGCTGCTAAAGTTATGCCTCATGTTCAGCCGCAGACGAAGCGTGCCATTTTAGTAACTTTTACCAGAACATTACTGCCGCTGGTGGTAAAAATAACCATGTAAGAGACACCTTCTGGTATCGGTTCTGTTAGTGGTGGCGCATATTTTATCAAAATGAGGCACTGTGAGTGTTGCTTCCTCTTGCCTTGGTGGAGAGCAGCTTGGTGAGGTGCACTTCCTTCAGCTTTAACTTCTTCCTCTCTGGGTTCTTTCTCTGGTCCTTGTCTACATCAGGATCAATCTGCAGAAAAGGACCATAAAGTTTTGTGTATGTATTGATTAAAATGTTTGTGCCTTATAAAATTCACCTTTGCAAACATGAAACACAAACTGCCTCTTACCAAGTGGAAGTATTTTCCAGAGAAGTTCTCGTCATCTAAAGGAAACAAACAGAATCAACAGTGATCATTAGCAGAATTAAGTAGCTTCCTCTTTTGCTATATAGCATTTGGTTTGGTGGTTACTTCGATATTTTTTGTTATTTTTTTATATGTTTCTGTGTCTAAGTGACTAATGAGGACAGCATTTTTTTTTTAAAAACTGGTCCAGTATTGAGCAAGACTGCTGCAGTGTAATCCTTTTGGGCAACTGTGCTCTGTCAAAGTAGGAAATCCACTTAGAGAATATTTTCAAATCTAACACTGTAGATTAAAGGTTTATTCAAGCAAACCAGAGGTTATCTGAATTCACTCTCTAAAACTGTAAGAAGTGGTTGAAAGCTCAGAAAAACCTAGTAAGATGACCTTGAGTTGAGATCAATTACCTACAAGAACTGAATGAAATTCCTACCTTTAACATGTCAACAGTTGTCATGGCTGGTACAAAATGCACCAGAGGACCCATAATGATGCTTATGTGTTAATAGATGATTATCTCTGACCTCCGTTTCTCCATTAATTTCCAATTAATACTATTTAATTTTAAATTGATAACTTAAGACTACTGATATATATTCTCCTCACTTCCAGTCTTTATACTGAGCTAAGTTAAGCTAATCCCTCCTGGCTCACACTCAATACTTGGTGCACAGGCATGAGAGTTGCACTGACCTCTTCATCCTATACATATATATTTCACAGAACTATTCCTTTAACTTTAAAGTAAGCTGTGTTTTCCCTCCCAGCTCTTACCCTTCACACTTCCCTGCGGGCTCAGAGGAGGATGAGTTTTCTTAGAAAGCACTTTGATTGTGGCTCCATCAGGAACCTGCAGGAGTACAAAAAAGGACACACAGAACAGTCAGTAAACACAACTTTCTTTGATTTTTAAACCGTTGTTCCAGAACATTAATGCATCATCCTGTAAAAACGAGTCAACTCTAAAAAAAACCTGCCATTTTCGGTTTCATTTGTATTGTTTGTGTTTGTGTTTTGTCAAAGGAAACCACAGTAGCCCACAGAAATCCCCCAGAGATACTTGTCTATGTCTATATAGGTGTTGCTGCCGTTAGGAAATGCTCAAAAACATCAGCTTTCCAGGAACTTCAGAAAACTTCTTTAGTTGACATCTGCTCAATTCTACTTTATATTAAAAGATACATCTCATCATGTTAAAAGGATTTCCTGAGACAGCACTTTTGTCTTGTTTCTTTCTTGACTACTTGTGTAGTGAAGATTTTTTTAGTTGTGGCATGACTCTGTAATATGATTAACACAGTCCAGGCCACCAGGCTATCAGCAGTCCATCTTTCTCTGGCTCTGATGGTACTCAGATGGATGAACACATAACCATGATCCCATTATAAAGCCCATAAATTCACTTCCTCCTTTTTTTATAGAAAAACTCTCTTCTTGTCAGCTGTAATGACAAAGTGAGATGGAGAAGAGCTTTTCATCCCCTCTCACTGAGAGGACTGACGCGGTCCAAATTCAATTATGTTGTTGCCTACAAATGATTGAGCCTAAACAGAACGGCAAATTTCAAAGTTAAGAGAGTTTTTTTTATTCAAGTCCGCAGACAACAATGTGAAGTGTTCAGCACTATGAAAGCTGAACTGAGCTGTCAGATTGTCTGAGCTCTTCCTCTTTATGTAAAATACCTCATATTTCATCTGGGTCTATGTGGGGTTTTGTCTGTGTGGATGTGCTGTCATCTTTTTTTAGGGCCCGAGCAGGAAACCTGCGAGGTCCCTATTGTTTTTGTTTTTGTAAGGATTATTATTATTTTTTTCCTGCCAATATGATCGCATTTTTCACTACCTGAACATGGATGAAAACGCGATTTTATTTGGCAAAGTCATTAGGCTTGGCGAAAAATTTTATAATCTGTTGACGTTGTGATTTTCCACCACTAGGTGCGCTATAATCAAGGAAAGTGCATTTTGGCTAATAACTCCCATATACTTTGTCGCACATTCAAAAACCTTATATCCACGCGTTCAGTGAATTGTGCTGAATCTCCTGATATAGGCCACGCCCATTTCTGCCTACCGTTTTTTTCACAATTTCGCAAAATGTCGCAAACCTACTTTTTCGAACTCCTCCCAGGCCATTTCACCGATTTGCACCAAACTTTGCACACAGCATCTGTGGACGCTCCTGACAAAAAGTTATTAAAAGAATTTTGATATTCCAAGGAATACTCAACTTATTAAATAACAACTTCCTGTAGATTACAATCAAAACAGGAAGTGTTGCATATCTCCACATTGGTGTGTCCAAATGACATGAAACTCAGGACACTACTTCCACATGAGACTCTAAGGCTCTGTGCTCAATTTTGGCCGATGACCACTAGGTGGCGCTCTTTAAATTGAAATAATTTATATCTCCACATCGGTTGGTCAGATTAATGCCAAACTTAGTACACTCATTGACACTGCCCTCCTGAGGATAGCTGACGAAGGTGTTACCAATCTGACACTAGGTGGCGCTCTGGTGGCATTTTCATTTTATATTTGGCACTGTGCCCACACCTTAACACTTATGGACATGACACTGATAGGGGTGGTATAGATTGGCCCCTATAACTCACACACCAAAAATGACCAGCAGGTGGCGCTATTATCAACACAAAACCGTTTTTGCCTCATATCTCCCACATAACATGGTGCTCATTGTTAAACCTTATATCTGCATGTTCCCTGAATTCAGCTGAATTGTATGATGTAGGCCACGCCCACTTTCACGCTGAATTTCCATTTACAAATTCACGGAATGTCCCAAACCTACTTTTTCGAACTCCTCCAAGGCAATTTCTCCCATTTGCACCAAACTTTGCACACAGCATCTCTGGACCCTCCCGACAAAAAGTTATTAAAAGAACTGTCATAGTCCAAACAATGGCTTAAATATACAACAACAATTTCCTGCACTTTGTGGTCAAACAGACAGTCTTGCATATCTTTGCCAAATACAGTCCCATCACCACAAAACTTTCGTTAATTGTGTTCCATGGCCTGATGACGGTTTCTGCAAAATTCTGTGCAAATCGGCCAATAGGTGGCGCTTTTATTGCTAAATGACTAAAGAACACCTTGACTGCCTTCCCTTTTCATTCCTCAACAGAAGTTATTGCATGAACAAGCCACGACAGCAGCATGCCACAATACCAGCATGTAGCGACAGCAGCATGTCCTGACAGCAGCATGCCCCGACAGCAGCGTGCCGTGACAGCAGCACGCCCCAACACGCGTGGACTGCGAGGGCCCGTTCATCGCTGCTTGCAGCTTTAATCTTACATTTGAAACAGCTACTCCCTGCTGTTATTTGGGAGTTCCAGCTTATTTGCAATGATGGGTTTGATATGTACTTTATACATCCATTTTTTCCAAGCTGTCATGTGAATTTTATATAACTACCAGAGAATATAAAAACACTCAGTAGTGAGAGGAGGGGGAGCTCTTCCAACTGACACTGGCTCAGCTCTTTCCCCCTGCTCTCATGTTGACTGTGGTTGTTTTGAGGTTCAAACGTTTAATGGGTGTGTTTCTGTTTCTGTTTTGTGACACCTCAGCAGCATCCGCTACACTTCTGTTACAACACAACTGAAACTCTCTCGCTGACTGTTTTTAATACTTCCATTTCTCACCTTGTAGTGCTTGAGTGTGTTGAGCATGGTCACTTCCCCGATAACCACCGAGCTCGCGTCCACTTCCTCGAGAGGAACGAACGCTCCATTCTGCTCATACTCTGGAGGAAAAAGAGAGCAAATATTCTACCTCAGTATAATATTTATATACTATCCTGTATTTCAATCCCCTTCTCACTCTTCTCTACTTGTGTGATTTTCTTTTAACATATTGTATGAGCATTGCTGTTCATTGCCAACGACTGCTTCACTGTAGTTGCTGTGCATATAACGAATTAAGAACTTAACTTGTTAGTCAGATCAGATCATTGTGAGTTTTGATCTTTAGAAGAGACACGGGACTTAAGAGCGTGCTCTGTTACATACCGATACGGACATCCCTCAGGGTGGTATTGTATGAAAAACCAAACTTGGCCTTGAAAGTGGACAGGATTTTCTCTTTGACCTGCTCGACTGTGTCACAGCTGAGAGCATTGACCTCCAGAGGTTCGCTGACTTCTCCGTCACTGCCCACTGCAAACAGCACCTTCAGCTTCTGTACACAACAATGAAACATGGACAAAATTTGCTGTTATGTGACACGAACAACTATCTCTAAATATGTGGCCTCAACCTCATCATTTATTCATGAACGTACTTGATATTTCTGAGGTACACAGTACACCCAGATGCACAGACTGTATACTAGAGTGCACAGCTGCTTGAATGCACATGAACAGCTATTAGTCATAAACCACTTAAGTAACCACTAACCTCAGTTTTCCCATCAGGCAAACAGCAGCATCGAAAACGACAGCTGTTTCATACTGTGGTACATTAGTGATTTTTGAGGGGAGGTGTGGTTAATGAAAGGCTTTCACAGCAGTGCTGTAAGAGTTAATGTATCATCAGTTGCCGTCTTATTTCCTTTTTGCAGTTTTGCGGCACCGTCTAATGGATGGAAATGAGCGGTAAAGTGAGATGGAGGTTTGTTAGATTAGATAAAAACTGTGGGTCTGGTCACTGCAGCAGCAGAGAGAGGAAAGCGCTAAAGAAGAGGGAACACAGAGGACTGAAGGAACACGCAGTCAAGTGTTGCATTGGAGTAGCCTACTGGGGATAATTTAACAAATAAACTGCTGTTGCGGACTCGTAGACAATTGCAGTTTGTGTGCATAGTGTTGATGGGTCGACTACTGCAAATGTAAGAGTATTTGCATGCAGCACATGTACAGAAATGTCCCATAAAGGCCTGGTTGTCTCATCTACGAATGCATATAGCCAGATGACTGAAATCTCAAGTATTTCTCTGTAACTTTTGTAAACATTTGCGGCTAAATAAGCAACAATCAAAGTTAAAATATGTTAAAAAAAGCACCCTGAAGTCCTTGTCCACAGGTATATGGATACTTTGCAAAATAAACATTTTCCTCTATGCTTTGGCCCCTTGTTCACATGCAAACGTCTAGGTCACTTAAACTGAGATTCTGTAAAACGGCTTCTAAAGTGCAGATGTTTTGAAACTTCGAAACGATGACCTCAATCAACGCATGCCCATTGTGGTTTTGTGTGATGACCATGCACCCGAAACAACAACATCAGTTGACTCCCAGTTTGTTTACTTATGGTTCGCACCAATTGAGTTTTTTGTAAGCACTGGTAGGTCTTATTACAAGTTTACTTAGCTTGGCAGGTTTCTACATTTTTGGATCATGTTATTTAAATAGAATAAGCTGACTATTCATGCTCCGAATGTTCTTCTCTGGCAGAGATGGGGACTCGAGTTTGTGACTTGGACTCGCACACTCTATGACCTGAGACTTGACTACAAACAACAACAACACTATGTCGACGAGCACCTGAAAACATACCCAGATAGGTCAGTCACTTGGTAGTGTGAAAGTTAACCTCAGCGCCTATGGACGGTTAGGAAACATGTTTAGCTCAGCATCAACAGCATGCAAGGGGTCAGTTCACTTTCAGTTGAGACTTTTTCTTCACTAATTTAAACACTGAAAAATGTTAAGCATGAGATGGTTGTACTATCCAGCCAATAAGTAAATCACTGATAATTGATGCTCTATCATAAGTAAACTGCAGTGTCTTTTTACATTTCAAATTGGTTTACTTGTAAGTGACTTGAACCAATGCTGCTACAAACATTTAGTACAGTGTGCTACTAACATGTAAACCTAGAACTGATGGCAAGCAAAAAATCTTGGAGAAAAGCATGGTTTTGATGGGTTTCATTCCAAAACATAAAACATTTCTTTCAGGAATAAAAGTCAGCTGATGTTTACTGTTAAACAACTGTATCCACAAAAATGTTCTGTCCTGTAAGAAAAGGACTTAAGATAGCCAAAAACTCCAGTGATATTTCATCGTGAGTTTTAAATTCATGCAAGAAATCATTTTTGTCACATGAAAGGTGCAAATTTTCACAAATGTTTAGACATGGTCATGTTCTAATATCACAAGTGTATGGACTTATACGTATATTTCAGATAATTTGGCTGCAATAGTGTTTTGAATTTAGCTGCTGTAGCTGTGTATTTATGTTGCAAAGCAAAATACAGTTATTAATTTTAAAGGAAAGCCTTCATTGTATTTTTTTTTTTTTTCATACTGCATTGCAATAGCCTGTTTAAATGGGAGCAATGTCGAAATAGCTCTGTTTGCCAGAATGGGGAACTCCTTGGCAGCAATCAACCAAAAACTGTACAAAGGTAGGTCAGCAAAGCTTAGCCTTAAACCACGGTCTTGTCTCAGTTCAATTAGTTCCTCCTCCTCCTGCAAAGTCATGTCCTTTCCAAAAACTGCTGCTGAGCTATATGGGTCCCTAACCCAGTCAAGGCATTCAGTGAAGGTTGAGGGGAAATAAAATGACAACTTCTCCTCAAGAGTTTTCAAATGTTTACCTATTATCTCACACAGTGCAGCAGCATTGACATCTCCTTGCCATTTCTGAGTGAGGGGCAATATGTCAAGGTTGCCACTTTCCAGATGTTTTTGCCAGAGGTGCACCTTTGAATTGAATCCATTTATTTTGTCTGTGCATGTGAGCAGGTTTTCATTTCGGCCTTGCATTCGTGTGTTCAGTTCATTCAGATGCTGAAATATATCTGTCAAGTATGCCAGCCTTGCACACCACTCATCACTTGCAAGCAGCTCTGTATTATCGTACTCTCATCAGTCAAAACCACTTTTTAGTTCCTCTCGCAGCTCATACACACGGGCCAGCACTTTACGGCGCAACAACCATCAGACCTCCGTATGGAGCAATAAGGCGTTGTGCTCCGCACCCATTTCCTCACATAAAGATGCAAATATGTGGCTTTTCAGAGGTCTTGTCTTTAAAAAGTTTACTATGCGCACAACATCATCTACCACAGGAGCTAGGTCTGCTGTTAAAGTCTTGGCAACGAGCGCCTTGCGGTGCAAAAAACAGTGCGTAACAATAACAACTGGGTGTCTCTTTTTCACTCAGCTAATGAAGCCTTTGGTGCGCCCGACCATGGCTGCTGCTCCATCAGTACAGACTCTGGTGCAGTTTTCCCACTGGAGTCCTCCTTGTTCAAGATATTTTGATGTGAGCCGAAAAATCTCCTCTCCTGTTGTTTTTTCTGGCAATGCTTTGCAAAATAGGACGTTTTCTCTGATGGCATCTCCATCCACAAAATGCACATTGGCCAGGAGTTGAGCATGTCCACTAATGTCCGTGGACTCATCAAGTTGCAATGCAGATTTCCCACTGATGCGTATCTTTCCAAAACAGCGCTTTTGATGTCTGCAGACATGTCATCAATACGTCTGACAATTGTGTTATCTGAGAGATAATTGGACAATTTCCCACGGCACACCTGATGATCTCTCACGGCACACTGGTGTGCTGTGGAAGAGTGGCTGAAAATCACGGTTCTAAGCAGACCGGATGACATGCAGCAGATGATAGAACGCTCATTACAACCAGAAGAGACTTGAGACTTGACTTGGACTCTAGCTCGAAGACTTGAGACTTGACTTGGACTTGCAAAAAATGACTTGTGAGCATCTCTGTTTTCTGGTGTTTGACGCATTGTTGACGTAGACTTTATCACCACCACTGTCTTTGAGTTCTCATGTGTACAGTGATTATTTTGTTAAACAATGATTGTGTAGATAAAATGTATTTTAAACGGAGGGGAAAAATATCAGTTTAGAAATATCAGTACATGTCTGGACAAGATTGAACAACCCAAAACTCATCTTCATCAGGACTGTGTGGGTGTGGTTTATTCAGATTTGATTGACAGTTGTCTGGCAACATAAGCTAACAACTCCAACTGTCATCAGATACTCAGTCAGAACTCTGATTGGTGCACAGAAATATGTGACATCTTTTTTCAGTCCTGCCAACTTCAAACTACAAACACAAATACAGCAATCTGTCATGAGAATAAAACAAAACTGGTCAAACTGTAAGATCAAAATCAACATACGTATATATCATCCCACGTGTATCATGAGATGTGATGTGTGTGAATCAGGTCTACTAAATGCACCATCAACCCACATTTGAACATTTGTGAACATTTTTAGCAGCTCTATCTACTTTTGCATTGCATTTACATATAATATTTCTATATTAAGACTTAAACACGTATGTCTGCATTTAGTGACATGACCTTCTTTAGCTCTGAGGCAGAGCGTGTGGTCAAAGAAAGAAAAGAAAGACGTACAACTTCCTTGAATTACTGCATTATGCAATATCTTCCCGCTTCTTGTAAAAAACAGGCTCTTGGCTTCATCATCTCTAATAACATTTTATTATTCAAATTTGTTGAAATCTGTTTTTTTCCACTGAAGCCAATACTTTCACAATGTGGACATCTTCATATACTAAAGATAGCGTATTGATTCTGTCGTTTTCCGGTCAGCAAACTGAACACATCCCTCACTGCTGTAGCCAAACAACTTTCAATCTCATTTTCAGTCTTAATGTTTGACAGAAAATAGGTCAGATATTTCCTGTAGGATGAGATTGTACCTTTTTTCAGTTTCACTTGCGTTAACAAGGCCCTTGAAACTATGTTCTAAACAGCAACTGTATTACTGTACTGTAGGATATTTTTTAACCTCTCTTTTTGTCAGGTTGTGTCAGGAACTATTTCATAACTTCTCTGCTGTTCAAATCCAGGAAATTAGTTTTTCAACATGCAATAAAAGTACAGCCATGCCAAGCTTTTTAAAGCTGCACTGCTTTGCATGTTCAAAAGGGTCTTAAAATACATGGAAGAGGAAGTGGTTCAGCATAACTGCTGTGTACTGAGAAGCTGTCTCTATATCCTCAATGTGGCAAACAACCCTTATACACAAAGGAACCCACAATTTAGTATAATAGCATCATTTCTTATATGAAAGGGTGTGTATTGGAAGATCGGGACTACTGTGAATAAATATTAGACAGAGCATAAACTTTTTTGTACTTATCAAACTAACAGACCATAAACAGAACTAAGAAATGGGAAGTGTTAATGATTGCTTCCACATGTACGAGCACAACTGACTAAACTTGTGACGTGCTGAATGTAACACTTTCTTCCATTTGTGTGAAGTAAAGCACTACACACAAAAAAACCTCTTGCTTGGACTCAAGTAATCAACCCATGTATGTATGTATGTATGTATGTATGTATGTATGTATGTATGTATGTATGTATGTGTGTATATGTATGTATGTGTGTATATGTGTATATGTGTGTGTGTGTGTGTGTGTGTGTGTGTGTGTGTGTGTGTGTGTGTGTGTGTGTGTGTGTGTGTGTGTGTGTGTGTGTGTGTGTGTGTGTGTGTGTGTGTGTGTGTGTGCGCGTGCGCGTACCAGGGAGCTGAAGTCTTGAGCCTGCCACAGCAGCCAGTCCTCACTGAGCGTGTACAGAGCTTTCTCAGTCACGCAGTCCACGGGTCCTTTTGCAGTTTGCTGCGTGAGAGCGCTCACCATCAGGAACAGGTGCTGGCCGACACTTTCCTGCACAAAACCAGAAACAGGAACTCAGTTGGTCAAACTAGGCATGCTAACTTTGTGCACAACTTTCTGAGATTTCAAGTGAAAGAGTTCAGTTTGTGGAATGTTTTAGTATTGTGTTCCTTCTGGTTTACACCACTCACAAATAAATAAGCCACGGCCTGTAAACCAATACTAGGTGATAGAGGGTCCCAATTAAGTACTGAATGACAAAGACATTTATGAACAAAAACAATATGTATGCATGATGCACATTGTAACAGAGCTGAGTAGAAATACTTAAAGAGAAACTTTGCAAATGTTCAAGCAGCTTTGTGTAATTTCAGTGTGGGTAGTATACACAAATGAACAATGTTTAACTTCCCTCATGTATAGAGCTCTAGAGCTGTTCTGGGCACTACAAATTTTACTTCAACATTTTCTGTATGCTTGCCTCCACAGACGGTCAGTTTGAAATAGTGAGAGAGCATAAAGTGCAAAAGCGACAGTGTTTTGTGTGTAACACAGCAACATCACAGTCTGAGCATTGGGGCCTGGTGCATTCTGGTTGTTCTATGTTTAACAACTTCCGAGAAAAACAGAATATTCCAGCACTTTACCTCTGTTTTTTCTGGTCATGTAGCAACAACCTCAAAAATATTTGTGTTTTTGTACTTATGAAAAAACAGCGGTGAAATACCCCTTTAACTGTAACATGAAAAACTCTTGCATGATAGCTGTACAGAACTAACGTGCGTAACCATGGTAATGTTTCCTTTATATTAAGCTGTTATTAGGTGTTCGGGCAGAGGAGGTTTATAAAGGACAGGATGTGGTAACACTGCTAGTTTCAGGGGTGAATGTGAGGTCACCAACACAATACTTACCAACTTTTTACAGAGAAATATCCTCAAGATCTGAACAATCAAATGTCAATCATTGGACATGGCATAGATGAAGGACGACAAGCCTATTCCTTGCTTGTGCTTGGTATAAAAGTTTTATGCAGACACACCTGGAGGTTTTTATTGTGCAAACTGGGCAAGACAGCGCGAGTAAAAGGGATTGCACCAGCCACATGTGTATTGTACAAATTTTACAACCATTTGGTTTCAACAATTGGATTCTAGCGCAATGATCTGTTTGGTGTAATCTATGGTCTTTTTTTAGCTTCACAGAACAAGTTCCTGTTTATTTCACATATTTCACATATCGTCCTTCAACTAATACAAAGATGATTTGGCAATAAACCAAAATTGTGGTAAAAACAAATTGGACCTGATTTCTGTGCTAAAGTTATTACAATTCATCCTGAGTAAAACATGAATGTCTGTGCCAACAATACATCTAAAAGTTACTGGACTATTTCAATATGGACCAAAGTGGTGGACAATCATTCCCACCCATACAGCTACACAGCTAGCATGGCTAAAATAGCTGTCTGCAGTGTCCCTTAAAGTTTCCTAGACCAGCATAGACTAAAAGAGACATAAGAGCAACTGACCCGTAGGAAGCCGTAGAGGCAGATGGACATCCAGTTGGTCAGCAGCTTCTCCACGATGGACTCGGTTCGTCGTAGCAGCAGTTTGGGCTGAGTGTTGCTATTCTGCTGCATCAGATCCCTCAGCAAAGCCTCCATTACTTCTGTCAGGTATGTCAAGTTGTTGTGGAGCGCTACGGTGAGTAATGATGCCAAAGCACACCTGGTGGAGGGCAGTTAAAGTTGAGGAGATAGAAAGTAGGCAGAAACAGGACACAAGTTCAAACACAGTTCAATGCAGAGGAAGCAGAGAAAAGAAATGATAAACAGCAGTTTTAAAATTTTAGTTTTTTTTAAATAAGTCATAATGAAAGACCCAAAGATGAAATCAAATGGGAAGAAAACAGTAATAGAATGGACAAGTGCAGACAAAAATAAAGTAATCATAGACCACAAAGGACAGAATAAAGGACAGTAAAAATGTTGACGAGCATAAACCTGAAAGACCAGATACTAGACCACAGAATAGAACAAACTAACAGACTTTTACCATCACTTCAGACATCTGTTGTATCAAACTATATTTAAGAGACAGATGCACACAGTAAGATGCCACAAACTGACTTGTCTTTGATGGTGAAGCTCTTCTGCTCCTCCAGAGCGTGCACCATAGATGTGAGGAAGAGCTGGTCCTGGATCAGCCTGGACAAGCCCTGGCAACACTCGTCAAGCTGAACCTGCACCGCATCCTGATTTCAGGTCAGATACAACACCAAATCACTCACAGAGATACAGAGATACAGTGATACGTTTAACCAATATCAACAGCTGGTGTTAAACCCTACCTGACCAATATCTTTGATGCAAGATGTCATCAAAGTTTCACTCTGAAAAACATGAACAAAAAATTTGATTTGTTATATCTGATATTTCACTGCATCAGTTTGTCAGGTATAAACATTTGTATCTCTATCTACCTCAGGAAAAAAGATTCTGGAGGCAAAGTGCTTGAAGTCCAGGAAAGGAATCGCTCCAACATTTTCCATCAGGTCAGCTTTCTCTGTCTGCAGATCCACAAAACCTGCAGAGGACAGTTGACAGTTTATTTTCAAAGCAGATTATACACTGCCTGGCTTAATTAAGCAAATAGGTAAGAGCCTTCGATTGGATAATTATTGCAGTGATTAATATGTTTCAGCTGGCAACAAGTTATTTAACCCTAACTGATGCAGTGAGTAGCTTCTCATATCTTAAACAACCATGGCAGAAGACATATCCTGTGGTCGTGGAAAAGATGTTACTCTGTTTCTGAAGGGTCAAAATATTGGCCTGCATCAAGCAAAAAAACAACAACAAAGACGATTGCTAAAAACTACTAATATTGGGTTAAGAACTGTCCAACACATTATTAAAACCTGGAAGGATAGTGGTGAACCATCATCTTGGAGAAAGAGATGTGGTCGGAAAAAAATCTTGAATGATTGTGATCGGAGATCACTTAAACGTTTGATGAAATCAAATCGTAAAAAATCAACTGTAGAGCTCACAGCTATGTTTAATAGTGATAGTAAGAGCATTTCCACATGCACAATATGAAGAGAAGTCAAGGGATTGGGACTATGTAGCCTTAAGAAAATGACTCATCACTGAGGCTAATTGGAAAAAAGTCTTCAATTTGCTAGGAAGCATAAAGGAGCAATGGAAAAAGGTCATGTGGTCTGATGAGTCCAGATTTATCCTGCTCCAGAGTGATGGGCGCATCAGGGTAAGAAGAGAGGCGGATGAAGTGATGCAACCATCATGCCAAGTGCCTACCGTACAAGCCTGTGGGGGGAGTGCTAAGATCTGGGGTTGCTTCAGTTGGTCAAGTCTAAGTTCTGCAATGTTATGTGCCCAAAAAATGAGGTCAGCTGACTACCTGAATATATTGAATGACCAGGTTTTTCCATCGATGGATTTTTTCTTCCCTGATGGCACGGGCATATTCCAAGATGACAATGCCATGATTCATTAGGCTCAAATTGTGAAAGAGTGGTTCAGGGAGCATGAGACATTATTTTCACACATGGATTGTCCACCACAGAGTCCAGACCTTAACACCATTGAGAATCTTTGGGATGTGCATGCAGAAGACTCACGCAGTGGCTCGACTCTCCCATCATCAAAACAAGATCTGGGCCAAAAATGTATGCTCTGGACGGAAATAAATGTTGTGACATTGCATAAGCTTATCAAAATGATGCCACAGCGAATGTGTGGCATAATCAAAGCTAAATGCTGTCCAACGAAATATTACAGTGTGTGACTTTTTTGGGCTGGGCAGTGTATTTATTTCTCTTGATTGACAAGTGACAACAATTGTGAAGTGAGCATCCGTTTGCAGGTCACAAATAAAAAGAGGTAGTGAAAATGGGTGACTACGTGTCATCTTGTGCTGCAACTCACTGCTGTTCTTACAGGGGCAAATCCTCTTACTACTAAAGCAGCCTTGTGTGTGCGTGTGTGTATAAAGTTTTTTTTTTTGTTCACACAAACTGTATGTGTGTGTCAAATATGGCACCAAAAAAAGAGAACACGTTCAGGGAATTTCACACCCTCAAAAGGATCTGCATGAGGCTCAGTTATCTGTAGAAGAGAAAGAGGTTCTGAGTAATTTATCAAGTATGATCAGATGCAGTTATCACAATTTGTGATTGCTGTGCTAACTGCTCTTTGAAGTTGTGCTTGACACAGTGGTGCATGCTGATACTCAGCGGGTGTCATGTTTATCACCATCTTAGTTTAGTGTGATAGTATGCTAACAATCAGCAATAAAAACAATATATAGTAGAGCCTGGAGGTAATGTCATTAGTGTTGCAAGTCATAAACCAAAGTTCTGGAAAAGATGCAATTTTAAGTTAGTTAAGTGAACAGAGTGCTCCACTGATTTAGCATTGCACTTCTATAACATTGTCAGACTCATGATGGACGGATAGGAGAACCAGAGATATTGTCTCTTTTATTCCACAGATTCTTTCTTGTCAACCCTACATTACCCACAAGTAACAGTTCAGTCAGAGATTTGGATGTATTATGCTAGTTGTGGCTAATGTAGCATCAACAGGAAGGGAAGTGGGCTGAGGAAGTTCACTTCTTTCTAACTCCACACCTCCAGATTTCTTTCATTTTCAAACTTGTAGTCTTCAGCCTTAACGACGCTGACTTAAGGGACATCAATTGATGCCTTAATTATTAGACTTCACACAGCTCCCTCTCAAACCACAAAAAGGCTTTATACAACTCTTTTCACATATGCAGTAATACTACTGACAACCTGACTTTGATGTGCAAGACTTCTACTTTAAGCGGCATCAAAGTTATTGAATGCCATCATGAAGGGAACCTGAACATCTGTACCAGATTTCATGGCAATCCATCCAACAGCTGTTGAGACATTTCATTAAAAAACAAAAATATCAACTATGAATGTGTGTACAAAATGTAATGACAATCTAAAAGTCTAATTGAATAGTTGTTGGGATATTTAAGTCTGAATGGAAGATGTCATTGACTGACAGACTGTTTTTGCTTTTCAAAGGCCGATGATGCAAGTGTGGCTTAAGACCAATGCAACTCTGTTTTCACTACTCTTTGATGGGTATTAGAATGGCCCTGATTAGGGCTGAGTAGTTTTGTTTCATATACCAAAATGATTACCAAGCCCGTACTTATTCACATAACCGGATGAACAGGTATCATCATATAAAAATCTTTTACAATTACAGATCTTTTTTTATCATTTAACCAAGAAAACAAATTTAACACCTTAACGCCTTAACACCAGCACCATTAAAAGAGCATTGCCTAAAGCAGAGCATGGCAGCTCTATGGTGTCCTACATGCACCACATCCACCACAACCCTCATACAAATATTTTCACAAGCAGGCGCCTGCTGAAGATCTGCCCTCTTTTAGAGGCAGCCATATTTTGAGCGTTTGCAGAGTATACAGATGTACAGCAGAGAAATGGATCATGCTGCAAGGGTGGCTTGAAAAGTGTCTCTGGAAGTCCAAATGTGATACTTTTTTTCTAGTGTTTAAACTGGTCAGTATTCGAACTCATTGTAATCTACATGAATTTGAGCTGACCACACTGTTCTCCAGGAAAAACAAAACAAAAAAATCACACATTTTTTATGGCTTTTACCTAACCATCATACTACGGATGCATTGATAAAATTTGTGACTGACCTTGTCTAATATCATTCCTGATGTCGAGCTCCATGTCTTCCACATACTTGTTCATCGTAGCAGTGAGCTTCTTCTGTTTGCGCCGATAGACTATTATCACCACTGAAAGACAAAACCAAGCAGACAAATGGAATTTCACAAATTAAAACAGGGAAATGGTCTGCCGGTTATGATTTGACCTGTGTGTGTTTTTGAGGCTGATGGTTGACCAAAATGGGTCAAATTACTCAACCCTCCTTTGTCTACTTACAAACAATAATGAAGGGTATCAGCAGAAGGACAAGCAGCATCAGAAAGAGCAGAACATATGAAGGACTGAGGGTCAGTGTTACTGTCTTGCCTCCATACACTATCTGTGAAAAAGCAGTGGACACATTATATTTAACAGGAATATTTGAATGAGTTTTACAGAGCAAAAATACATGTTTATCAGTTTGAAAATGTTAACTTTAAGTAACTATTGCATGCTAAATAATATATTTTTTAGAACTTTGAATTTTGGACATACTTGGGACTAAATCATACCGTTGTAACTATCATGACAACAACATATGCATTTTATTGCTCAACTGTCGAGCTTGGTGTAAAGTGACAGATATTTACCAATAACTTCTGAAATTTAGCATCAGGTGGCTTGCGAATCTCACAGGTGAAAGAGTCGGTCTTATTACTGGTTTCTAATCTTTCCATGAAGCAGTCGTATTTTTTTTCATCCCGAACACCCTGTACTTTTATCTCTGTCATTTTCATGTTCAGTTTGTCTGCCTTTTTCTGAAATGAAAACAGAAATAAAATGGCTGACCATTGAAGTATTCATGCCTGATATATGTGTGTGCGTCCTAAAAGAAATATGTATTACCTGTATCGTGATGCGAACATCATCCCCTGTCCTTGCAGCTGTAAAGCTAATGAACTCAGGGTCTGGATAGTAGGTTATTGTTGGGGAGCAGGCCAAAGTTTCATTGGCTACTTTCAATGACACGTGGCTTATAAAAATCCCATTAGTTTGAGCTGCAGGTGTGTCGTAGATTAGATTCTGAAGAGAAGTTTAGAAACATTCTGTGTTATATGCACAATATAATATCATCTGTGTATGGCATAGCATGACATGGTGATGATGGTGACATAGTAAACTTTTGCATGTAAAGTCACGTGATGATATACAGAATAATACAAGGAAACAAAGTGACACTGGCTGATGTAAAATAACAACATACGCTAATATAACATCAGACATAAATGTGATGCCAAAGAAGATAAAAAGACACTAAATGATTTAATATGACAAACTGCAACATAACAAAACTGATCATTTCAGTATGACATGAAATTTAAGAGAACAAAGTGTGACTTAGTATATGACATGCTTCTCTCTGCATGCGTTTATGTACTTAATGTAATAATGTATGACATAATACTTGAAAATAACATGGTTTACATTATACAGTGGTGGAAAAAAGTTTTCTGACACCCTTAAAATTTTACACAATCTCAAATATTATCATGAAATATTTGTGGAAAAATCTTTTTTGTGTTTCAAAAGGTGTGGCTGCATTAGACCAACAAAAAACAAATATAAATGATATTTTTTTTGTTTATTGTTTACAAGAAAAACTAACAAAACTAAATTCTTGACAGTTTCAATATGTCGGTTCTCAAAATTGTCGGTATCAAAGTCAACAAATAACAGAGAATGTGTTCAAAACTGAACAAAAAATAAATAAACCATCACATCATCAAATTAATATTTAGTAGTCCTGCCATTAGCACGCAGTAGAGCTCTGATCCTGGCCGGCCTGTTCCCCACGAGCCTTTCACACTGTTGAGGGGTAATCTTGTCCCATTCTTCTTGAATTACTGCTTTTAATTCTTCTAATTTCTTTGGTTTACGCTTTGAAACAGACATATTGATAATCCACCACAGATTTTCAATGGGGCTCATGTCCGGGGATTGAGCTGGCCACTCTAAGACCTGGATACTGTGCTCCTGCAGCCAAGTTCTACTGGCCCTGGATGTGTGGCAAGGGGCATTATCCTGTTGAAACATCCAGTTTTGACCTCGACGGAACAGTGCACGTGCAGAAGGGAGCATGTGGGTTTCGAGAATGGCACAATACTTGGCAGAGTTCAATGTGCCATCACAGACAGTGAGATGACCAACACCAGCAGCACTCACGCATCCCCAAACCATGATACTGCCTCCACCATGCTTGACAGTAGTACATGCTGGAGATAATGCTTCGCCTGGCCTTCTGCGTACCCTCACATTAGCAGGAGGAAGATAAAGCTGAAAACTGGACTCATCTGACCAGAGAATCTTCTTCCAATTCCTGACTGTCCAGTTCTTGTGTGCTTGGGCCCAACCTCTGTCTCTCATTGATCAGGGGCTTCTTGACAGCCTTGTAGGACCTTAAGCCATGATCTAAAAGTCAGCCTCGTACAGTGCGGGTGGAACACTGGACACCAGTTTGGTTTGACCACTGCTGCTGATGCTCCTGCGATGTCATTCGGCGGTTTTCCCTGCACATGCGGATCAGGATGCGGTCATTTCTTGCTGAAGAAACCCTTGGACGCCCAGATCTTGGTTTGTCTTCCAAGCTGTTGGTTCATCTGTATTTCTGCAGAGTGTATCCAACTGCTGAAGGACTGCATCTGCACTTCCTGGCTATCTGGCAGCAGCTGTACCCTTCCTGGCTGAGAATCTGTATCTTCAGGCGTGTTTCCTGCGTTAGGTTCCTTGTTTTAGCCATTTTTGTCTCTGAAGAACTTTCAAATGTGCTGGCTTTATATAGACACTAAGGTCGGCAACAAAAATTGTGTCTTTTAATAAAAAGCACCACCTTCATTAGTGGATCACTGGTACCAAAATGACCCAATACTCAAAATTTCTTAAGTATTTTTATGGAACCAATCAATTTTAAGTTTTTAATGGCTTTTTTAGGATTTGTTTAGTATTTTGGCTGTGACTATACTAAAAGAAATTGCACTTGAAGACCTAAGAGTGATTCTTAATGCAATATTTCACAAATGCATGGGGTGTCCGAAAACTTTATTCCACCACTGTATATACACTATACACGTTATGATACAATGTGACGTACTGTTATGCAGCATGATGTGACATGACATAATTAATGTAAGACAACAATACAGGGGGACATTGTACAAGTCTACAGACCCACCTGAGAGTTGTTGGATTTGGCAGGTCTGACCGTCTGCGGGGCGTGGTCGTGTACGACCCCTTCTACAAAGTCCAGGTGGGATCCGGTGATTGTGATCTCCCTCTTCCCACTACAGGACACAGAGTAGCAGCCAAGCAGTGAAGAGGAAATTAAATAAAGATTTGTATTTCCTTACCATAAAAGGCTAATATAATGGTAGAAACACATATGTGGGTAACACTTGTGGTATCATATAAAGGTTACCAACATATTTGTGGAAGCTTTAATGCTACACCCTACATTGTGATTGGACAAAACAAAAACCATACTGAAAATTTGGCTAGTCATTGCACATCAAAAGATGTGTAGCTAACACGGAGGAAAGGTTGAAAAGTGCTCAACATTTTTTAAAGTAGTTTAAAAATTCAAGTTGACATTTTAGCCCGGCCTAGAGGAAAGTCTGGGTAATAAAGGTGAAGGGGTAGGGTGACCAGATGAGAATGGGTGAAATTCGGCACAGGGAGTTCTGGGTGGACGTGGGACGTGGTACGGTGACAATGAACAGTAAAACACATGAAAGTCAAAACTCAAAATAAATTACTAATAAGCTAAAATAGTTTGTATTCAACAATGTCACAATGCTGCCTTCGCAGTTGCTATTCATTTATTCGCAGCACTACTGTACACACCTAAAAAAAAACAACAGCCATGTTTCATGTAGAATATGAAATGCTATAGCTAATGCACAGCTGGCTGCAGGGTGACCAAAATTTTTTTTCTCAACAATCATTACTTAATGTCTTATTAGATTATACTTAAATCAAACTCTAGTTTAGTCCAATTTTGGTCAGGATTCTGGATTTGGGACATCTGCTTGCAACTGGGATGGTCCTTAATTTTTCAGGATGTCTGGTCAACCCATAAGGGATCATGAAAACCATAATAATGGTCCTCTGAGAATCATGAATATCTATAACAAATGTCGTGATGACCTAAGTGTTGAGCTATTCTGTTCTGGACCAAAGTGTTTTATTGAACAACCAAATGAAATCACCATTCTTAGGCCCTGCAGCTAGCAGGGTAAAAACAAGACATATTGCCGCTGACTAGCACCCTAGTTCATTTAAGAACTTGCATCACAGCCACGAGCAAAATGAAGGGAACCCGTAGAAAGCTGTGTATGCTTACTGGTGGATATGAGTGACAAACCACTGTGCTGGAAACTCTAATATGTTATATCTAATATCTAATATCTAATACTAATGTTATCAATTTGCTGAAGGGTTGAGAATCTTTGCAATGGCAGGGTGCTGCAGTGATAAAATGGAGGAACAAGCTGTTCTTCTTGCATTTTATTGTGACTCTTTTAACATGGTGCAACCAGTGATAACGCCTCCCAAAATGTAGCGTGACAACCCACAGTACATGTTAATGTTCAGGATAAAAACTGGCAATACTTAATCGCCTCTTTGTTATACATAATAGTGACAACTTAATGCCTGTGGCCTTGGGATTATTCATTTTTTATGTGTATGTTCTGGCTATATAGACATAAATTGTTATAAAAGTATCATGACTATGATTTCTTTTTAAGGAGCAAAAACAAAGGCAGAAGTAGCGCTTTCAGTTGCAACTAAAACGGGAAGTGGTCCACTGGTGAAAGACATTGCTTTTGGGAAGTGGCCATCTTGCTCCGTAAGATAACCTTCAGCCTGTAAATGTTTCTCAGTTAGTAACATTGTTTCCTAGAATAAATTCATTTTTTTGCTTTGTCATTAACTTCATTGACGTTAATGACAAAGCACTGGGGGTGTATCCCTAAATAGATATGTTCTCACTACCCTTTAGATAGCGTTTAGTGGTGACAGTGCTGTCTTGACCATTTGTTCAAAGTTTGCAAAGTATCAAATAATCAGTTAAAATAAAAGAATCATAAATATAATCAGTATAATCAGTTATACTAACTTATATAACATCCATGATGTAGACTATTATGTTATAATTTTTATTATCTTTATTCAGCTACTCTATTTGACACTTGACTGCTTGAGCACTAAAGCTGCTAACCTTTTTACATTTTAAAAGAATGTGAGAAGTCACAGTGATAAACAGAAGTTTGTGTTACACCCATTGCAAAAATGCTAAATTTATAGAAAGGTCTCTTCCTCATTTCTTCTATCACTGATATAAACTATAGATCAGCTGTGTGTGATGTTCAGAAAATGAAGCCCTTTAACGTGTTGTTTTTTTGTTAACCAAAACATTATCTGCTGCCAGAAATGCGTAATGAGATCTTGAGAAACCATAATCCATTCAATTATTCTCGGAAAGAAGTTGATCCAGTTATGTCTTGTCCTCAGAAACCCTTTATCCATGAAAGTCTGTATATTTGTGTTGGGAATATAAAAATGGCTATAAATTCTGTCATACCTGATCCATGAGGTGTTTGGTACAAAGTCAGTGCAGGATGGTGATGACCGGTAGGTGACTATAGCGTTGCCATGGCAACTACCATCTGGGAGGACAACACACACTTTGACCACGCCTTTATTATCGGCACTGGGAATATGGAACGTCAGCCTCTGACCAGTGTTGCTCCACACAGGAGATCTGACCAGAGCACATTGCACAACAGCAAGAGAGAAAACCAGTCTAATCAGTCTCCAGTTATAAAGACTTTTTTACGTTGGTAACTTGTCAAGAACATCATTATATAACCAATATAATCAACAATAATATGTAGAAAACCTGAAAGCTGCCCGAAGCAAAGGAGCAAAATATGCCTCAACATAAACATCAGTTTCACCATCTAACCTAATTGGTGTTTCATAAGCTTAACACATCTTAACACTGTAGAAATACACGGAAATGGGGAAGGCCTTTAAGATGTCAAACATCAAAACATTTGTGCAAAAAACTCTGCAAAATTCTTAATGACTCTAAAGCAAACCTAGGAGGTCGAATCATTCAAACATTACTGAGAAGATCATGAATCAGCTTAAATTGCTTAATCGCTAAAGCAGAAGAACACTCAACTTTAGTTTCATGCTGACAGGTCTGTTTAAGAAACACTGCAGACGAGCAATAGGTGTTTTCCAAAGCTAATTCTTGTGATACCAGTTCAGTGGAAAGTACTTCTAAAATAAAAATCTTCCTGGTGAACTGAGTGAACTGAATTACAGAATATGTAAATTTGTAATATGGGTGGCATTTCCCTATAATAATTGCCATCCTTGAAATGTTATTTATAGTGTAAGCATAATCTTAGATATCCATAAATCTGACTCACTCTTGTGGAGTGCAGTCCATGTCTGCCTGGATCCTCACTCTGGTCACATCATGAAGGTTAAGACCTGACAACACTGCGTGGTTTTTGCCGTAGAAAGATATGACATTGGGAGTGATGGAGGAGATCTCTGGTCTCTGACAGTAAAACACACACAGAGATGATCATTTTCAATGTATTATCTTTAACTGATGATTTAATCTCTAATGAATGTGAATGAGGTGAGCATCAGAGGAAGAATGTGTGAGAATTGAAGTTCAGACTCACAGAGATGTTCATTCCTGAATCCATCTTTTGGCAAAGACTGTCCTGCAAGCAGAGATGAAGGGAAGAAATGTATCAGGTTTACATGCCAGTCACTATAAAGGTACCACATAATGGCTGTAACTTAAGTTTTTTTCACTGTGCTGCAGGAAGTGAGGGAAAGACGTGTCATGTTTATGTCACACTCAGTGTCACAACTAAGAGTTGATTCAGGAGCTGTTTCAGCTAATGTTAGCTTAGCTAAACAACTGGAGGTATATTCCAACAACTACAATGCAGTCTTAATAACATGTTGTATGTGTTTGATTAACACATGCAGTTTAGAAAGTAAGAAATTTGATTTTTTAACAAGCAGCTAAATTTAGGCCTGTTTAGGCCAGAGAAGTGCACTGAAACACTGAATATCTCTGAGCCACAGCAGTGTGGTGAGTCAGTTGGTCACTATCTTGCTATCATTAGCTATCAAGACAAAACATGTTAAGAGACTGTTGTGGTGTTGCTGGAGGCCATTTCTTTTAGTAACGTTTGATGGGAACTAGTTATTTCATCTTGTTTCGCCTGTGTTCTGAGCTAGGCTAAATCCAGGCTGGGTTAGGCTAGCCTGAGTAATAAGTGGATTTCCCAAAATGTATGACTATTTCTTTAACAAATAGATTAAAACATTTTAATTTAATTATATAAAGAGCTAGGTATAATAAATGTATTTATAATGAAATTAACAGATACAGTAAATCCTTGTTTGGTATTATTGAGAAGGTAATAAATTCTACAATGAAAACTGTAGCAGAATCAACACAAAGCAGGCTTCACTGTATTTGTTTCCAGCTGCTAACATAAATTACACATGTCCTGGTAAAATAACTTGTTGATCAGTCTTATAAATATCTCAAAATTAATACATTACTGATGCAATGTTGGGAAAAATGGGGGAAAAAAGTTAGATAAATACATAAAAGCATGCATAATTACATTCCTCTCTCCTTGATTTGCCCAAGAACAGTGGTTTACGCTCCAGCCACATCCAGCCTCAATACACTGTCGACACCTGATGGGAAAACAAATGTAATCACCTACTGGATTGTTGTTGATTTTGCTCAAAAACAGAGACCACAAGATAGTAATAGTGTATGTACATTCAGATGATAAAACACGACCACCCCCAACTGTTTCAAATGTATGAGGCTAAGTGGTGCGATGAGGGAGGGAAGGGGAGGGGTAAGCTGACCTGAGGTTCTGTTATAGTGTTTTCTCTCTCTTTCTTTGCCTTTTAGTCCTTATAGTTTTTCCATACTGTATCTGATTTTCTCCATCCTTTTTTCATCAGAGCAACTAGTTTAATTTCCTGTTAGTACCGCAATAAGGTGTTGCTACATTTTTTACCCTACCCTTTACCTACTTCCTATTCTACTATTGTGCAACAAACATCCATTTGCAGCCAACAATTTCTCTGTTCATTCCAGTTTTTATAAATAAATAAATGTTTTGAAAAACTTCTTTTTATCATTAATTGTTTTGCATCATTCTCCCAACTGAAAGATAAATTTGCTGTATCCAGGACCCAATCTTTCAAATACTTACAAGGCAGACATTTTGAGCAATGCCTTATACCCCATTTCCAGGGAAAAAAACCCAAACCCTATTAACACATTTCTGTTTTTAACAGCCTGTAAGGCTCGATTTCAGTTCTGTATCGTTTCATTTCTAAGATAAGCTGCTACCCCATGTCAGCTATTAAAACATGCATGGGAACAGGACCTAGATTTTAATTTTTGATGACATTTGGGATTTGGCCCTTAGCAAGATACACTCCTCTCCTATATTACATGTGCAGGCCATGCGCTATACAGTTCAGTGTACTACACTGAACTCGGATTTCCAAAACAAAACTAGCTAGAATTTACCCTGAAGTGGTTTCTTTCTGTTACCTGATAATGTTGTAAGTTATACATTTGACTGATTATGTATATTAGCATTTTTCAACTTTTTCAGCTCTATCTTCTATAATTTATGTTAGGAATTATCTGTCTACTTGGGTATGGACTTACAGGACAGAGGTTGGCAGTCCAATGATGTCAGCACAGTTGGACATCTTCAGTTGTTCAGTCAAATATGTCTTTCCAAGTCTAATCCTAACTGTGACATGCATACCTGTTAAGGGGAAATAATACAGTGAATGTTGGAGTCTTGGTCATAATTTTCAGCAATACACATAATTTTATGCATATCTCAACTGGTAGAGATTTGTGTGACAGTCTGAGGGTCAGTTATTTAATTCACTGAATTATTATGTTTACCAAAAGTCACTGACCTTCAGCAGGAAGTGTGCTGTTTGTAAGGATGCAGTTGCATTGTGGGAACTGTGGAGGAGGGCTCTGCCTGCTACAAAGCTGACTGGAACTCGCAGAGAACTGACAAGCGAAGTTAGCCAGCGCCTCAGAGCTCACGGTCACATGTGTCTGGATGTTAAGTGTGATCTGAGAAAGAAGGGATGTGAGTGTTTAAAGGAGAAATAGGTGACAGTCACAACTGAGTGAAGTTTAAAGCTTGGACATGCTCTACTGGTTACCTGTCCAGTGTCGTCCTTTACAACTCTGTGGGAAACCATTTTCTGTTGAGAGTCATCAGGAATGGACAACCAGTCTGAGTCTTGGCAGTCATCTTCAAATGTGCAACTAGGAAGAGAAAATGATGTTTTAAGTTTAGGTTTGTACTTGTTGTTTATACTTGCTGGACGGTGTCACCTGCACATGTTGTTTCCCTGACCTGCTTTTAGAGCTGCACCAGACACAGTATGGATCCTGTGCAGACCAACAGTCCTGCACATTTGTGTATGTGTTGCAGTTTGACACAGCTACACGCTTAATCTGGAACAAAACACAAACAATCAACAACACTTTAAAATATGGCTTCCATACAGATGACATTCAGGTAATAAACTTTAAATCTGAAAATGTTAAGTATTTACAATCTCCCTGTGTTCACCACAGCCTTACATGTCATACATGTACAGTGTACCTACCTGGTTTTGAAATGGCACGTACACATGTTTAAGATCCACTGGATCCAGATGCATTTTGGGAAGCACTTTGCGGTCATCATCGGCCCTGTAGAGCACCCTGGGACAGGCGGTGTGATAGTTCTTGTCCACAACAAGCTGACAACAAAAATGTAGCTTTGTTATGATTCTGAGAGACTGAGCTCTGCTGGTAGATACCAAAGGTTATGGATTAGCTAACAGGAAAACTAGAGTTGGAAAAAGGGAACTACTTAAAATAGAAGAGTAAGCGCAAACTGCCACTTTAGTCTGTGGCCCAACAGATAAATTAGGTCTCCGACTTAAAATTACTGAAAGTGTTGTAAAATCTAACCACGAACGTGTATTTTTAAATGAATAGCACACACTAATACACTTTGAAATAAAATCACTAAAATCAAGCAATCAGTGGCTGTGGTCATTCTGTAGAGGTAGAGTTACATTTCCGGGTATGTCTGTGGTTCAGGCAGAACCACAAGCTAATGACCACCATCATTATGGTTGTTGAGGAAAACCTTAATACACGGATGCCTCTCAGTCCTGATGAGGACACTGTGTTGTCTAACACCACTAAGAGCTCACACCACCACAAAGAAAAAGGTGTGCTGAAAACTTCTTTCCCTTTTCTGTTGATTTTTGTCACTGTGTTCACATCATGAGACTTAAACTGTGTTGCCTCTCTCTGCTGCCAGTACACAGAAAAGCTGCAACTGTATTTTGTGCTGCTCAGGGCTAATGTTTCAGAAGAGTTGATATGGTGGTGCCCATTGTGTCTCCTTCTTCAGCTGCAGACTCACCAGTGTATCATCTGGAGTTTTACAGGTTTCATCATGCTTCACTTTTCTCCTTAAGTGAGTCACCCTATTTTACCATACTGCTGTTGAACTGCAGCTGTTTTTGCCTGCTTAAGCTTGTTGCCCACTGACTGTGTTTGACTTGCATCTTACCTCAGCGCCTGCCCTCCTGCCTCAGACTCCCTTGATCGTTTTGCCTATTCAGATTGCCCATCTGCTGATTGACTAATGTGTTAAGTTGTGTACCTACATTATCCTAAATGTTTCCAATAATCAAATCCAGAGAAATCTGTAATAATATTCAAGGTAATGGTGCATTTCGGTTTGGTTTCATTCGGTCACCTTGTGCTACAACAGATGAAAGAAAAAGAAAGTCAGCAAACGTGACTAAATCCAATGTGAATAAAATATTGATACCTTTCCTGATCCCTGAACACTTCTACCTGAGTCATGTAGATAGACTTTTATAGACAATGGTTGTTGCTTTACAATGAAGTCACAAACTTCAATGATCCGATGTTATTTCATGATATCAGCAAGCTACGTCTTTTGTTTTGATCATGAGAACCCTCATGGCAGAAACTACATACAGTGTGTTTAAGTAAAAGTGCATTTAACTCTGTCTTCTCTCTCAGTGTCTGCATTTGGGTCCTGCTTCTGGTGAACTGTGACAGGAAAGGAATCTTAGATGTTAAGAAGGAGCGAGCTGAAAGTGGGTATGTTACTGAAATCATGTGTTTGGTTAGTGTGGTTGGACCTGCTCCACTCAACCCTGTAAACACCCATACTGCACTGACGGTGAACCTTCTCTCTCATAATGGGATGTTTCACATTATGTTTCACATTTGATTTAATGAGAATGGGCAAGTGTTGAAGAGTTGTATAATAACTGTGATGATGATGATGGTTAGCTCTTATTTTCATAAATTTGTGTTTCTTGTGAAAGGTTATACTAAATATAATAACAGTAATGTAAGAAAATGAAAGTAAAATAACTCCATATAAAAATTATGTAAAAAAATGAATTTAATATGTCTAATACTTGACCACAACCATTTAAATGCTCAAAACCGATCCAGTTAATTATAGGTTTATTCTGAGTATTACAGCTACAGCGTCTCACTATCATCTTACGAGTAGTTGCCCCTTTTGCCACATATTTTCTGAGCTATCAGCTGTTTTCCCTTATTTGTTACATTTGTCAGCGTGTCAGTAGAAAAGCAATCATTCTCTGTTCTCTTTTTCTACATAGCTGTAAGAAATACAAATACATGGAGCATGAAAGAGCCTATTGTGTTGACCAGAGGGTTACTGTGGAGTGTTCCCAGACTTATGTTCAATTCTTTCATCATGTGAGCGAGCATGTACAGTATAATGAGTCTGTGCAGAATATCAATTTTTCTAACAATGAGATTAAAAGAAGACAGAGGATGATTTGATGGAGAAGAGGCAGAGGACATAACAAAGGGGGTGACAGGAAGCCAGTCAGTTTGAACCAAAAGTAAAGCAAGATATTGGATATTATTTTTTAGGCCCCACTATGAAGAGTTCCAGAGTGAAATGTCAATTTGCCATCGCCTTAGGCACTTCAGAAAGAATCAGATTATGGCTCAAATCTGAAGTTGTAATGGAATCATTTCAGATCATCTTCCTTTCTATCATTAAATAAACACTGTTCAGGAAGGAAATACCACAGGTTTCTGTCATTCAGTGTTATAAGGTATACAGTATGACTCTGCCAAATGGTTAGTGAAACATCAACTCGATGCATGTTTGATGCATGCTGTCACCTGTGTTGTGGAACTACTGATTCTGATCAAATAATAGATGCATTATTTTCTATACACACCTTTATGAGCTGCCCATCTCCCGTTCCAATGAAGAAAACTATCCAGGCCTTCTGTCTCACTGCCAGTACAGAGGTCATGTAGTTCTGCCTGAAGAGCACCTTCTTCGGCTTCAGAGTCTTCGGCTGAGGAATCAAAACACACTGATCAGCAGATCTGTATACGACAGGTATTTGTGGATTCCTGAAGAGTAGAGCTTTGAAGCATTGAGGGTACTTCAAATAACCTATCATTACTAAAAACTGAATGAATGGCATCAAGAGACTCATTAAGTGTACTCAGTGAGTCATGTTCATTCATGGCTAACTATTTATATCTATGTAGGTGTATGTGATGTGACATTTGAATTATTTTGTCACTACTTTTGCAGAAGCTACCTACGTATATGAGAGCCTAATAAAGTAGCCTCTCACCCTTTAAAGACTCTTTTGGACTCCAGTTTTACTTTGATTGCGTAATAAGCCAAGTGTCAGTCAGCAAAACCCAGTTCCTTCCTCAGATATGCTGTCACCAGCAGACCAGATTGCACTTGGAAATAACTTTAACTTTATGGTAATTTAGCTTGTGAAAATGTTTGAGATTAGGTTGAAACTTTCCTGGGGAAAAAACGTTATTCAAGTAATTTAATGGTAATTTATTTAGTTTCAAAATCTTATTTTAAGATACGTTTTCTTTTCATGATGTATAACTCTGCCTGTGTATTTCACTTTCAAAGCACTTTATAACCTGTTATTAGAATACAGATTAATCCAGATTTATCTGGAATGAAATATTTTGTTACTGCAGTGCAATCAGCCCACTGGATATGGTTCTAGATTTGTGACTTTGTTTACACCAGAATGAGGAACTGTTCTGCCTTTCTGTAGATGTAAATGACCAGAGATCAACTCTAATGTGGAAAAAAACAACAACATCCCATCACTCAATAACCTTGAACTTAAAATACATCAACCCACCTGTGTACACTCTTGCTTGGTGCAGAACGGATCTTTATCTGTGTCTCCGGTGAGATCAGGACTGATGTCAAACAGCACCAGCTCTGTGTTGGTTCGTCCTCCGTCCACACTGAACACGCCGCTCCAGAGAACCGGCGGACCACCCGGGATCACCGAGGAGGCCTCGAGTCTGCTGCTTTCACCGCCCTCAGAGATGCTGAGAGTCGCGCCCCACCGTGACTTGACAGTCTGCCCTTTGCTGATTTTTCCCTCGAGCCAAATGAGACGGACTTTGTTGCTTTTGTCGCTTGAGGGCAGGTTGGAGAAAAGATAAATGATAAAACCAAGCTGAAATCCATCCACAAACTCCACATTATCTTTAACATCGATCGAGCCTTGTCCATCACCAGAATAGGAAAATATACCTCCCTTCTGATTGTTATTCGTATTATGAAGGTTCACAGTTTCTGACAAAGGACAGTTGACCTTATCGGGTTTCTCTTTGTATGCCTGTATGGCAGTCAGGATGTAAGTCTCGGTCTCGGTCGGTGTCTTTTCCACATTCACCAGGAAGCCGACGGATGCGCTGCTGTTGCGCCGTTGGGGCCCCACCGGGAAGGGCTCCCTGTACAACACCTTGGAGATGTCCTCCAGGTCCAGTAGCTCGCAGAAACCGCACCCTCTGTCGAGCACACCACAGCTGATCAGAGTGTCAATTTCAACAAACGGTAATAACACATTGACTCTGAAAGTTGTGTTCCACTTATCCGTCTCAGAAACCCGCTGAAACTGCGCTTCGTCCAACCGTTCCCCAATCTTTATGGTTCCTCTCTGGGTCACACTGCGGACCAGAGTCAGGTCGTGGTTCAGCTGGTACAGCGTCTCCTCTGTAGCGATGTAAACCGTGTTGGTGGCCACGGCGTATTGACGGATGTCTCCGTTAAAGTCAAAGCCTCCACCCTCCGCCAGGCACCGAGCCGGTTCTCCCCAGAGGATGAACAGCAGACCAGGCAGCAGGATCATCTTCTTGCAGCGGCGGCAGTAACACGCTCACACATTGACGGTGTTGTGGCTCTGCATGGCTTTGTGCTCTCCTCCACAGTGTCACTGGAGTCGTGCGTAAAAGCGCAGTGCGCCTCTGTTGAAAAGAGAAGTGCTGATGGTGGGAGGGGGCGCGCTCAGCGAAACTGAAATCAAAAAGACGTTTTGATTACTTCTGAGATTAATCTGTTTTGCGCTTTTTAACTTCTTTTCAATCTCATACAGTTTTGGTGTGATAACAGATGTGTGCATGTAGTGACATGTGTGCACTCCTAGACAAACTCCAGAAGATGACAGCTGACACGTAAACGACTAGAAGACCAGTTCTTCTTCAACTTCTTTTTGTCTTGCCTCTCACTCACAGGCACGACCTGGTGGAGACAACCGTGCAGCGCGTCCCTAAACACTGCTGAAACTAACACTGCAGCCTAAAATCTTATTAACATCAATACATTTAGGATATAAACATTGTCCGCATAAACAGAAATAACGCTGGAAATTCACAACTGAATATACAGAATTATACTGCATATTGTATATAACATATGTTGTGGGGTCCTTTTGTATACATTAGTATATATATAAACAAAAAGGTCTCAAACATGTTCACCTGTCCAGTGTTAGTATGAGGTGGCTTCGTGTAAGTTATTGGCCCATATAGACAGATTTAAAAAAAATAATCGAGTCTACCAGAACACGGAAACGATAAAAAGGTGTGTCAGAGATTTTCGTCTCGGTGGAAGTTAGTGATTGGATTGACTTCTTCCTCACCATAAATGCAATTGCATGTAATATTTCAGACTCAAAGAACCACTGCATCAATGTTATCACGTCCCCACAACACCTTTACATGGATTAAACCAGTGTGCATGAACCACCACTAGATGGCGCTTTAATACAGCCTTTCCTTATAGACCCTGAGGTTGACACACAACTGTAACAGTGTACATCCTTCCTAATCAATAAATGATTCTCCAAGTAATAAGAGGATTTATAATTTCATTCATTGTTTATGAAAGAAAGAAAGAAAGAGAAGGGATGAAAAGCAGAATTGCATATTAAGAAACCCAACAGAGGAAACACAAAATGAGTTTAAAAAAAATACAAACAATAAATGAAGATAAATTAAATGGAATAAAGAAAACAACAACAATCTCAATTAAGGACTCAGCCCACATATTCACCAAGAGAGAAAGTGTCCACTATTATCATAAAACTCTTTATTATATATATATATATATATATATATATATATATATATATATATATATATATATATATATATATATATATATATATATATAAATAAAACCCTTATATTATTAGCAGCCATACACTGAACACACATCATAAGGTCAGTCTGATCCTTTTTAGTGTTACAAATGACTTCTAGGTGTTTTTTCCTTTTGTAAACCTGGAACATATGACGTAGTGGAGACAAACTGTCCAACTAAATGTGAAAACAAAGTCCTGAATTATTACAGAGAACAGAGAAAAGGCACAAAGAGTAAATTAAACAAGTCATGTGGCGGCGTTAGCATTATTTTCACAACATAGGCTAACTATTGCATGTAGGCTAGGCTAACACTTGTAATTTAGCTTATAGCCTCCTTTCTCATAACCACTAGTTAAGCCGTTACCTTAAAACACTCAAATAACTTTGACAACAACTAGTAACATTGTGTAGACAATACATATATATACATACATATTTACTTCGTTTTAGAAAGCTAACATAGGCTACCCTCTGGTGGTTCAACTGAATCACTCTAAATCCTTAGCTTAAGCTAATTGGTAGCAGCTAGCAGCTAAACTTGGTTTTGTTGTACTCACTCCAGTTTGAGCATTCCTGTGGACACAGTGTGTCTGAGAATTTGCCTGCTGCCGTCCTGTAGCATGTAGGTCTAGTTGTTTTCTTCTTGTAGTTTGACAGTCCATTTTCCATTAATAGCCTGTTTAGTCTAAATAATTTATTGCTAGCTACTTAGAGGCTGATGTTTGCTCGACCTGTTGACATTCTCACAACTGTGATGATGTGACGCAGTTTTTTTTCACCTGCGCTTTGTTTGTTCACCTTTGTGTCTGTAGCCTAGTTGGTTTTTAATCCTTCTTAGATTTCGCCTTTTAGCTACATTGCAGAATTGAAAATTATTTATGAACCAGATTTCTTTCAGTTGTGGCAATAATTTTCACATTTGTTTATATGGGTTCTCATTTTCTCCGTTTACATACAGAACATCTGCCTCTGTAAGGTGCAATAGATTTATTAAAGCCTTTCAGAACTTAATCTTCCTGTTCAATAGTCATTAAAAGGGTCTATTTTATCCTATCTGGACTCATTTGACTCCAGCTGGATTCACATAGCCAAGGCTTCAATCTACCATGTCAACCTGTAAGAGAATTTAATTCTCACTGGTTCTGATTTACTTAAATTCTGTCCTTGAAAGTTTCACATACTAAAACCAAACCTCTCCAAAACTTTTAAACTGATCATCAAGCAAAAAACTGAAAAATCAATTTAATTATTGCATTAAAATGATCCTATAAATATAAAACCTTCAAGGTAATCAGGCCTTATACTTTGTAGCGGCTTCTCGCTTCCTAGAGCCGCCGAGAGGCTGAAATTGGGAGGATTAACCTTTCCATTACGCGCCGTCCGATGATTAATGTCCACTCCTGGTTATTCCGTTTGAAAGGTTATATTGAATTCTTCAAGAACGAAACACTGGTAAAGACTTAAGCTTAAACGTGCTGTAAACGAAAATGTGCGCTCCCAGGTCACTCCCTCTCTCCAACACCGAAATCCGGATGACAGGTGAAATTAAATAGGTTAATCAAGGGGTCCCCTCCCACATCACGTCACCACACCAAAATAAGTGAGAATAAACGAACAACAAATCTAACGCAAATATATGGCTCCTACATACTTCAATGAGGAACTCGAGTCTCATTTGTTTTCATTAAAAACATTTATTTTGATTGATTGACAGAGATGTACAGTCATTCTACAATTCCTTGCAAAGTGATTCCTGACCCTCTGCTGGATGAAGCTGATGTGCTCACTTTGTCTGAGCCCACAAATTACAGCACAAATATTTTAACACTGAAAAAGGTCTACTGGGTGGTTATTGACAGGTACAAGCAAAATCTTACACAGAAACAGCAGGGAACACATTTGCATTTAGGGGCCCCAAAAATAATTAAGACTGGGACATAAAATAAATATTTACAGGGTACAGACAGGCGGCTAACATGCGCTCTATATGTCCTCTTATAAAAGATAGCTACTTATGAAGAATTCAAACTACTTATGTTACTTTCACTCAGTTGGTAAAAAACATTCAGTCTCATATATTGGCTTTTAATTGTGCTCACACCCAAATGGGTAGAACTTTATTAGCTAATGTTGTAATTGTTCTTCAGTAATACTCTTCCACCCAAAATACCATTCCTTGATATGTAGACTGGCTGTTTGTACAGGGTTGATGTCAATCCCCCCATGTGAGTTGGATTTGGATGAGAAGATTGATACTATTCTCAAGTCAATATGGTAAATAGGAAGCTACAGCCTTGAGTAGGTTAGCTTAGCTTAGCATATAGACTGGAAACAATGGGAAACAGCTAGTCTGGCTCTTTCTAATGGTAATAAAATCTGCAAAGTCTGAGACCTGGTTTTATGACAAAAATTTAAAATAATTTTCAAGTGCTCAACCTGATTTAAACAATATTGAGAGTGGTTGCAGGTACACAATTTTAAAAGTAGATTTTATTTTTAAAAAGTCAGGAAATGATTACCGCAGAATTACCAAGTAAAGTATATATTACATATTAATTAATTAATTAATTAATTAATTTATGTATGCATAAATTAGGATTAAATAAGGAAGCCTATGCTGAATTATTATTTGAGGAGTAATGGAGAGGGGGTGGGATTAATTGTTGCAAGATATGTTTAGCCCAAAACTAAACACTGCAGGAAGCCCCCTCACACTGTACATTTGAGATTGCTTCCCTTGACATAGGAGACAAAAGAGTGAACTTCACCCCAGTAACCCACAGGTGGAGAAATTCACCTAATGGTTCTTCATCTCAACAGTGAGCTTCTTCTGCCAAAGACAGATGAACACCAACACTGAAAGACAAACACAGTTAATGATTCAAACAAACAGACAATGGGATGCCTAGACTCTATTAAAAGCATTAGAAAACAAACACATAATCATACACAATGATATAGAATGTAAAAAGGAAATCATTCAGATTAAATTAACTTCTTGCATTGGTGCAATAGTACTGTTGCAATGAATTCAAACCTCTATCAGAGAGCGACTGGACCAAAATCCAGTCTACTTAGTGTACTTACCAAAAATAACACAGGGTATCAACAGGATACGCAGTGTCAGAAGGACCTGATGTACTGAAGATGGAGGCCCTAGTGTTACTGTCTTATCACCAAACGTTATCTGGAAAACAATAACAGTGCTGCTATTAGAAAAAGGAATCTTGCAGCAGTGGGTCCAAATACATTTAATGCATGTATGATAAGTGCTTCGAAGTAAACATCACAATTTGAAAGCCACTGCATAAAAACTAAATTACTCCTGAGGACTTTGCTATTCACTGTAATTCCTGCCTACAATCACACTAAACATCAGGTTGTATTTCTCTACAGTATTTTCATTTAAATGAAGGATTTACCACTAAATGCTGAACCTGAGCATCGGGTGTCCTTTGAATTTCACAGATAAAGAAGTCAGACATGTCACTGGTTTCTTTGTCTTGTACGATGCAGGGGTATTGTTTTCCATCCTGAACCCCCCACACTGACAACTCAGCCACTGTCATGTCCAGTTTGTCTGCCTTTTTCTAAAATGACAACAGAGGCAAATGATGACGCTTATGAGCAGATGTCATATGTGCGCATGAATGTGGGAAATACGTTGTACCTGTAGGGTGATGCGCACACTGTCCCCTGTTCTCCTGAGTGTGAAACTGATGAACTCAGGGTCTGGATAGTAGGTTATTGTTGTGGAGCAGGCCAAGGTTTCATTGGCTAGCTTCAGAATCACTCTGCTTGTAAAAATCCCACTATTTTTAGCTGCAGGTGTGTCATAGATTAGATTCTGCAATAGATAAAAAATGTAGGTAAAGGTAAATTTGTGCACAGCATCAGATGACCTGGGGCCTCATGTACTAAGACTTGCGTGGATTTCCTACTGAAACATGGCGTACGCTAGAATCCAGAAACTGTCGTACGCACAAAAAAAATCAGATGTATCAAAGTGTGCGTAAGCATGGATCCAAGCACTTTTCCTTTGTACATCCCAATCAACGTGGAATTGAGCGCACATGTAGAAGTGCTAAACCCCTCCCTGTCCACGCCCCCTTTTAAATATGCAAATTAATTTAAATAGGGCCTGCACCGGGGATTCCCCTCTCTGCACCATCAGATTTACACCATGAGTAAAGGGAAGAAGCGCAACTTCACCGAGTCTGAGCTCGAAACGCTATTAAATGAAGTCGAGACACGAAGATCTGTATCATTTGGTAGCCTCTCGTCAGGGATAAACACCAAAAAAAAGAAATGTGAGTGGGAGCTTGTGTGTGAGGCAGTGAACGCTGTGTTGTCGGAGGAGCGCACACTCACTGGAAAAAAAATAAATAATATAATAATAATAATAATAATAATAATAATAATAATAATAATAATAATAATAATATATGCTACCGTTAGTGGGAAACAAACAGAAGGACAAAACAACTTCATTACAAGGATTGACAAGACTGATCGCACTTATATTAATGACTGCAGAAGTGCGCCGTGGCTACTGCAGTGTGACATTTCCAACTTTACGCACGCGTTTATTGACACAAATACTGAACACAAGGAGACAATAAAGGGCTTGTTAGACAGCTCTGCCGCTCTATTTTCACCAGGGAAAAACAAATGCATATATTTGAATGCACGTGCCCAAATGGGCATTGTGCTGGATTACATTCGGGGCGCAATTAAACGGATACATTATTTAATCACCGGGAAGCCACCCATCGCGCACCGTGCCAGCCTCCAGCCTGTTACCAACCATGCTATTGGTAAGAATGAACAGTCAAGCATTGAACCAGGCCACCTTGCCACGATGTTGGTGAGCTGCATTTGCGCATCACATATTATTTGAACATTAATTGAATGAAAATGTTTCCTGTTGACAAAAACAAATTCATCCTGTGATGGCGCTTTTATAGCAACATGTGTGCAGTCAATAGCTCCGACTACATTACGGACACCGGCTCTTGCTGCAAATTGCACTTTTATGTTGGCCTGTTCAACAGCATTGTATGGGAATTTGATGTACCTGGATGACATTCTTACGATCCCAGATCAGCTCCAGTAACACTGGCCTCGGCAACCTAAAACGACTCATGAGCCAGTTGTCGTCATTTGCCAACAGATCTTCCCGTTCTCTAAACACCCTCTCACGTCTGACATTACCATTTGCGATGTCTTCTAACAAGGCCAAGGCCATTGTTAAGCCATTTTTTCATCACTTTGCGCATGCTTTTATATCCATCCATATGATTGCAAACACGTGTGTGTTAATTGTCCATTAATGTGTCTCTGATGTGCACATTACTCTGAGGACTAATTGTTTTCACATAATCAACAGTTTCCCAGCATCACCTCAACGTGTCGCCAAAGGAACAATAGCTGTAGAAACGTGCGTACGCCAGCCATGAAGCTGGCGTGGGGCACCGCACATTTCCACGGTCATTTCACTTTTGATACATCTGACCGTTGGCGTGGAAAATGACGTACGCCACGTTTTTGTGCGTACGCAACACTGATACATGAGGCCCCTGGTGATGTGGTTTATAGACTAAAATGTCAATAAAATTATTTCATGAAATCACAAACATCCTGTTTTTAAAACCATTCAAGGGCATGTTTGCAACAAAAGCCTTTCGATATATTTACATTATACTAATTAATTGTCTCTCTTTGTTAGTGGTGAAGTCTGCACAAGCAAATAACAGGAAACAATGCATGTGCTCCTAATTAATAACCTTACGTTTTACTGTCTTTACACTGTATCAGAGCTGTATTAAGTTTATATGCAGCTGCTATGAATAGAAATTAATGTGTGAAACAAGGGGGTGGAGAGGTGTTGCACAGAGCAAGTGCTGTGCATTTGTTTCAATCAGCAACATTATTTTTACATACAGTGGTCTGAGCTAAAGGGCCAACTTCCTGCTGTTGCTGCTTGTCATGGCCTAATGGTAAAAGGCTAATTATTGAGTGATTTCTCCGTTCAACTGTGATATTAGCTGGCTGCACTCTAAACAGATAGACCTGCCGCTCTTTTGTTTATTGTACAAATAATTACCCACAATTGCAGTTACTTTCAGTATCCATGGGTGTTGCCAAGGAAATTAACCATGACATTATGATTTTACTCCAATGTCATGTGAAAAATTGGGAAATGGCATAAAATAGATGAATGTAACAGAAACTTACATGACGTGACAGTTCTGACATGTTGTGATATAATGTTACATGACACAATTAATGTAAAACATACTGGGGTATGACCTAACTCACTGTTTGTGTGTGTGTGTGTGTGTGTGTGTGTGTGTGTGTGTGTGTGTGTGTGTGTGTGTGTGTGTGTGTGTGTGTGTGTGTGTGTGTCCAGACAGATCCACCTGAAAGTCACTGTGTCTTGGAGGTCTGACTTCCTGCAGGCCGTGACTGTGCACGACCCCTTCCACAAACTCCAGGTGGGATCCCATCAGGGTGATCTTTCTCTTTCCACTACAGGACACAGAACAGCAGAGGAATTTTCATACTGACACACACCTGTTTACACATACTTTTAGTTTGAAAAAGTCAAACAGCCCAGCAGCTGCTGGAAATATCTCAATGAGATCAGATTCAGATTTTTATCAGATTTATCTAGACTTTTTTGTTTCAGTTTCTGGCTGTGTATGAGTGGTTAAATGACATCATACCTGAACCAAGAGCTGCATGGTACAATGTTAGTGCAGGAAGGTAAGGACCGATAGTTGATTGTAGCATTGCCATGGCAACTACCATCTGGGAGGACAACACACACTTTGACCACGCCTTTGATATCAGCGCTGGGAATGTGGAACGTCAGATTTACACCATTGTTGTTCAATACTTGAGATCTGAACAAAGCACACAGGATGACAGTTAGTCTCACTGAGACCAAAAATAATATACAAATAATATTTTTGGAGAAAACTGGTCTATAAAGCAACAACAACAAAGTATCAAGCAGAAGAGCAATATGAAAGTTATATAGTTAAAAATGTAATTAAATTCACCAAGATGAAAGTTAATAACATACCCTACTGAGAGTTCTTCCACCAGTACAAGATATTATATTTGAAAGATACAATAGAAAATATCCTTAATATACCAAAACATTAAAAAATGAATCATTATTAATTAATATTAAAATAATACATTTTATAAGTTAGCAAAAATGTAAACATGACAACAAAAATATAAGTATTGTAATGCATTGGTATACGTGATGTAAATCTAAACTGAATCACTCTTGTTGGGTGCAGTCTTGAGCCTTGATCCTCACTCTGGTCACATCATTGAGGTCATAACCTGACAACACCGCATGGTTTCTGCCGTAGAAAGACACGACACTGGGGGTGATGGAGGAGATCTCCGGCTTCTGACAGTATAACACACACACACACACACACACACACACACACACACACACACACACACACACCTTTAACATTAAGTAATTGTGAACAAATGTAGCGTGAAGTTCAGAAGTATAATGTGTGAGAGAAGATGTTCAGACTCACAGAAAAGTTCATCCCTGACTCCATGATTTGGCAAACACTGTCCTGCAAAGAGAAAATTTAGCAGGTTTACATGACAGTCATTGTAAAGGTACCACATGATGGCTACAGCTTATGTTTTTAATGATGTCTATTAAGGATTAGCCTGACACTTTGGGAGATTTGCATATTTGAATATAGTTAGATAAGAATATAAACACAAGTTTCATCTCTCAACATTTTAGACTAAGATAAAGTACAAATTAAAGACTCCTTTTAGCTCTATTTTGGTCTCCACAAACCCTCAAGGGTATTATCTGACTCTTTAGTTGCTACATGCTCTACTTTTTTAAGCTAGTTGCTAACTGTATGTGTCTGCTATGTGCTGCTAGTCCACAGTGAGTTCATCAGAACCGTTTCACTGTAATCAGCTGCTTGTTGCTATACATGTAGCTAACATGAGTTAGGCATGTCTGTGTGGTTGTCTTGCTGATTTTACCGTCTCTACATTAATACGGGGATGTGCCATTGAGGTTTAAATGTAGAATGCGTAAATTTAGCATAAATGTAGCTCTTGTATAAATCTTGGAGAAGCCTACTGTGGATAATGAATAGATAATTACTGTCATAACTCCTGCAGACCCCCAGGAGCAGCTGTTGGTGCTCCAGCTACATCCAGCTTCAATACACTGCCAACACCTGAAGAGAAAACAAATATTATCATCTTAGTTGAGATCAACACAACACATTTGGTGCTGAGGTTTAATGAGCAAGACCCTGATACTTTTTTCACTTTCTTTGAATGTGTTGCAGGTGCAAAAAATTGGACAGATGCAGAGAGAGTACTCTTGATTGAGTGTGTCCTCGCTGAGAGAACTCAGGAAGCTTTTTCAGCTATATGTTCATAAGAGTTGCTGAAGCATATACAGTAGCTGAGAGGTATAGCCAAGAATTCAGGCATTGAGTAAAGGGCTATAATACAACGAATGTAGAGTTGTAGAGTCTCCATGATTAGGCTTCCCATTTTCACAGTTGGTGCTCAGCTGTTTATTCATTTTAACGTCTTAGTGAGATGATTGTGTTGTTGCAATTTAAAAAATCGTATCCCTCAACACATTGCTACGTATGTAAATGAGCAGAAACCCTCTACTACTCTAAAAGCAGATGATTTTGTGTTGATGCAGAAATATAGCTGTCTGGAGACATGCTCTGGAGGAAGGTAAGCCTCCATTTATGCCACATGGCATCCACATGAATGCCAGGACACAAGGTTCCTCAGCAGCACATTGCATTGTAACAAGATGATCAATGTTTTTCTCTTCATCTGTCAGTGGTTTTAATGTTTTGGCTGATCATTGATCCACTAGTGTCATCTTTGGGTTGGATCTGGTAGTAACATGCATTTTTGCTTGCTCTGCAGATGACTAATGAGGGAGATCTGCAACACCTGTGGTGGCCAATGTGTTCTTTGTTGTGTAAGTCCTGACCATCTAACCACTGTATCTCTCTCTCCTACACAGACACACCACACTATTGGTTTGCTTATGTTTTCTAAGTCTATGTATGTTGTCTATTTATGCTTTGTACCTTACCACAGCCGCACCCGGTACCTGCACTCACACACCACTGACCTCACTGACTTTCACACACTATGTTATAAGATAATTATATAATTGGGGATTCTGATTTGGTTCAGTTAATTGTTACTCATTGTGTCTCTGTCTATCTTACAGTTATTGAGTATTATTTGTCTTAGAGTCTTGAACATGGTAGAAAACTTACAGGACAGGGGTGGGCGGTCCCCTGATGCTGGTGCAGTTGGTTAGCTTCAGTTGCTCAAAGAAATGTGTCGTCCCGAGTCTAATTCTTACGGTGAATGCCAGGCCTGATATACAAATAACACAATGAAAAGTACAGTAGAAGAGCTCTTGGTCGTAGTTTTAGCAGTATACATGTTGAAATACCTAGAGGCATCACACATTTGAACAGCTGGTAGAAATCTTTCCACCTCTAACATACCTAGAGCCCTTCCATTAATATTCCTGGTTGTATTTTGCTATTGCTGTAGGCAGTATTGCAAATCACTCAGCTTGACTGCTTTGTGGAAACATGCTCTGTGATAATGACAGTTTTGTCTGCTCATATGGCAATAAGGCAATCTTTAATATTTCTTGCCTTTAAAAGTAAGTCAGTCTACTTGCTGGTAAGCATTAGCTTACTAACCCAATTGTTTTTAGCAGAAGTTATCTAGAAATGTCAGGCTACTGATCCTTCTCCTTTTGTGGACAAACACCTGTTTCTCTTCTATTCCACACTAAAAAGATAAAAGATAAAACCTCATTTTAAAGGTCTGCAAATTTCATAGTTAGTAGTTTGTAAGTACTGGTAACATATTTGAAATTTCTTTGAAATAAGCCCCCCAGATACCACAGTAATGACCTCAAGATTAATTGAAAATGACACCAACATGATTTAATAATAATAATCTGCTGCTATTTTCCAATAAGCAGTTAATAAATAGACGTTAATTGGTTTAATATATTTCCAGGAAACTTCCAACTAGTTTCTAACTAACATCTGAAGCTTATGTCAGCTTAACTTTCAGCCAGTTTCCTTCACCTCAGCAGGCCACTTGCAATGAGTTGTTTCAGCTTAATTTCTAACTAGTTTCTTGTAAACTTCTGCAGGTCAGTAAATTGAAGTACATTTTACTTCAGAACAAGTTTCCTAAATGTCTTTTTTTTATTGTTTGCCACCATATATTGCTAATTACCGACAAAAACAACTTCATAGTCAAGAAATCAAGTGACTGATTTTCCATTTTTAGAGTTTCATTCCTTAATTACCCATTGAGGCCTAATAATAATGTCTTCACATCCCTCAAGTTAAATTGAACTCTTTCTGTATTTTGAAACAACAATACATCATTAAATTCTGTAAATTAATAACAGGAAAAAAGTTAATGTTCACAATACTTTAAGTAACTGCATATATGTGTGTGTGTGTGTGTGTGTGTATGAGTGTGACAGAGAGAGAGAGAGAGAGAGAGAGAGAGAGAGAGAGAGAGAGAGAGAGAGAGAGAGAGAGAGACTGATTGGTGAGTGTTGAATTGATGAGAATGTAAATGGTTAACAAAAGTAACTCACTCCACTGACTTGCAGTAGTTTTTGTGGTACTTGGGGAGTAATTTCAAAGAATTTTCAAATATGTTACTTCGTAAATACCACCTACTTACAATGAAATTTGCAGACCTTTAAAATGAAGTGTCACCAGATAAAACAAATGAAGACGAACAACTGCAGCAAATGCTGGGTGTGCCTCAAAAGTCAATGAGTTTGCCCTGAAGTTAGTGGGATTTGTATCCCTTGTTACACCATCCCTTCTCTGCCTACAGTTCATCACTTGCATGTCACTTTTACTGAAAATCTTATCAGGATAAGAGTTAATGAGACGATTTGACATATTGGAGTGAAACTTTGAGTGAAATATTCTTTGGGAATTCAAAAGTCACTGACCTTCAGCAGGAAGTGTGCTGTTTGTAAGGATGCAGTTGCATTGTGGGAACTGTGGAGGAGGGCTCTGCCTGCTACAAAGCTCACTGGAACTTGCAGAGAACTGACAAGTGAAGTTAGCCAGCGCCTCAGAGCCCACGGTCACGTGTGTCTGGATTGTTAGTGTGATCTGAGAAAGAAGGGATGTGAGTGTTTAAAGGAGAAATAGGTGACAGTCACAACTGAGTGAAGTTTAAAGCTTGGACATGCTCTACTGGTTACCTTTCCAGTGTCGTTCATTACAACTTTGTGGGAAACCATTTTCTGTTGAGAGTCATCAGGAATGGACAACCAGTCTGAGTCTTGGCAGTCATCTTCAAATGTGCAACTAGGAAGAGAAAATGATGTTGTAAGTTTAGGTTTGTACTTGTTGTTTATACTTGCTGGACGGTGTCACCTGCACAAGTTGTTTCCCTGACCTGCTTTTAGAGCTGCACCAGACACAGTATGGATCCTGTGCCGACCAACAGTCCTGCACATTTGTGTATGTGCTGCAGTTTGACACAGCTACACGCTTAATCTGGAACAAAACACAAACAACCAACAACACTTTAAAATATGGCTTACATAAAACCTTGTAAATCTTCATGTGTGTTTATACAGGTGTAATGCACCTACCTGGTTTTGAAATGGCACGTACACATGTTTAAGATCCACTGGATCCAGATGCATTTTGGGAAGCACTTTGTGATCGTCATCAGCCCTGTAGAGCACCCTGGGACAGGCGGTGTGATAGTTCCTGTCTACAGCAAGCTGACAACAAGAATGTAGCTTTGTTATGATTCTGAGAGACTGAGCTGCTCTGTTGTGTTTTTAGATGCAAGACAAAGCTGAACTGGAAAGAATGGACTATCAGAATATGAGCACAAATGCCCCACTGAGGGTATTTTTACAAAAACTTTTACAAACAGGATGTAAACTTTACAACATCAGTTCTAGGAAACAGTTAAGTTTTCTGCCTCTGGTCGAATCATGTGGTGTCTCTGTAAGACTGTGTATTTCTGTGGTTTGCCCTCTTTTAAAACACCAACTAGCCCCAACCAGCATTAAAGTCATGTGAAAAGTACTGCTAAAATCTTTTGACTATATAAGATTTATGTATATATACACACACATATATATATTAAAATATTTTGTCTATATAAGATATATATATATATATATATATAAATTCGACCAGAGAAAGAAAACTTAACTGTTTTCTAGAACTGACGTTGTAAAGTTTGTATATATATATATACATAGAGAGAGAGAGAGAGAGAGAGAGAAAAATATAGACATATATAAAATAATTTATTAAGATGTAAAAGTTGAAATTTTAATCTAATTGATGGAAGTAGGAATAGTGATGATGTGATGGAGGGTAGTAAATTAGGAAATAAATAGTCGAAGTCAGTCAACTTTTGCCTGTTGGACATTTTTCTGCAGACTCTGAGGAGCTTTAATGACTTTCAGACTGAAATAATCAGCTCTTACAAATTAGTTCATTTCAGTAGCATTTTCTCCAGGAATAGATATTTTGCATATCACTTTCTACACACACCTTTATGAGCTGCCCGTCTCCCGTCCCAATGAAGAAAATCATCCAGGCCTTCTGTCTCACTGCCAGCACAGAGGTCATGTAGTTCTGCCTGAAGAGCACCTTCTTCAGCTTCAGTGTCTTCGGCTGAGGAACACAAACACAGTAATCATGACAGTTCGATCCAAATTCAAATCTATGGAAATTCTGCAGAACCTTCAGGTTGGAAACAAGCAGCGTTTAAACCATTTTTGACAGCTCTTCATATTAAAGGTCACATATCTGGTATTCCAAAAGCTTAACTGGATGTGTGTTACTGTATTATGTTATTAAGTACACACCTAGTCATGACTAATTATAATGAATATCTTGTGCTTTGGATACAAATATTCTGATTTAGGCTACAAAACCTGTTCGTGCATCTGTTAGTGCGCAATTGACTTTTCTGAATCCCAAATCAACTTGGAAATGTGCGCACTTGGATCAGCCTCATATCTCGCCTCTCTACTTCCACATTCATCCATAAATGGTCAATGCAAAGGGTCTTATGAATGTTAATGCATAGAAATGTGTTTTTTACAGTGAAACATGGCCACAAACGAGAGGAAGACAAACAAAATGTTAGTTTGTTGTTTTTGTTCTGGCCCAGAAAACTAAAGGCAGGTGCTTCACACCGGCAGAAATGATCGCGTTAATCAGTGGTGTACACTGGGATATCATTTAAAAATGGAAGTTTGATGTATGAGTATTATTTATTTATTGAAGTTGAGTTCTGGTGAACTTGGCCTGCATTGTGATAAGTGCTCATAATGAGGATAGAGTGTGATGATTGTGCGAGAGCTGTCACTGACTTTATTTCCAAGCTTGGATCATTTATTTAATCCACAGGTGCAGGTGGTGAAGATTTTAAAATGCATGTTGCTGTGAGGAGGAAAGAATCAGGAGGAGCAGACTCTGGAGGAGGACTGATTCTCATTGATCAGCCCAGCGCAGCTACTGGCAGGCTTTCTTTCTACATGGAGTTCGCCTTTAATAGAGATCAGTAATCAATAAAAATGATGGCAACAACTCTGTTTGACTGCACATGAGCAAAATGCTCTCTGTGTGCGTCATGTGATGCGAGGAACTCAGTCCGCTGATCGGGCAGGACAGGTCACAAAACTATCATAATGGTAATAATTCCACCTCTCACTTTAGTGATTTGCTTTTTATTTTGTAAAGAAGTCAACAAAATGAAGTTTTTTCATTAACTTGGACACTTTCTAAATGTTTTGAACAAACCTTTGTTAACAAATGTCACTTGATCTAATAGTATAATACTTACACTTTTCTTTTCTTTACCAGAAATACGTTAATCAAGCTTTCTCTATTTTTTATTGTTCTAGTCCTATTATACAGACTGTTACATCCTTGATCACTTGCTAAAACTTCAAGATTAAAACTACATCAGGACCCACCTGTGTACACTCTTGCTTGGTGCAGAACGGATCTTTATCTGTGCCTCCGGTGAGATCAGGACTGATGTCAAACAGCACCAGCTCTGTGTTGGTTCGTCCTCCGTCCACACTGAACACGCCGCTCCAGAGAACCGGCGGACCACCCGGGATCACCGAGGAGGCCTCGAGTCTGCTGCCTTCACCGCCCTCAGAGATGCTGAGAGTCGCGCCCCGCAGTGACTTGACAGTCTGCCTTTTGCTGATTTTTCCCTCGAGCCAAATGAGACGGACTTTGTTGCTTTTGTCGCTTGAGGGCAGGTTGGAGAAAAGATAAATGATAAAACCAAGCTGAAATCCATCCACAAACTCCACATTATCTTTAACATCGATCGAGCCATATCCATCACCAGAAAGGGAAAATATTTCTCCCATCTGATTGTTATTCGTATTATGAAGGTTCACAATGTGTGAAAAAAGACAGTTGACCTTATCGGGTTTCTCTTTGTCTGTCTGTATGGCAGTCAGGATGTAAGTCTCGGTCTCGGTCGGTGTCTTTTCCACATTCACCAGGAAGCCGACGGATGCGCTGCTGTTGCGCCGTTGGGGCCCCACCGGGAAGGGCTCCCTGTACAACACCTTGGAGATGTCCTCCAGGTCCAGCAGCTCGCAGAAACCGCACCCTCCGTCGATCACACCACAGCTGATCAGAGTGTCATTTTCAACAAACGGTAATAACACATTGACTCTGAAAGTTGTGTTCCACTTATCCGTCTCAGAAACCCGCTGAAACTGCGCTTCGTCCAACCGTTCCCCAATCTTTATGGTTCCTCTCTGGGTCACACTGCGGACCAGAGTCAGGTCGTGGTTCAGCTGGTACAGCGTCTCCTCTGTAGCGATGTAAACCGTGTTGGTGGCCACGGCGTATTGACGGATGTCTCCGTTAAAGTCAAAGCCTCCACCCTCCGCCAGGCACCGAGCCGGTTCTCCCCAGAGGATGAACAGCAGACCAGGCAGCAGGATCATCTTCTTGCAGCGGCGGCAGTAACACGCTCACACATTGACGGTGTTGTGGCTCTGCATGGCTTTGTGCTCTCCTCCACAGTGTCACTGGAGTCGTGCGTAAAAGCGCAATGCGCCTCTATTACAACGTGTGAAGTGCATGCATTCGCGGAAGCGCGCACAAAGGACAACTGTCTACAATGAAGTGGGGAATTGAATAGTAGAAAAATGAGTAACAATGACTATTATATTCGTAGTACGTTAATGAAAGTCTGTGATCTTGACGTTCGCTCGCCACAGGGAAGGGAAAAAAATAGTTTCAACTTCATAAAATGCAATAATTTCCACAAGTGAAAATGATGGACAGCAAAAGGTCCATCTTTTACTTTTAAATTTTGTTTTGGGAGTCGCTTCCATTTAATCTATCAAATCAATACAGTGAAAAAGTGCTCATCACAAATGGTCAGAGTCAAAGGTGACGTTTAAATTCTGTTTATGTCCGACAAAACCCCATAAGTATTCAGTTTACATATATGACAGAAAATCAGCACTTTTTCACTGCAATAGCCTATAATCAGTGTGGTCAAAGTTCCCAACAGTCATACTTGAGTATGGGTAAAGATAGGCTATAGTTATAATAGGCTAATAGACCTAAACCCATGGGCTACCAATAGTTATTTTCCGTAAAATCAAAATCAAGTAGGCTAAAAGTAAATTAAACACATATTTACATGTAGACTATGTATACTGTATGATCCGACTACAGGTCAACACATCATCTGACTGACCTATTATCAGATCAGATATTCAGCATTTTTCTTGTTAATCAGTGTTTTATCCAATTGCCGATAAAATAAGTTAATTGAAAAATGCGCTGCTTTAGTTCTGATGCAACATGCAGTCTGCAAAGTAACGAGTAACTAAAGCTATCATATAGGCTAAATGTAGTGGACTAAAAATATTTGCCTCCACAATGTAGTGGAGGGGAAAGGTAACAGCCTAATTCAAAACTGTACTTAGGTAGGATGCAATAGGCCAACACGTGATTTAACACTTAATATAATCCGGCTTTCAAACAAGTAAAGTAAAGTAGTAAAGTAAGTAAAGTAAAATCATAAAAGATAACAAACTCTAAATGACCAAATGTTCGCATTAAATCAGAAATGGTAAAATAAAATGCAATGATTAATTAGTTTATGGAAGCAGGCCGACATATTTTCTCACTGGAGGTCACGGTGATGACGTGTTGAGCTGCCCCTATAAAAGCCAGAGGCCACATTTTCTGATGTCATTCTGCACCTGAAACGCTGTCACAAGTTGAACTTCCGAAAAGTGAAACTCTTCACCTGTGAGACAAAGTGCTGAACTGTTGACCAAAACAGAGTTGAGCTGTGAACATCTTCAGGAACCAGCTGCTGAAGTGTCTGAAAAATGGCCTCCTCTGGGTGTCGCCGTGAGAAATACCTGCAGAGCTTATACATCTACCATGTAACGGATGAACGCTATGGTAAAACATCATAGAGCACACAAGTCCTCTATAAAGTGATTTATGTTAAGTAAAGAACAAGATAGTTTGATATAATAGTTTGGTACTTGAGGTATCAAAAAAAAAAGTGTGATTAATAATGTAGTGATTGATAACATCATCAGTTTTGAGGGGGGCACCAGGGTCGTTAAGCTAACATTGAAAGTATAGGACAAAGATGGCGACCGGGCCATTTTTTACAAAATGCTAAAAGTTGTTCATTTGGCACGCGCCATGGAGACGACGTCAGATATTAGAACTGTCCAGAGGCTGACGTCTGACGTCATGTGGTCAACCTTCACTCAGTCCACAGTACAGACACAAGTCTCTGAATATTAATGTGGCTCATTTCAATAAATAACGGACTCATACTGTCACGTTGTGCCCAGAAGTCAGAGACAGATATAAAAAAAAATTTAATTTTAAATATTGTAACTTAATTTCACACATCCTGCAGTTACAGCCTGCTTCAAACATGGAGCTGAGCCCTGAATCACTCTGAAGTCTCAGTCAACATGTAGAGATATACATTTTACTTCAAGCTACTTAGGTTTTTAATTCATATGCAGCTGATAAATAACTTTGGAAACACCTGTGATATTTTTATTGTAAAAGAAGTAAACAGTCAATCTGAAGGATATTTAAACAGTGTTTCATTTGTACCAAGAGCCAAAATCAAACAGCAGAACTTGTTTAGTGTCTACAAAATGATAATTAACAAACTGTCTGGTTAAAGTCATGTTGTGTTTTATGTACTGCAGCATTTACAATACAAAGAAGAGTTCACATTATTTTTGAACCACATGATGATCTTACATGTAAATTAGGCTTTTGCACAATAACTCCTGCTTTGAAGTGAACTACGTTATATAGTCATAAATACACAGCTATTGACATTTCAAAGTTTGAATTAGTTCACTCATATGTGACTGTGTCTCGTTTTTCTCTCCATTTAATTGACCTGCCCAGGCCAGGACCAGTTCTTCAAATGATTCTCACAAACTTGAGGAACCGTCCTCTGACTGCAGCAAACGTGAAATCCATGTTCAAGTTGCTCCTCAGCCTGTACCACAGCCTCGTCACAGGTTCAAAGAACTTCCCTGTGATTGAGTGTGAAGGATCCGTCAAGTTCATTCTGATAGACTCGCCCTTCGGGCCGCAGGCATGGAGTGAGAACACCAGGCCGTCTCCTCTCATGGATGGACCAGCAAGTTTGATTGTGCCTGCTCCTGGCTCCAGCTCTTCTCCTCCAAATATTCTGACTCCAGTTCTCCCTGAGAAGGCGGAGCTTGGAGACCACTGTGTACTGCTCTGAAGACACTGAGCTGACCAACCGCTGGAGAGTGACCGACTACAGTGCAGCCGGACATGTTCTCATGTCGGCCCTCTGTCAGTTCACCAGGACGTCTGCAAGGTGTGCAGCGCCTCTCAAACAGAAGAAGAGGAAGGACAGAGGAAGAGAGCAGCAGCAGCAGCCAGTCTCCACCAAAGAAACAGATGAGACTGTGATGGACATTTGCTCTGCTGCAGCTTTTGGTCCTTTGAGGATTCATCATCTGACAGCTGGATTACTGTGACTGCTGAAAGCTGGTCTCTGTGTCTGGCAGGGCCAGAGAAGGCCCCTGGTAGCGTCTTGCACCAGGTCCCATGTATTTGTATATAGTTTGTGTCATCGTGGTTTGGAACAGAGGTCAGGGATTTTTTTGGTGCATCTCGCACCTTTCTTTCTTTCTTGGCGTTGGCCTGTGTGTCTGAGATGATGGCAACTACAAGGGAGGTCAACTACAAGAGTCAAACATGGTTGTCTCAAGAGATCTATCTGGTGGAGCTAATACGCCACTGAGAAGCAAGTCAGTCACTACACATCCTCCAAAGCCCATTTATGAGATGTAATTTTTTAATCCCTTCATAAAGGGTTTCTTCTACCATTTATGTTCAAGTTATTGAAATTTGCTTTCATTTGCCATCCTACAATGGGATTGCACCATTAAATGTAGTTGTAGTCTCCTCCATGCTACACACTAAAGGAACATGTATAAACAGATATTCAAATATTAAAATTAGAAATTAAATGATAATATAGAACAAACTATATAAAAGTTGCACTAAAGGAAGAAAAGGAGTTGAAACATGGAATATAGACATGTATATTTATACATACATACCATAGATAACACAGCACTCAGAAAAATGACTTCTGCTTGTATATACACTGGTCTATTTTCAGCATATTCCCTTACTGTGTAAAAGGTGACTGTCAGAAGTGGGATTCGAACCCACGCCTCCAGGGGAGACTGCGACCTGAACGCAGCGCCTTAGACCGCTCGGCCATCCTGACTGATTTCATGGTAAAATTCTGATTCAATCAATTTGCGATCAGTCAAATTGCATATTTTCGTGAAGTAGTCACTTGGAGGAAATGTGGATTCCTTCAGCCGACATTGAGGAAAAAAAGACACTTGTGCTTGTCGACACTCACTCGTAACTTCCCGTTAGTCATATCACACTGGTATATGTTGTAGTTGAACTATCACAAAATCTGATCAGGTCCCACCGAGATTTGAACTCGGATCGCTGGATTCAGAGTCCAGAGTGCTAACCATTACACCATGGAACCATATTGACGTCTTTCTAACATCTGAAATTAGTGACGTCATTTCAGACCGCTGTGATTGATTATTTGGTGTTATAATAATATAGACGGCATGAAACCATGAATCCAATAGTTGCACGCTACATGCTTCTCATGTTGCCTTCATAGAAAGGTTGGGTGTGGGAAACTCCCACTTTTGAGATAAACCTATGTTTTCTTATTTATTCATTCATTTTAAAATAAGCAGAAGTGACAAAAGTAGGCTACCAACGTTATTTACTCACCGGGGGTGGTGATGCACTCACTGGGTCTTCAGACAGTGCTCTGGTGCCTGGAAATGCGTAGGGGGCTGAGAGTGGCTCAGTGGTCTGCTGGATCTTCCTGCTACGACTGGATGGTAAACGTCCACTTTCAGCTACTCCAGGAACACCAAAAACACAGAGTGGTCCTGCCCTGAAACAGAAACACAGTTCATGAATCAGTTTGGACACAAATAGGCCTATACAACCTCTACATTATTGACAGTTTTAATGTTGAATTTGTAAAATTGAATAATATTCAACAAGGTTCCTATGAAATATAATAGCCAAACGATGAGGAGAGGAGGAGCTGCGCGTTTTTACGCACGGATCTGTCCACCTTTCTTTGGACGAAAATTCAGGCAACAAGAAAACTGGACAAGAGGGGAAATAAGACAACGCAGCACGAACTAGGTTAACATCATACAACTTCCAGACTAGACACGCATTGCACTACATGCGTCTTTTCGCACAGTGACCCATGGCTGCACTGATTAAATCATGCGCAACTCACAACAGGGCCTCTCCTAAATAAGCACACTTACCTCTGTGCACACCACATTAGTAGTTTATAACTCATTTTTGCCTCAGTTTAAGAGCTGCATATCACGGCACGTGGAGGAGATGGTGACATCCTGGACACATCGCGCGCACACAGTCCCATCAAGCTGCATGACAAACAGCTTTGTGAGAAGTGAAAAGTCAGGGGATCAAAATGATTACAAGTCATCCTGAACAATCAAAAAGTAGGAAAAGAAAAATTAGTCAGCACCAAGGGCAATACCCGGAACTTTTTGCCTGCTACCAGCACACTTGCCAGGGCGGACTAGGCATAGAAAAAGAGCCCCCTCCCACCATCAGCACTTCTCTTTTCAACAGAGACACTGTGGAGGAGAGCCCAAAGCCATGCAGAGCCACAACACCGTCAATGTGTGAGCGTGTTACTGCCGCCGCTGCAAGAAGATGATCCTGCTGCCTGGTCTGCTGTTCATCCTCTGGGGAGAACCGGCTCGGTGCCTGGCGGAGGGTGGAGGCTTTGACTTTAACGGAGACATCCGTCAATACGCCGTGGCCACCAACACGGTTTACATCGCTACAGAGGAGACGCTGTACCAGCTGAACCACGACCTGACTCTGGTCCGCAGTGTGACCCAGAGAGGAACCATAAAGATTGGGGAACGGTTGGACGAAGCGCAGTTTCAGCGGGTTTCTGAGACGGATAAGTGGAACACAACTTTCAGAGTCAATGTGTTATTACCGTTTGTTGAAATTGACACTCTGATCAGCTGTGGTGTGATCGACAGAGGGTGCGGTTTCTGCGAGCTGCTGGACCTGGAGGACATCTCCAAGGTGTTGTACAGGGAGCCCTTCCCGGTGGGGCCCCAACGGCGCAACAGCAGCGCATCCGTCGGCTTCCTGGTGAATGTGGAAAAGACACCGACCGAGACCGAGACTTACATCCTGACTGCCATACAGGCATACAAAGAGAAACCCGATAAGGTCAACTGTCTTTTTTCACACACTGTGAACCTTCATAATACGAATAACAATCAGATGGGAGAAATATTTTCCCTTTCTGGTGATGGATATGGCTCGATCGATGTTAAAGATAATGTGGAGTTTGTGGATGGATTTCAGCTTGGTTTTATCATTTATCTTTTCTCCAACCTGCCCTCAAGCGACAAAAGCAAAGTCCGTCTCATTTGGCTCGAGGGAAAAATCAGCAAAAGGCAGACTGTCAAGTCACTGCGGGGCGCGACTCTCAGCATCTCTGAGGGCGGTGAAGGCAGCAGACTCGAGGCCTCCTCGGTGATCCCGGGTGGTCCGCCGGTTCTCTGGAGCGGCGTGTTCAGTGTGGACGGAGGACGAACCAACACAGAGCTGGTGCTGTTTGACATCAGTCCTGATCTCACCGGAGGCACAGATAAAGATCCGTTCTGCACCAGGCAAGAGTGTACACAGGTGGGTCCTGATGTAGTTTTAATCTGGAAGTTCAAGTGATCAAGGATGTAACAGTCTGTATAATAGGACTAGAACAATAAAAAATAGAGAAAGCTTGATTAACGTATTTCTGGTAAAGAAAAGAAAAGTGTAAGTATTATACTATTAGATCAAGTGACATTTGTTAACAAAGGTTTGTTCAAAACATTTAGAAAGTGTCTAAGTTAATGAAGAAACTTCATTTTGTTAACTTCTTTACAAAATAAAAAGCAAACCACTAAAGTGAGAGGTCGAATTATTACCATTATGATAGTTTTGTGACCTGTCCTGCCCGATCAGCGGACTGAGTTCCTCGCATCACATGACGCACACAGAGAGCATTTTGCTCATGTGCAGTCAAACAGAGTTGTTGCCATCATTTTTATTGATTACTGATCTCTATTAAAGGCGAACTCCATGTAGAAAGAAAGCTTGTCAATAGCAGCGCTGGGCTGATCAATGAGAAATGACGCTGCCTCCAGAGTCTGCTCCTCCTGATTCTTTCCTCCTCACAGCAACATGCATTTTAAAATCTTCACCACCTGCACCTGTGGATTAAATAAATGATCCAAGCTTGGAAATAAAGTCAGTGACAGCTCTCGCACAATCATCACACTCTATCCTCATTATGAGCACTTATCACAATGCAGGCCAAGTTCACCAGAACTCAACTTCAATAAATCAATAATACTCATACATCAAACTTCCATTTTTAAATGATATCCCAGTGTACACCACTGATTAACGCGATCATTTCTGCCGGTGTGAAGCACCTGCCTTTAGTTTTCTGGGCCAGAACAAAAACAACAAACTAACATTTTCTTTGTCTTCCTCTCGTTTGTGGCCATGTTTCACTGTAAAAAACACATTTCCATGCATTAACATTCATAAGGCGCTTTGCATTGACCATTTATGGATGAATGTGGATGTGGAGAGGCGAGATATGAGGCTGATGCAAGTGCGCACATTTCCAAGTTGATTTGGGATTCAGAAAAGTCAATTCATGTCCTCCATTCTTTAACAGACGCACGCCAGGTTTTGTAGCCTAAGTCAGAATTTATTTTTTTTTTTGGTGTACGTACATTCCCTCATTTTATACAATATCACAATATATTCATTATAATTAGTCATGACTAGGTTTGTACTTAATAACATAATACAGTAACACACATCCAGTTAAGCTTTTGGAATACCAGATATGTGACCTTTAATATGAAGAGCTGTCAAAAATGGTTTCAACACTGCTTGTTTCCAACCTGAAGGTTCTGCAGAATTTCCATAGGTTTTAATTTGGATCGAACTGTCATGATTACTGTGTTTGTGTTCCTCAGCTGAAGACACTGAAGCTGAAGAAGGTGCTCTTCAGGCAGAACTACATGACCTCTGTGCTGGCAGTGAGACAGAAGGCCTGGATGATTTTCTTCATTGGGACGGGAGACGGGCAGCTCATAAAGGTGTGTATAGAAAGTGATATGCAAAATATCTGTTCCTGGAGAAAATGCTACTGAAATAAACTCATTTGTAAGAGCTGATTATTTTAGCTGAAAGTCATTAAAGCTCCTCAGAGTCTGCAGAAAAATGTCCAACATGCAAAAGTTGACTGACTTCAACTATTTATTTCCTAATTTACTACCCTCCATCACATCATCACTATTCCTACTTCCATCACTTAGATTAAAATTTCAACTTTTACATCTTAATAAATTATTTTATAGGTCACATGAGGCAGAAAATATAGCTGTTTCCTAGAACTGATGTTGTAAAGTTTACATCCTGTTTGTAAAAGTTTCCACTGTAGGTGTTTGTGGTGGACTGAGGTGTTGATTTGACTTTTCATTTGCAGTATAATGCACTCTTAGACAGAAACCATTTCAGGAGTGTATCTATAGCTTCATTTGGGGCATTTGTGCTCATATTCTGATAGTCCATTCTTTCCAGTTCAGCTTTGCCTTGCATCTAAAAACACAACAGAGCAGCTCAGTCTCTCAGAATCATAACAAAGCTACATTCTTGTTGTCAGCTTGCTGTAGACAGGAACTATCACACCACCTGTCCCAGGGTGCTCTACAGGGCCGATGATGACCGCAAAGTGCTTCCCAAAATGCATTTGGATCCAGTGGATCTTAAACATGTGTACGTGCCATTTCAAAACCAGGTAGGTGCATTACACCTGTATAAACACACATGAAGATTTACAATGTTTTATGTAAGCCATATTTTAAAGTGTTGTTGGTTGTTTGTGTTTTGTTCCAGATTAAGCGTGTAGCTGTGTCAAACTGCAGCACATACACAAATGTGCAGGACTGTTGGTCTGCACAGGATCCATACTGTGTCTGGTGCGGCTCTAAAAGCAGGTCAGGGAAACAACATGTGCAGGTGACACCGTCCAGCAAGTATAAACAACAAGTACAAACCTAAACTTACAACATCATTTTCTCTTCCTAGTTGCACATTTGAAGATGACTGCCAAGACTCAGACTGGTTGTCCATTCCTGATGACTCTCAACAGAAAATGGTTTCCCACAGAGTTGTAAAGGACGACACTGGACAGGTAACCAGTAGAGCATGTCCAAGCTTTAAACTTCACTCAGTTGTGACTGTCACCTATTTCTCCTTTAAACACTCACATCCCTTCTTTCTCAGATCACACTTAACATCCAGACACACGTGACCGTGGGCTCTGAGGCGCTGGATAACTTCGCTTGTCAGTTCTCTGCGAGTTCCAGTGAGCTTTGTAGCAGGCAGAGCCCTCCGCCACAGTTCCCACAATGCAACTGCATCCTTACAAACAGCACACTTCCTGCTGAAGGTCAGTGACTTTTGGTATACAGTGAATTAAATAACTGACCCTCAGACTGTCACACAAATCTCTACCAGTTGAGAGATCAGTCTTGTCTCATGTTTTATATTGTTACATTGCATAAAATGATGTGTATTGCTGAAAATTATGACCAAGACTCCAACATTCACTGTATTATTTTCACTTAACAGGTATGCATGTCACAGTTAGGATTAGACTTGGAAAGACATATTTGACTGAACAACTGAAGATGTCCAACTGTGCTGACATCATTGGACCGCCAACCTCTGTCCTGTAAGTCAGAGTCTACAGATAGACAGATAGAGCTGAAAAAGTTGAAAAATGCTAAAATACATAATCAGTCAGATGTATCACTTATAAGATTATCAGATAACAGAAAGAAACCACTTCAGGGTAAATTCTAGCTAAGAAAGAGAGAGAAAACACTACAACAGAACCTCAGGTCAGCTTACCCCTCCTCCCTCATCACACCACTTAGCCTCATACATTTGAAACAGTTGGGGGTGGTCGTGTTTTATCATCTGAATGTACATACACTACTACTATCTTGTGGTCTCTGTTTTTGAGCGAAATCAACAACAATCCAGTAGGTGATAACATTTGTTTTCCCATCAGGTGTCGGCAGTGTATTGAGGCTGGATGTGGCTGGAGCGTAAACCACTGTTCTTGGGCAAATCAAGGAGAGAGGAATGTAATTATGCATGCTTTTATGTATTTATCTAAGTTTTTCACAGACTTCATACAAGTTGTAGTAGCACGCCAGTTTTTGCAAGTGCTACATTTGAACAACAATGCATCAGTAATGTGTTCATTTTGAGATATTTATGAAACTGAAGACTGATCAACAACTTATTTTACCAGGACATGTGTAATTTATGTTAGCAACTGGAAACAAATACAGTGAAGCCTGCTTTGTGTTGATTCTGCTACAGTTTTCATTGTAGAATTTATTACCTTCTCAAGAATACCAAACAAGGATTTACTTTATCTGTAAATTTTCATTATAAATACATTTATTATACCTAGCTCTTTATATAATTAAATTAAGATGTTTTAATCTATTTGTTAAAGAAATAGTCATACATTTTGGGAAATCCACTTATTACTCAGGCTAGCCTAACCCAGCCTGGATTTAGCCTAGCTCAGAACACAGGCGAAACAAGATGAAATAACTAGTTCCCATCAAACGTTACTAAAAGAAATGGCCTCCAGCAACACCACAACAGTCTCTTTTGCCTTGATAGCTAATGATAGCAAGCTAGTAACTAACTGACTCACCACACTGCTGTGGCTCAGAGATATTCAGTGTTTCAGTGCACTTCTCTGGCTTCACAGGCCTAAATTTAGCTGATCGATTATTAACGAAGCTGCTTGTTAAAACCAAACGTCTAACTTTCTAAACTGCACGTGGTAATCAAACACATACAACATGTAATTGAGACTGCATTGTAGTTATTGGAATATACCTCCAGTTTTTTAGCTAAGCTAACATTAGCTGAAACAGCTCCTGAATCAACTCTTAGTTGTGACACTGAGTGTGACATAAATATGACACGTCTTTCCCTCACTTCCTGCAGCACAGTGAAAAAAACTTAAGTTACAGCCATTATGTGTGACCTTTATAGTGACTAGCATGTAAACCTGATACATTTCTTCCCTTCATCTCTGCTTGCAGGACAGTCTTTGCCAAAAGATGGATTCAGGAATGAACATCTCTGTGAGTCTGAACTTCAATTCTCACACATTCTTCCTCTGATGCTCACCTCATTCACATTCATTAGAGATTAAATCATCAGTTAAAGATAATACATTGAAAATGATCATCTCTGTGTGTGTTTTACTGTCAGAGACCAGAGATCTCCTCCATCACTCCCAATGTCATATCTTTCTACGGCAAAAACCACGCAGTGTTGTCAGGTCTTAACCTTCATGATGTGACCAGAGTGAGGATCCAGGCAGACATGGACTGCACTCCACAAGAGTGAGTCAGATTTATGGATATCTAAGATTATGCTTACACTATAAATAACATTTCAAGGATGGCAATTATTATAGGGAAATGCCACCCATATTACAAATTGACATATTCTGTAATTCAGTTCACTCAGTTCACCAGGAAGTTTTTTTTTTGTGTGTGTTTTTGTATAAGTACTTTCCACTGAAATGTGGTAAACACATGCTTGCAAATTGAGATTGTAAACATTAGTTTGGTTTTATAGCAAATCAGAGACACAAATTCATTGTTAATGGGGCAGCAGCTGATTTGTCAGATGCCCAGTCTTAGTTAATTAAGTTAAGGTTCATTTAAATGTAATTTTAAGACTCCAGGGTTGTAAAACAAAGCTGAGTTTAAGACCCCTCTGGGCTACATAGGTGAAAGAAAAACAAAAGATTAAAGTATTTGATAAGAGCAGAGTGAGGAAGATGAACTGAGGAGTCTCACAGCCTGAGGAAAGAAGCTCCTCTGTATTCTGGTGGTATGGCAGTGGATACTTCTGTATCTTTGGCCAGATGGCAGCCAGGTGAACAAACAGTGGCTGGGGTGGCTGTTGTCCTTTGGGCTCTGTGCACACACCTTCGCTTCACTGGTATCACAAGAATTAGCTTTGGAAAACACCTATTCTGCACCTCGTCTGCAGTGTTGCTCAAACAGACATGTCAGCGTGAAACTAAAGTTGAGTGTTCTTCTGCTTTAGCGATTAAGCAATTTAAGCTAATTCATGATCTTCTCAGTAATGTTTGAATGATTCGACCTCCTAGGTTTGCTTTAGAGTCATTAAGAATTTTGCAGAGTTTTTTGCACAAATGTTTTGATGTTTGACATCTTAAAGGCCTTCCCCATTTCCGTGTCTTTCTACAGTGTTAAGATGTGTTAAGCTTATGAAACACCAATTAGGTTAGATGGTGAAACTGATGTTTATGTTGAGGCATATTTTGCTCCTTTGCTTCGGGCAGCTTTCAGGTTTTCTACATATTATTGTTGATTATATTGGTTATATAATGATGTTCTTGACAAGTTACCAACGTAAAAAAGTCTTTATAACTGGAGACTGATGAGACTGGTTTTCTCTCTTGCTGTCATCCGATGTGCTCTGGTCAGATCTCCTGTGTGGAGCAACACTGGTCAGAGGCTGACGTTCCATATTCCCAGTGCCGATAATAAAGGCGTGGTCAAAGTGTGTGTTGTCCTCCCAGATGGTAGTTGCCATGGCAACGCTATAGTCACCTACCGGTCATCACCATCCTGCACTGACTTTGTACCAAACACCTCATGGATCAGGTATGACAGAATGTATAGCCATTTTTATATTCCCAACACAAATATACAGACTTTCATGGATAAAGGGTTTCTGAGGACAAGACATAACTGGATCAACTTCTTTCCGAGAATAATTGAAAGGATTATGGTTTCTCAAGATCTCATTACGCATTTCTGGCAGCAGATAATGTTTTGGTTAACAAAAAAAAAAACAAAGTTAAAGGGCTTCATTTTCTGAACATCACACACTGCTGATCTATAGTTTATATCAGTATAACTGATTATACTGTCACCACTAAACGCTATCTAAAGGGTAGTGAGAACTTAGTTCTCAAGTTAGAATTTATTCTAGGAAACAATGTTAGTAACTTGGATGCTGGACAGGTGGAGATTGAAATCCTAACGTTGCAAAATGACCTCCACCTCAAAGCCACATCAGGGTGCACCAAACTGTTGGTGCCTTGTGGACACAGAAAAGTACAAAGGTGTATGCACAGCAGCTGTGAGAGTTGCCTGCCTTTTTGGTTCAACCTATCTCTGTGAATCAGCCTTTTCTGACATGAACTTCATCAAGAACAAACGCAGAACATGCCTTACTGATGCACATCTACAAGACTCACTCAGGGGTGCAGTGTCAAAATATGCCCCAGATTACAGTACACTGGTGAACAGCATGCAATGCCAGGCTTCACAGACATTTACAGACAAAGAAAGAGATAACGGATGTTTGCAGTGATACTCCATGGCAACGTTAAACTCAAATATTGTACAAAAATGTGAAAATTAATTTGTTCAAAAAGTGTAAGAGATGTGATGATTTGTTAAAAATGCTACAGATTGGTGAAAGTACAAATGTGATATGATTCATTTAAAAATGTTAAAGAGTTGATGATGAACTGAAGATGTGACAGTTAATGATTTCCTAAAAAATGTTACAGAAGTGATAATTTGTACAAAAATATAAGCTAGTGTGTTTTTGAATAAAATGCTACAAATGTGCTCATTCATACAAAACCGTCAAGAAAGATATTTACAAAAATATCAGAGGTGATAACTCTGACTTTCAAATGTTGAAACAGATTGAGATTAACAGAAATAAATAATGTTGCATGTTTAAATATATCTGTGTTTTCTACCATGGGAAATCATTGTTAATTATTGTGAGGAATCATTAACATTAACGTGTGATCAGACAGTCTCAGTGATCAGTAGCTCCCAGTTTCAAAATGGTTGGTGACCACTTTTCTACATGAATCATGGCTGTTGTTTTTTTAGCTGTGTACAGTAGCGCTGCGAATAAATTAATAACTACTGCGAGGGCGACATTGTGACGTTGTTGAACTTGAATGAATTACGGAGGGAAATTAAACCATCTATAACTGACATGAAGGGTGTTATGGATAATGATTTACACACTGTTTGACCTACATACAACACAGTTATTGATTTTTCTTTTACAATCAGCTGAATTCTGAATACAAATGATTTTAGTTTATTAGTCATTTATTTTGAGTTTTGACTTTCATGTGTTTTACTGTTCATTGTCACCGTACCCACGTGACCACGTCCACCCAGAACTCCCTGTGCCGAATTTCACCCATTCTCATCTGGTCACCCTACCCCTTCACCTTTACTACCCAGGCTTTCCTCTAGGCCGGGCTAAAATGTCAACTTTAATTTTTAAACTACTTTAAAAAATGTTGAGCACTTTCCAGCCTTTCCTCCGTGTTAGCTACACGTCTTTTGATGTGCACTGACTAGGCAAATTTTCAGTATGGTTTTTGTTTTGTCCAATCACAATGTAGGGTGTAGCATTAAAGCTTCCACAAATATGTTGGTAACCTTTATATGAAACCTCAAGTGTTACCCACATGTGTTTCTACCATTATATTAGCCTTTTATGGTAAGGAAATACTAATCTTTATTTAATTTCCTCTTCACTGCTTGGCTGCTACTCTGTGTCCTGTAGTGGGAAGAGGGAGATCACAATCACCGGATCCCACCTGGACTTTGTAGAAGGGGTCGTACACGACCACGCCCCGCAGACGGTCAGACCTGCCAAATCCAACAACTCTCAGGTGGGTCTGTAGACTTGTACAATGTCCCCCTGTATTGTTGTCTTACATTAATTATGTCATGTCACATCACATCATGCTGCATAACAGTACGTCACATTGTATCATAACGTGTATAGTGTATATATAATGTAAACCATGTTATTTTAAAGTATTATGTCATACATTATTACATTACATAAGTACATAAACACATGCAGAGAGAAGCATGTCATATACTAAGTCACACTTTGTTCTCTTACATTTCATGTCACACTGAATGTCTGATGTTGTATTAGTGTATGTTGTTATTTTACATCAGCCAGTGTCACTTTGTTTCCTTGTATTATTCTGTATATCATCACATGACTTTACATGCAAAAGTTTACTATGTCACCATCATCACCATGTCATGCTATGCCATACACAGATGATATTATATTGTGCATATAACACAGAATGTTTCTAAACATCTCTTCAGAATTTAATCTACGACACACCTGCAGCTCCAACTAATGGGATTATTATAAGCCGCGTCTCATTGAAAGTAGCCAATGAAACCTTGGCCTGCTCCACAACAATAACCTACTATCCAGACCCTGAGTTCATCAGTTTCACACTCAGGAGAACAGGGGACAGTGTGCACATCACCCTACAGGTACAACGTATTTCCCACATTCATGCGCACATATGACATCTGCTCATAAGCGTCATCATTTGCCTCTGTTGTCATTTTAGAAAAAGGCAGACAAACTGGACATGACAGTGGCTGAGTTGTCAGTGTGGGGGGTTCAGGATGGAAAACAATACCCCTGCATCGTACAAGACAAAGAAACCAGTGACATGTCTGACTTCTTTATCTGTGAAATTCAAAGGACACCCGATGCTCAGGTCCAGCATTTAGTGGTAAATCCTTCATTTAAATGAAAATACTGTAGAGAAATACAACCTGAAGTTTAGTGTGACTGTAGGCAGGAATTACAGTGAATAGCAAAGTCCTCAGGAGTAATTTAGTTTTTACACAGTGGCTTTCAAATTTTGATGTTTACTTTGAAGCACTTATCATACATGCATTAAATGTATTTGGACCCACTGCTGCAACACTGTTATTGTTTTCCAGATAACATTTGGTGATAAGACAGTAACACTAGGGCCTCCATCTTTAGTACATCAGGTCCTTCTGACACTGCCTATCCTGTTGATACCCTGTGTTATTTTTGGTAAGTACACTAAGTAGACTGGATTTTGGTCCAGTCGCTCTCTGATAGACAGTACTATTGCACCAATGCAAGTTAATTTAATCTGAATGATTTCCTTTTTACATTCTATATCATTGTGTATGATTATGTTAAATGTTTGTTTTCTAATGATTTTAATAGAGTCTAGGCATCCCATTGTCTGTCTGTTTGTTTGAATCATTAACTGTGTTTGTCTTTCAGTGTTGGTGTTCATCCGTCTTTGGCAGAAGAAGCTCACTGCTGAGACGAACAACCATTAGGCGAAACCTGGGAAGCTTTTTTGCAACTTCATTATCAGAATGAATGTCATTCCTCTGGTTAATTTTATTCTTCCTTGATACCCAGTTCTCCACCTGTGGGTTACTGGAGTGAAGTTCACTCTGTTGTCTCCTTTGTCAAGGGAAGCAATCTTAAGTGAGTGTAAGAGGGCTTCCTGCAGTGTTTAGCTTTGGGTTAAACATATCTTGCAACAATCAACTTTTATGATTGTTTTTCTTTATGTTGATGCCCATGTAAAACAATTTGCCTCAAAATTACCAAGTAGACTAATAATTTTAAGTTGCTGAAACATTTTAGCTCATACAACTTAAATTTAATAGTCAACTTTGATTGAAATCTTTATTTCAAACATGTACATTTATTTATTTTTTAAGAGCAACAAAAGAATAGCGCATAAGACAACAGGCAATTCTAATTACATGTTTGAAAAGGAGTGGGAAGAAGTGTGAATTTATCTAATCCCACCCCCTTTCCATTAATCTTTACCGTTAGGAAGAGCCAGACTAGCTGTTTCCCATTGTTTCCAGTCTATATGCTAAGCTAAGCTAACCTACTCAAGGCTGTAGCTTCCTATTTACCGTATAGACTTGAGAATGGTATGAATTCTTCATAAGTAGCTATCTTTTATAAGAGGACATATAGAGTGCATGTTAGTCACCTGTCTGTACCCTGTAAATATTTCATATGTATTTTATGTCCCAGTCTTAATTATTTTTGGGGCCCCTAAATGCAAATTTGTTCCCTGCTGTTTCTGTGTAAGAGTTTGCTTGTACCTGTCAATAACCACCCAGTAGATCTTTTCAGTGTTAAAATATTTGTGCTGTAATTTGTGGGCTCAGACAAAGTGAGCACATCAGCTTCATCCAGCAGAGGGTCAGGAATCACTTTGCAAGGAATTGTAGAATGACTGTACATCTCTGTCAATCAATCAAAATAAATGTTTTAATGAAAACAAATGACACTCATGTTCCTCAATGAAGTATAAGGCCAGATGACTTGAAGGTTTTACATTTATAGGATCATTTATAGGATCATTTAATTGCAATAATTAAATTGATTTTTCAAGAAAATTATGTTTTGTTTGATGATCAGTTTAAAAGTGTTGGAGAGGTTTGGTTTTAGTATGTGAAACTTTCAAGGACAGAATTTAAGTAAATCAGAACCAGTGAGTCTTAAACTCTCTTACAGGTTGACATGGTAGATTGAAGCTTTGGCTATGTGAATCCAGCTGGAGTCAAATGAGTCCAGATAGGATAAAATAGACCCTTTTAATGACTATTGAACAGGTAAAAAGTCTGTTGCACCTTACAGAGGCAGATGTACTGTATGTAGACGGAGAAAATGAGAACCCATAAAAAACAAATGCGAAAATTATTGCCACAACTGAAAGAAATCTGGTTCATAAATAATTTTCAACCCTGCAATGTAGCAAGAATGTCGAGATCTAAGAAAAATTAAAAACTAACTAGGCTACAGACACAAAGGTGAACAAACAAAGAGCAGGTGAAAAAAAAACTGCGTCACATCACGGACAGGACGACACCTGGGTGGTCGTGAAGGACGGGATGCTGAGATCAAGGGTGAACAAACTGGTAAGTAGTCCTTTAGGATCAATAAATACACATCTGCATGTTGTCTTTCAGAAAAAGAAGAGGAGTCCCGATGAGACAGATGATTTCTCCTGTAAAATCCACAGATAAGACGAGGAAAGGAGACAGCATACATTGAGAGCCCTCTCATAAAAAAAGATCATCTAGGAGAAGAAAAGATTATCTATTTTATTATCAGTTTCCTCTACAGATGGACAGTTCAAGTTTCAAGTTTGTTTCATTTATTTCTTCTGACTGCTGAAGTTGTTTGTTTACTGTTTTCTTCCTTGTCTTCCATTTGTCTTTTAGAAAAAGCAGTCCCGATGAGACGATTGTGAGCCCCCTCCTTTTAAAAAAGATAAGCATTCATTTTTATCTATATTGTCACCAGTTTCCTCTTCAGATGGACAGTTCTATTCTTCTGGCTGCTGAAGTTGTTTGTTAACTGTTTTCTTCCTTGTCTGCCATTTGTGCTTCAGAGAGAGGAAAGAAAACGACATGAAGAAGAAACAAGAAGAAGACAAGAGGAGAGGAGACAGGACAGCGTGCACTGTGAACCCTCTCATTTACGAAGATAAGTATACTTACATTCATTCTTACACCACTAATTAAGTTATAAACAGTTATTCCTCCATTAACATTTAGATACATTTCAAGACTGTCTGTACTTACTAGTTTGTCTTATTGCTGAAGGACACAGGACAACTTACAGTGTGTGTTTGCATTGCTGGTCATATGAAAAAAACTGATTATTTTATGTGTATTTCAACAAGGGCATTTGTTATAATTTCTTATTTAAATCCAGTCATCAGGATCTCTATATTTACTGCATATTACACAAGTAAAGACACCTGATGACACAATTTATTTAAAAAACATTTAAAGGTACACTGACTGAATGATTAAGAGGGGATAAACAGTGGAAGTCAAAAGCATAATGGCACAAGTATTTTACTCACTTTTAAAGTTGTAACATACAAGGTACATAGAGTTGTATATTTATATATGCATACATACATAACAGCACTCAGATAAACGACTTCTGCATGTACATACACTGGTGTCTCCTGCCCTCTGGTGGATTTCCTGAGTACTTCCTCTACAGAGAAAAACGTGTATGTCAGAAGTGGGATTCGAACCCACGCCTCCAGGGGAGACTGCGACCTGAACGCAGCGCCTTAGACCGCTCGGCCATCCTGACTGAATTTGCTCATGAACCCAGCTTCGGTCAAACAGGACAGATTCACCTTCTTACAAGATGTTTTAAGAAATTGGATGTTCAAATAGACATATTCACACTGACCTAACAAGGAGGGAAACGTTGTCATGTTGCACATGAAGTCTACCAAAACCAGGTCCCACCGAGATTTGAACTCGGATCGCTGGATTCAGAGTCCAGAGTGCTAACCATTACACCATGGAACCGCCATGCCCACCGCTCAATCTGTTTGTCAGAAATGACATCATTTTATACTGCTGCACTTCACTGTAATTTTACGTCTATATCGATATGACCTGCACGCGACCATGGGCTTCCGATGCTGCTTTTCCACATTGTCAATATCTTCTCTTAGCTTTTTGGTCAATTAATTATATTTCAATCAGAAGCTGAGTGTTTTTATAATCTCACCATGTGCCTGTTTCTTTTTGAGTTATTCTGCCCCCCAGTGTCCACAAATATTTATTATTCTGACACAAACAAGAAATAGTTCAGGCATATTTTATGTTTGTTGCATCTATGTAGTGTCGTTCTTTAACCTGTAGCATATTGCATTTGCTGGACTGGCTGGTTTCCCAGTGAGATTAGTTGAAGCTGTTTTTCATGGGCACCCTGAATGACATATCTGGTCTCAATTTTCACCACAAGGAAGTGCACAACCAGGAAGTAACCAGTGGTAGCTGAGTAGTCTTACTGGCTTCTACTAAGCCTTTAAATGCATTATTGAGTTTCTTCCTTACTGAACATTCAGAGTTGTATTTCATTGTATTTCAAGTTCCACAGATATTCGAAGTACAATACAGTACAATTGTCCACAGTGAATTCACAGTGTGGGAGTGTCAACCATGTGTAAGCTTCTGTGTTAGTGCTGGTTTAATCAATTTAATTTAAATTGCTCCTGCCAAACATCTGCCCTGAATATTTCCACGCTTGATCTCTCATACTCCATATGGCCCACTGCTGCAGGACACATCCAAAAAGCTGCAGTGTTCTTTCTGTGGTGGGACCTTCGTGTCCGGTGTGTGGCTGCTTCTTCTCTTCTCTTGAATCCAGTGATCCAAATTCAAATCTCAGTGGGACCTGAATGAAAGAAAATAGGTGATAGAATTTAAACTGAACAGCTGTGTTAATGCTACTTTATCTACTTGGTGAAAATGTTTGGAGCAGAAGTCAGTGGTTTAATAATCAAACTGTGTGTCGGTCAGTTTATTTTGGAGTTTTTCTGCCACTTCATGTTTAGAAATTGAATAGTGCTACTCTGATCAATTTATTTATCTTTCGGAGACAGACACACACCTGAGTTGTGTGGTTTAGTACCTTTGCTGGAGTTTGCATAGCTAGATCTTTCTACACAGTGGTCACCATGCTGGAGAATGGTCAGGCTGCACCCATTATCTTTCTACTATAGGGGACAAAACTCAGGGGTTTCCTCAAACCAACCTGACCCTTACCACGTCATCTGCTTTATGTTAGGTTCCACCGAGATTTGAACTCGGATCACTGGATTCAAAGTCCAGAGTGCTAACCATTACACCATGGAACCACAACTAGCAGGATCATATATGAAGTCAGAATGCACGTTATATAAACCATAAAACAGATATACAATCAGTAACTATATGGGTAACTTTGCAAAAAAGCAGCTTTTACCATTTCTAAATGTAGCTAGGTTATTTTACTTACACACACTCAAATGACTTTTTCTATTATTGATCCATGCAAGAAAAGTGATTGTAGTGTATCAACTACTATTATTCAACTATCACTGGATAATCAAGTAATATTCAGAAGCAGTTTCTGAAGTGGGCAAGTACGCATGTTTACAGTGCTACTCTTAAATTCCACGACTTTTCATACATACCGGCACTTCTCACAAGCTGCAATTTTCAATGAAATTTTATGTATTAGTTCAACACTGGTTGTGAGCAATTGCAACCTGGTGGTCATGTTACAATAAATTCTAATGGTTTTGTTTCCTTTACACATCACCAGTCACCCAATAGGTTCCACTGAGATTTGAACTCAGATCACTGGATTCAAAGTCCAGAGTGCTAACCATCACACCATGGAAACTGTACACCACTACATCAGAATACTTTATACAGACTATCTGACTGCGGGCATACAACCAGTGACATAGTAGTTAACTTTGCAAAAAAGCAATGTTTACTGTTTATGTCACTAGCTTCTTCAACTTACACTACACCTGTGGTGGGAGTTACAGCAGCATGACAAATGACTTTTATAGTTATTGATCTTGAAATGTTCTTTCCCCCGAAGACCAACAAGAATCTGGTACTGCAGCAATTAATTCACTTCCATAAAAAAACAAAAATAGGTTTGATGGGCATGTGGCAGTAAAGGACAGCCCTGCCACATGCCACACATCAACAACAACTGCTAACCTAAAGAGGCAAGCTGTCACTAGCCCTATTCACACTGCCCTTACAGTGCGGGAATCATGTGCCGATTCTCCGCATCGTCCTCTGTGTGAAAGTTTCAGATGCAGAGAAGGGGGACAGTTTCGCAGCGGCTCTGATGCGCCTCTGGAGGTAGTATCAGAGCCGCAGCAGAGGCGAGCCGGCGTCTGTGTGAATGGATAAGCCGACGGCGCGGAGCAGGGGCATGTCGATCAGATGGTGTTCACAGTCTGACAACTAAACAGATCCTTCACTAATCAAATAAGAGAGAAATGACCCACAAAGCAACCTTTCAGGACCAAACAACAATAATGTGGTAACTGGTAGTGTCTTTGGCAACTTATATTCACCGCGACGGTCAGCCTTCCTGATCGAGACTTCAGTTAACTTTCCCCCAGAAAACAGCCTCCCCCCCGCAAGTGAGAGAGTCAGGGTCAATTTCTGCTCTGTGTTCTCTTCAGACTCCTTGTAAATCCTGCCATCTTCCGTAGTTGCCTCATTCCACTAGCAGGAAAACTTGGAGCCTTGGAACTTTTTAAATTCTGTGTTCGTGTACGTGAGTCTCCGTGTTCGTATTTTATGTAGTAGAACAAAATGTGTAAATATCTTAAGCCTGTGGTAACCACAGACCTTATAGACATTTAACCAAAACCAGTTAAAAAAATTTGTAGACTTTGAGACAAGGGGACTGGAAGTGCTAAAATGCTAACTGATTTCCAGGTTTCAAGACTCACTACACCACTCTATAGAGCAAATTAAAAGTCCAACACATCTGTCCAACCTAAAATGACACACTAACTTACCATAAAGTCAAGCTAAAGTATGCTTACCCACTTCTGCAGTTCCACAGAACTTTTAAGCCGATTAAATCTCACTGTTTTTGTTTTATGAGACATTTGGTGAGCAGCTCTGCTCTCATTAACCATGGTTTCAGCTCTGATAAACACTGTGCTAACTGCCCAGCACCGAACAGCAGGCAGACAAAGTCAGCAGCTAGCTACCTGGTGAAAAAGTTGAAAAGCTAGCTGGACACGGCTATTTTTTTTCTCAGGAATTTATGAAGACCAAACCAGGTTGAAGAGGTAAGTAATACTTTAGACTTATTTTTGCCAGTAGACAGAAACATGACTCCAAAGGCATGGTAACCTGCCTGCATTACAGCCTGCTGAAACGTTAGCCATAGCCTTTCAGTGCGCTAATACCAATACCAGCAGTGTGTGTTGGTTAGCTTGGCTCAGAGCTCTTCTGGTGCTTAGTGAAGTTTTTTTTTTTTTAATGAAGCTTTAAGTAAAAAAGAAAGTCAAATGTTTGGTTGATGGTTAGAAACTTAATTCATATCACTATCAAGTATCAAATTACAACAATCAGGCTGATATTTGATGACATTTGTAATATGCTAGGTTGTTTCTGTTAGTTACATAGAGTGACCTAGGTTAATAAGAAAAGTTATTTATTAGCACTAACCATAATAACAAGTCAGGAAAGGCAATATTTTAGAGGTTTAAGGACTGGTTCTGGTTCAGCAACAAGCCAAATAACTGTATTAGTATAGTATTTTGTTGTGTTTTACAAGCGTATTTACCCGCTTAAAAGACTACTTGCATTTGAATTTAGTTTTATCTTCAACCAATGCTACGTTAACACAGTTAGAGTTGACATATATTTTTAGTTAAAGTTTACTTTTATGCATTAAAGGTAATTCTTAGTACCGATACATACCACCCTATAGGAGTTCTTAAAAGAACGTAATATCCTGATGGACATGTGGTGTTTTTGTTTTTTTATCTCAGGTTTAATGCAGCCTGCTGACTGTTGATTAGCCTCTTAATCCTTTTACCACCTCACTGATTTTGACTCAGTTTGCAGCTCTAAGTATAGTCTTAGCCTGAAAAGAAATCTGAGAAGCTGCAGAACACATCTATGAACATTAAGACAGGGTTTTCCCCCCAGCTCTCAAGTAGAAAAATAACTAGCTACATCCTGGTTCATGCACCCTGGCAGTCCTCATTTTCTCATTGTCCAATTGTCCTCTGTTAACCAGTGAGGTGTGGTCCCTCCTTGTTCATAATACGGCGTTTAATATTTTTCCCATTATGTGTGAGGTTTATGGCACAGATATTAATCAGGTGTTATAATTTCCATCAGGAAACAAGATTGTTATAAGGTATTAAAAGAACACGCTCAAGTTTCACACTCCTCTTGTTTCGATGTTCAGTCTTCCAGACATTGTGTGTGCACTCATTCTGACCTAATTATCTCTCCTTCACACACACCCACTCACAATTTCTGCATGGGGATACTATGTATCAGAGGGACTGCTCTGATATGAAATCTATTTATAAATGCAACATGATAAGCAGAATACACTTTATGTTCCATGTTTCTGATAAATTATAGCGTGTAGTTTAAATTTCAGATTGTTTGTTTTTCTTGTTCTAGTTTCCTGGTAATCTCATTGAAAGAACTTAAAGCAGGAGTGTGTGAGTGTGCACGTCTATGAGTGGGTTGTTCATCACACCATGTCACACACACAACTATCTGTGTGTGTGTGTGTGTGTGTGCTTGTGTATGGACACTGCATATATAAGCCATTTGGTGGGCTCTTTGTGCAGTTCCTCCTTCTCTCCTGCAGCAAGGGAGCATCAGACAACATGACCTCACAGCGGTGGATGCTGGCTGCCTGGTTTTCACTCTCCTCAGGTACCATTTAATCATTTGAGCAAGCAAGCAACCTAGCAGCAAATAGCAAAAGTTCTGCAGGCTGCAATATTTAACATTTTTCATATTCTATAAAATGATTTGTTGTTTTTCATGGTTGTTTCCAAAGGTTTTTATTACAGTTTTATTTACAGAAGTTGAATTAAAGAAGACTGGAGGAGGAAAAGTAATGTGCATTTTTGTGACATTGAGAGCTGCAATAATGATAAAAAAAGAACATATAATCAGTTACTGGACTTAGAATTTTGAGGTACTTGAGTATTTCCATTTCAGGTTTACTACACTTCAATTAAAAAATAAATGTTGTTTCTTTTACTCAACTACATTTATTTAACATATTTTTTTAAAAGTTACTGTACAAATTATGAGTTTACACACAAAAGCAGCTTAAAATATATAATAACTGTAGATAAATTACTCAACAGTGTATAAAATAGTTTAAATTAACTCCACTGGAACCAGCTACAACACAAAAATGCTTCTTACACATTCAAGCAGTAATAATAATACAATCATCTAATGCACTTTTCAACAATTTTTACCAATATTTACAATGATATTATAATAAGGATCTTTATTTTTAATACTGATACTAAAAGTAGATTTAGTATTAGTTTCCATTGCATATAACCTTAACAACATGACAGACTTTGGATCCACTTTGGGAATTAGGAAAGGTGGTTGAAGAAATGTCTTAGTTTATGTTGCTTTTCCAAGAAATGTTCATCTTTTAAGTCATTCATTTACAATAGCATGTGAACAACAGAACTGGGGAGATTACTTATGATCGTGATGGAGAAAAAAAAATAGATGCAGAGGGCAGGTGATCACAAATTACAAATAGTATCAAATAAAATCTGAACTTAGTGGTTTTACATACTCAGTCCATGTAGTCCAGATCTGATAAAACTTTTCTTTTTGCAATCTGAGGGAAAACGACAATTTTTCCATAATGTAGATCTCGTCTTTTTTTATTTAAGTGACATATTCAATATTGTTGCCGTTACTTGTAATGGAGTGTTTTATATTGTAGTATTGCTACTTTCTAAATACTTATTTTGCCAGTCATTATCTGTGAATTACACATCTTTATTTTCTCTAATATTAAATATTGTACCCAAAGTAGTTGTACTTTTATTCAATATTCATATTTTTTATATTATTATTCATGTTTACTTCAAGGTTTTAATGTTTGGTTTTAAGTTTAATGCAAAACACCATTACCAGTAATGAAATACTGAGTGACAGAGTGAGTAATTATAATAAAAAGAGTATTTAATATGAATAATAAGGGTCAACTTGCACCTTGATGCTGTATTTCTCTCCTAGTTTTATGGACGGGGGAATCGGTCACAACAACACAAACTCAGAAATGTGAGTATAAATATAAAAGTGTTGGATCTTGATCAGTTCATTTTACTGATTACTTTTTCCAGGTGATGAAATAATAATTGATCATGTGGTTTACTCATTAAAAAGTTTTTCATACATACCACTACAAAAAAGTAATTCAAAGTTAGTGGATTTCATTATTGAGTTCTGAATTAACTATTGAAAGGATACAGATGACATTTTGACAGCAGCATTTAATTCCAACATACCAAAATAATTTCATTGATTTATCCTTCAGTATTAACGTCAATCATGTCATTCAGCCATTGTCTGTTAAGTAAATTGACCTTTATTGTGACCAGACACTTGCAAGACATTTGGCAGCGGTGTCGTCCAGCCCTTCAACGGTTCAAGTTTCTATGTCCGGTCCAACTGCCCATTCACCCTCACTCACTTCACCCACAACCGGGTGGAATGTGATATTACCATACGGCGAGGTGACAGCGGGCTGGTGGTCCAAGTCGAGATTATCATCAACAAAGTCAGGACTGTTCTGCAGAATGGAAGCATCCAGGTGGAGAGGAAAAGGTTTGGGCCCAACCCTTATACTGTTTGATCAGAGGGAAACTGAAGCCAAGGGAGACCAAGTAAAGTTTATTCTGATCACACATCCTCATAGTCATTATTTGTTTAGATTAAAGATTATAGCCTTAAAATAATTCACATTATTTAGCCTCACCAACGACAATAAGGGTGCGAGCAGGTGAGTGTTTGGCCCAAAGACACAAATCACTAACTCATTCTCTGCTACACTGCCAGGTGTTTGACATTTTCGTGCATTCTTGATGTTATCAATGTTAGTTAATCATTAGCTTTGCCTCTGGGACACTGTGCATTATTAATAGATTTTCTATCCTCAGTCAAGTTAAATGAAAACAAATTATTATAACCTTAATTATTATTACGGCAAGTTGCTACATTCTGAAGGTGACTTAGGTGACTGGGCGAGGTGGGCAGAGTAATAATACATTACCAACTCTTTCATCTTTTCTGATCAAGGACTGCAGACTTTCAGTCGACATGGGGTTGATTTTGGGTGAACTCTTCTTTTAAGTGATTTTGTGTGTATGTATCTTTAAAACCCACTTTGATAACCTCTGTTGTCTGTATCTGTACTAATATCTGTGTACGTTTACTTGTCGACAGTGTTTCCCTGCCATACGATCACACTTACCAGCATATATTTCACTACGGCATCTACACCAGACTGAAGAGCTCCCTGCTTCCTCTGTCAGTCACCTGGCACAATGTACCTGGAGGAATAGACGCTGTGTGGGTGAGAGGATGCTGACACTACACATAGGTTGATAACATACAGCACACATACACCAGAGACCTAACCCACTTCTTTGAACCTCGTAAAGGTGGAGCTGGAGCAGGAGCTGAGCACCGACATGACCGGACTGTGTGGAAAACACAATGACATGGGTATTATACCGAAAGGATTGGATTATAGTAGGATTTATAGCAGGATTGTTGTAGTAAAGCAGTAGTAACATTCACAGCAGTACTTTTAGTAGGAGTAGTAGCACTTACAGCATTGCTGATAGGAGAAGTACAATTTGTGGTTATTAGGCTATAAATAAGGTTTATATAACTTATTGACATAACAACATAACGTAACTTTAAACTGGTTACGAAACAGTCTCAATTTAGCACTGATACCTCTACATGACTTACATAGGCAAATAAGAGCATCAGCCAGAAGACTGGCTATTCCTATGATTATTATAGTTACTTTTAATGTTTGTCACTGGGTTGGAATTTCTGGGGGATATTGATAACTTTATCTTTCTAAAAAAAATTACTATTACTGAGCAACTGATATGAGGAATGGGTAGGATTACATGGAAACCAGGTCTAAGTTTATTTTGTTTCACCATTTTGACTTTACAGTTATTAATCTTAGCTAGCCACAGATACTTTAGATCATCGCAGTGCATCCTACAAACAGGCCATACCCTGATATCGCCATGTTAATCTTTGGTCCTAGAACTAATGTTTTAATGATAATGATGATGAGGGTATAATAATATACAGTATCTTTCAAAGGGGATTCAGATGGAGGGAGGGACCTTGGCCTTTGGTCGTTTGCATTTTGGGATCCTGGAAGAGCCAGAATCAACAGAAGTAAAATTTCCTTGTAGCTGCTTTAAATATAGAAAAAAAAATCTAGTCTAGTGAAACTGGTGTAAAATTGATACAAAGTGAGCCTAAATGTTCCTAAAAGCTTCTTAAAGATTGTCTGTTTTTTGTCATCGTTATAATGTAGCCAGTCAAAGGAATGCACATATATTTTTTACCCTTTGCTCCAAGAATGACATTTTTTTGTGAATATAGGCAACCAGAAGGTGGTCATGGAGAGCGTGCTTGCTGACGACCAATGTCAAACACGAGATCCTATCTCTGTTGCGAATCTAGTAAGTTAGTTGTGATGATACAGTGCTCACACGTTTGCTGTTGGCACTTCTGCTCTGTATGTACTTTCTTTGTCTTTCTCACACTCAAACCTCTAATGTGATGTTATATCATAGCCTATGTCAGTTTTAAATGGTACTTGTGTCATACTTAAACAGTTTTTTACAGTTTCAATTTACATACAGTATGTTGCAGTTCCCGATGTTGAGTTGGTTTCTCTGATGATATTTGTAGGTATGCACAAAGTTCATTTCCTCCGCCTTGGAATGTCTGCGAACCAGGGCAAGTCATTATAAGGACCTATGTGAAAAGAACATCTACAAATATGAAATGAGCAAAGACATCACCTGTGCTTTCTTCAAAGCGATTGTCCAACAGTGCGAAAACACCACCTATATCTGGAACAATTGGAGATCTATCACAAAATGTGGTAGGTACTCTTTGAACCTAGACTTAATAATGGCTCAAATGTATGTTTCAGTTATTTCATGATTGATTTGTGACTGTCTGTTTCTGTGGGTGAACGCAGACAAACCAGAATGTCCAGGAGACCTGATTTATGAAGAGGGTCCGGCCTTTGTTCCCAGCTGCTCCAACCCTAACACCAGGTTTTCCAACCAGGATTGTATCAGCACTTGTGTCTGCCCAGAGGGTGAGCCCTTCACCTGTCTGCCACTGTTGTGATAGGGCTTCTTCAGCCTACAAGAGCCTTATAATACATGGTTGATTCATTTGTGTTGTAGGTAAGGTGCTTAATGATCAAGCAGCCGGCTTCCACTGTGTGAATGTATCCAGCTGCCCCTGTGTGTTTGCTGACAAGAGCTACTCAACCGGAGACACACGCAGCACAAAGTGTCAGTCATGGTAAACAGTTTTGATACTTATGGAATATACCTGAATTGCGAATTCCTATTATATACATATATATGTGTATATATACATATATATATACTGTGTACATATATATATATATATATATATATATATATATATATATATATATATATATATATATATATATGTATATATATACAGTATATATATATACTGTATATGGATGAATAAAATAAAAACATTGAACTTCCTCATTGTCTTCACAGTATATGTGGCGGTGGGAAATGGCGATGCTCAGAAAACATGTGCCCAGCAAAATGTATCATAGAGGGGCAGTATGTAACAACTTTTGATGGCAAAGAATACGTCCTCCCTGGAAAATGTACATATGTGGCCGCACAGGTGATTTTTTTCCACCACCCTGACATTTAATACTAACCCATGATGTCGTTTTTTATAATACTAACTGCCATTTTAAATCTCTTTTAAGGGTTTCAACTGGACAATAATTATTGAGTTTTCCAAAAAGGCACCCTCTCTGAAAAAAGTTGCTTTTCAGATTTTCAGGTACAAGCAGACTTTGAGGGTTGAATTTAAAACAATATATCAAATATTGAACAAATGTCAATCAAGAGTAGTGTGTGGTCATTTAATGTAAATGTGCTCCTTGTTTGGATTTGCAGGAAAAGTATACTTTTTCACAAGACATGATTAAAATCGGAGAAGAGGAGATCACTGAACTTCATGAGTCTGGTAAAAACAATGGGAATAATTGTTGTCAGTTCAATACTTTTATTTTAAATGTTTAAATGCTTTAATGTTGAGAAACATTGCTGCAGCACCTCTATTCAGCCTTTGTCTGAACGCTCAGTTTTAAACTTAAACTTAAACTTTATTTATTTATATAGCACCTTTCATACATATGAAATGCAACACAAAGTGCTTTACAAGTTAAAAGACCAGACCCCCCCCCCCCCCCCCCCCCCCCACACACACACACACACAAACGCACACACACACACACATACGCACAAGTACAACGCACCTACTCACTCATTAGGCATGCACACACAGCCGCAAACATACACTCGTTAAGATATGATATGGCTGGGCACTGAGGATCCAGGTGAGGAAAGCATCGTTGGGGAGCCATCCACGCCGGGAAGTCAGTGTCTCTTAAAGGTCCCCCTCCCAAAAAGCCCAGTCTGCTCCAATTGGTCAGCTCTCACAGGCCTGAGCAGGCCACCATCCACCATGTTTCTGCACAAGTGCTGCCTGTTTTTTTGCTTTTTTTTTTTTTTTTAAACCAAGGCTGTGCTGGGGGCACAGCTGAAGGCTGTGTGCATTTCTTTGTGGATTGAAAGTTTTGATACTTTCTCAGGATTTAATGTAAATAGCAGCTAGGTCTGCTCTATAACAAACAACAACAACAACAACAACAACAGTAACAACATGTACATTTTGCTTTCTACAATATGGGGCCTCTAAAGTGAATATGTCTCTTAGACTTGTAATCCATCTATAATGGCTTGCTTTCTCAACCATCCAATCACTTACCAACCTCTTGTCAGATGATGTTCGGATTTTCTGGCAGTCCTCCATGTACGTCCAGGTCCACACATCCTTTGGCATGAAGATCCAAGTCCAGATGTCTCCTGAAATCCAACTGTACATCATGCCACCCGCAAACCACACTGGCATGACCCTCAGGTTAGGATCTCAAACAAGCCAAGATTTATTGCCATTCTATTTGGGATTCACCTTTGTTATGACTTTTAGTTGTTCCATGAGCTCTCAGGCATGATCCAGTTTGATCTATAATCATAGCCAGTCTGTCTTTCAGTCTTTGCGGCAACAGCAACAATGACACCACAGATGATTTCACCACCACTAGTGGGATCATCGAGAACTCAGCTCAACCTTTTGCTCAGTCCTGGAGTGTGGGTGATTGTGCAGTGGACATACCCAACACCTGCATCAACAAAGACAATGGTACATGTAACGTATTAATGCACTTGTAAAATCTTGAAAATATTTGTCGAAATTTATATTCAATATTTTATTTGTTTTCCATAATTCTATATGTCAGGGATGATGTGTTTTTTTCAGATAGACATTAAAGAATATTTTATATTTTGATATTAAAACACAATTTTCTGTGATATGATACAAATACTTCCAAGTACAAGACCAAATAGTTCCCAATAGTTTGTAAACATATTTCATTGTCTCAATATGTGTTTTTGCAGAGATATTTGCTGATGAAAAGTGCTCTGTGTTGAACAACCCAGGCGGGATATTTGCTGATTGCCATAGTCACATCCCACCCGATTACTACCACATGGTAACAAGACTGCAGTCCGAATTAAATCCTCAATTTGTTCTTGGCGATTTAAGCAATTAAATGTCATTGACACAACAATGACGACTCCTGTTTACATGAAACTTTTCGCATTTCCAGGCTTGCATTCAAAGAACGTGTAATTGTGGCAGCAGTTTGCAGCAGTGCTTGTGTGTTGCTCTGGCCAGCTATGCCAAAGCCTGCGCCTGCCTAGGGGTTGTAGTCGGTGACTGGAGGAAAGCAACCAACTGCAGTGAGTTCAGCTTTGATAAATACAACTCATTCTGTCTGCATCCTCCTGCTTTATTGTTCACAGTACACAGAAACTGAGTAATGTTGAAATTGTTTAAAATATCAAGTGGTCTGAAAAGCCTAAATCAAATCCATTCAGCTGCTGCTAACTTCAGTCATCAGTGCTATATTTCTTGTTAATCACAATGTTATGTCCCAGCTGTGACATGTCAGAAGAACCAAGAATTCTCCTATGACATGCAAGCGTGCAACCATACATGCCGCTCCCTGTCTGGCCCTGACCCTCGCTGTGGGATGGATGATGAGCCTGTGGAGGGCTGTGGCTGTCCAGAGGGAACTCACCTGAACCAAGGACACATCTGTACCCCAAAGGAAGATTGTGATTGTCACTACTACGGTGGTATAATCCCACCGGGGTCTGTTGTTGTCGACGGACGGAAATGGTGAGATGATCAGTATTTAAAGCCATTTAGAATGCAAAAATACCATTTATCCATTTACTGCCCTGGTGGCTGAGGGTATAACCCACTGTCTGCCCCAACCAAATCTTTTCCAATGCTATTCAATTGTGTTACATAACCAGTTGTGATATATCTCAAACCAATTACGGTGTCTATTTCAGCCACTGTGAGAATGGAGAACTACAATGTTATGAGGATTGTGGTAAATATAGATTCTTTTTACATCATTTGCATTTCAAAATCATGCTCATCCTTTATCTTTTCTCAATCGTTTCAACTTAATTTATTTGTTAAAGGTGCAATGTGTAAGATAGTTGAAGTCTCATTTCTAGGTCATCAAATACTGACGCATTGGAACAAGACTCAACAATCAACTATCATTCTCCAGCATTGCTTATTGCAACTCTAAGAGTGAAAAACCATCCAGAATTTTAGTGCTACTTCCAACAACCACATTTAACTCTTGTTCCTGCAAAAAACAATTCAAAAAAGTGTCTTGACAATGTGTCAAACTGTCTGTCTGTTGCATCAGGATGCATGAATGGGACGGTCTGTGTTCATTGCGCCAGGTTCCTTGTCGACACGGCTCAGAAAACCTGTGACAGTCTCAGCAAACCTGTGGTAGGTCAATAGATTATGTTTATGTACATGGTTTGCCATTTTGTCTGTATTGTTATCCATTTTATTTTTTATCAATTTATCCCACTTTGATGGGTCAAATGTAAGGAACGGCCCAAGGTGATTTTTTTTAAATGCCATTATCTCGAGATCATAAGTTCATTATTGTGTTATCTTGAGATGACAGAGCTTGTTTTCTTGTGATAGCAGGTTGATTTATCTTTTTATATCGAGAAAACAAGCTTTGCTATCTCAAGATAACAACATAATCGACTCGAAAATGTTTCCTTGAGCTAAAAGATTTTCTTTTGGTGTGACTTCCAGAGCCGCAGTATCATTTGTAACAGTGGCTGCTACTGCCCAGATGGCCAGTATAAGGATCACCGTGGAAACTGTGTTACTCGGGACAACTGCACCTGTGTGTACAGTGGCAAAGTGTTCAGCCCAGGACAGCACGTCAAAACAAACTGCAAAACCTGGTAACATCTGCATTAGTGCTGCTCTCCTTCTCATTCAAAAAGCTTATTCCTCCAAAAGCTAATGAAGCTATGATGCACTTCAAGGTTTAAACTCTATCTTACAGTACCTGTGGTCAGGGTCAGTGGCACTGCAAAGATGAGCCTTGTCCTGGGAAGTGTCAAGTTTACGGAAACGGACACTACCAGACCTTTGACTCCAAATGGTACCGCTTTGATGGACACTGTCAGTACACTCTTGTAGAGGTGAGAGCAAACATTAAAACTAGAATTAATGTTTCTTTGCTCAAGCTTGGTAGACCTCCAATACACTGACTTCAAGTGAAACAGTACATCATCCAGACAGCCTTCAATATGGGTATTTTCAAGGATGTATAGAATATTTTATATATGTTACATCTTTGACCTATTTGTCATATTTTTCATAATGATATGTTTTTATATCTGGTCTTTTCACATCAGGATGGCTGTGAAAATAAAAATGGCACCTTCTCAGTCAGAGTGGAGAGTGTACCCTGCTGTGACGAGGCACTCACCTGCTCTCGCTCGATCATCCTTGACCTGCAGGTGGATGGCCCACTCCCATTTTTCTTCACTGAAACACAGAGCTTTTGTCCACATGTTTATTATCTAACTTCATTATCTTAATGATACAACTAACTATCCACTCAGTTATTCACCTTTTTTTCATCCCATTGCTTCACACACTTCAATCAGCCACATCTTTCACTTGATAAGTTGCGACATACTCAGATCATTCAGAGATCAGTAAAAAATAACAATATGCTACTGACTGAATTTTATTGCAGATAAATGGTCATGAACCAGTTAAGTCTGGTAACTTTTTCATCAGCGATAAAAAATTGATACCTGTGCTGTCATTTAAAGGGCATAGTCACCCTCACACTGAGTGATATGAAGGTGACCAGACAGAACCATAAACGCTGGACTCTTCAGGAAGATCCACTTTACTCCATACACACTGTGGGACTGTACATCATAATCTCAGTGCCTGGTAGCGGGATAACTCTCATCTGGGACAAACACACCCGGATCACTATAGAACTGCATGAAGGCTGGAGGGTGAGTGATGAGGACTTAGATGATAAAGTCATTTATAGACAATTTGTCACATGAATACACACATTCACTTACACTTTCTTAGTAGCAGAAAATAAATTATATCAAAGCATTGACAAAGAATGGATAGATTCATCCTCAATAAAGATCAACATTTCCTTTAATTTGAAGTGTAATTTCTGAACTTTTTAATACAATTTAAATTACAATTTAATACTTTTTAACCATCTCTTCTGCAGAACAAAGTGTGTGGCCTGTGTGGAAATTTTGACTCCAATGAGATGAATGACCTGAAGATAAGTGGCTCAGCAGGTTAAAAGGTTTTCTCTTGTTGTTATGAAGCATTAATACTTTTGTCATGGTGGTCAAAATAACACCAACAAATCTGTTTTCAGTGGCGTCCAGTCCCCTGGCATTTGGCAACAGCTGGAAAGCTGCCACACTTCCTTGCTCTGATGTGACCACTGAGAAATTTCCATGTGAACACAACTCCTACTGCTCAGCCTGGGCAGAGCGACGCTGTATGATCCTTAGAGGGGACACATTCAAAGCTTGCCACTTTAAAGTATGCATTTTACATATTTAGCATGCCAATAACACAAGATTTCTGTGCATGTCTTCAATCACTGTACATTTGGGGAGCAGGGTGGCATAGATAGTAAGGAGGAGAATTAATGGGACTTAGATCACTAACAAACCAATGACCTATAAGATCAACACTCAGCACTAAACATTTTTTAATCCAAATCTACTATTTACTGTAATAGTCCTTCACAGAGAGTGCTGATTAAAGGTCTGTTCTTGATGTTCTGCAATCCCCAGGTGGATCCAGAGCCGTACTACCATGCCTGTGTGCAGGAGTCCTGCTCCTGTGAGTTTGAAGGCAAGTTCCTGGGCTTCTGCACAGCTGTGGCAGCCTACGCAGAGGCTTGCAGCGACCAGGATGTGTGTGTCAATTGGAGAACACCTGATTTGTGTCGTAAGTTACAGTACTTATTTCCCCACTAACATTCATAGATCTAAGGGACTCTGTGGAACTTCTGTGTTGTACTGGAAGCTAGAAATGGAGCAGGCTCAATTTTTCAGCTAGCAGTAGCAACTGTTGCTCTTTGTTAGTGGAGAGAGGGTACAAGAGAGTGTACACAAAGTCACATCTTTGGATTGTCCTTCACAGTCCAGCAGTATTAAACAAACAAACAATCGTCCACAAACTTCTATAGGCAACTGGCAGAGATGGTTGTCACATTCAATCTGCTTACACATGGCCAATACAAAAGTGATTTATATATATGTAAACTGCTGAAAATTGTTACATAGAGCTCCTTTAATCATTAATGTCTTTATTTCAGATGGTAAGAAAGTAGGTAATGACAATGTGACAATTCTTGACACCAGTTTTCATGAAAGGGAATGTCATATCAGGACGCATTTTAACATAACTCACATTTTCAGCAGGCTATGCTTAGAATGCTAAATATATATCACCTCTTGTTTAGTTTACTTTCTTGCTAAGAAAGAGTTATTAAGAGTTGAATAATATTGCACATACAGTGCAGTACAGTACAACTTAATTTTATCGCTCAGTATTTCCAATTCTTTATACACTTACATATGTTTTTATCTATATCTAAGTATTTTTCGATTTGTATGCAAAGCATGGACACCATTTAAGACATAAATGAAGTAATCAATATAGCCTAAGATACACATGATGATAAGTGTGTTAACTATTACTATTATTATTACTGTTCGCAAAACATAAACTATAACTGTCATTGTTTTACTTGTGATAATTTAAACCATAGCGGTCTACTGTGACTACTACAATGAGCAAGGCCAGTGTAGCTGGCACTATGAAGCCTGTGGGAAGATGCCTACCTGCGGCGAAGGCAACTATTTACCTCACAAGCTGGAAGGTAAAAAGACTCTCTCACTTGTGTTCATATGTAACAGCTAAATGTAATTGTTCATCATCAGTTGAATCTAGAAAGTGAAAAGAGTGTCTTACTGTTACATAGTGTCTAATTCTCATCATATTCCAGCAAACCTGTCCTCAGAATAAATCCTCACAATTTAGATATCAATGGAATGCTCTTCTAGTGCAGGTCTTGGCCATATTGATGCTCACAATAGCCATTTACCTTCATAAAATAAACAATGTTTATTCTTGGAAAAGGCTGCTATCCCCGCTGTCCAAAGGAGGCACCATACTATGATGAAAATACTGGTGAATGCACTGAATTGAGGAACTGCACCTGCTATTTTAATGACACTATCATTCAGCCTTGGGCAGTTGTGCTGATAGATTCTACTAAATGGTAAGTTGGGCCATTCTTAATGTACATGTGTACATGTCTAGATATTTACATTTTCAGGGTAACCATAATATGAAAATCTGTACACCTTTCCTTATCATGGATTAATCATCAATCACATGTTTTTTACTGTCTTATCTTTGTCAGCCGCTGTGAAAATGGAACAACTAAGTGTAGTAAGTATGAATTATATTCACGTAGCATTACGTTTAATATCATGACTTTATCATCATTTGAAGGTATATGTGCCTTCACAGAACCTATTTTCAAAATACGAGACCTCAATTCCACCTCTACTCCAACAGCAACTCCACCACCACCACCCACAACTGTGCCTTCCACCTATTCTCCACCAACGACTACAATTACTTCAACTACCACTGAAACAACTGTGCCTTCCACCTATTCTCCAACGATGACTACAAATACTTCAACTACCACTGAAACAACTGTGCCTTCCACCTATTCTCCACCAACGACTACAATTACTTCAACTACCACTGAAACAACTGTGCCTTCCACCTATCCTCTACCAACAACTACAATTACTTCAACTACCACTGAAACAACTGTGCCTTCCACCTATTCTCCAACGATGACTACAAATACTTCAACTACCACTGAAACAACTGTGCCTTCCACCTATCCTCCACCAACGACTACAATTACTTCAACTACCACTGAAACAACTGTGCCTTCCACCTATTCTCCAACGATGACTACAAATACTTCAACTACCACTGAAACAACTGTGCCTTCCACCTATTCTCCACCAACGACTACAATTACTTCCACTACCACTGAAACAACTGTGCCTTCCACCTATTCTCCAACGATGACTACAAATACTTCAACTACCACTGAAACAACTGTGCCTTCCACCTATCCTCCACCAACGACTACAATTACTTCAGCTACCACTGAAACAACTGTGCCTTCCACCTATTCTCCAACGATGACTACAAATACTTCAACTACCACTGAAACAACTGTGCCTTCCACCTATCCTCCACCAACGACTACAATTACTTCAGCTACCACTGAAACAACTGTGCCTTCCACCTATTCTCCAACGATGACTACAAATACTTCAACTACCACTGAAACAACTGTGCCTTCCACCTATTCTCCAACGATGACTACAAATACTTCAACTACCACTGAAACAACTGTGCCTTCCACCTATCCTCCACCAACGACTACAATTACTTCAACTACCACTGAAACAACTGTGCCTTCCACCTATCCTCCACCAACGACTTCCCCACGTACGTTCCATGTACTGTTCTTGTCAGTCAGTTCCTTAAATTACCCAAACAATGTTTTTGTCCTTTCTGTGCTCACTTTCCTATGCCATTGTGTTTAGCGTGTAGGTGTGTGGACCTGAAGAGGAAAAAAAGCTGGAGTTGTGGTGAGATGTGGACAGAGGACTGCTTCAATAAGATTTGTAAAAATGGGACAATAGAGTTGACTCCAGTGGTTTGTCCAGAGCCTACAATTCCCACCTGCCCAAGAAATCAGGTCACAAGAGTCTCAGATGGATGCTGTGAAACGCTGAAGTGTGACTGTAAGTGTATCCATGTGTGTCTCTGCCACTGCTCTTGTTAGCTTTCTTTTATCCCCTTTGTATTTAACTTTCCACATATCTATGTCTGTTTTTGTGGTTAGGCAGGGTATTTTATTTAGATTATGAGTAGAAAGTACTGATAGTAATGCTGCTCTCAATTTCCTAAAATCAAACTGAAATACACCATTAGTCATTATAACACCAGTCTTGCATAAAATATTACCACTACACACAAAGTAAAGCTGAGGCAAATGGTAACACAGTTAGTCTTATCAAAGTATTGTACATGAGTAGGCTAAAGACTGGATTATGATACCAGAGAAATGACTGAGGGATCACCAAGGTTAATCAATCCTGTGGGGAGCACAAATGTCTCTTATCCTTTCCGATACTGTCTCTAGGTCGCTGTGAACTATTTGGGGACCCCCACTACATATCTTTCGAAGGTGTTTACTTTGATTTCATGGAAGACTGCACCTACATCCTGGTGGAGGAGCAGTCACCACGTCATCACCTGACCATTGTTGTGGACAACTTCAACTGTTGGCCAGGATTCCAAGGCACCTGTGTCAAGGGCATCATGCTGAAATATCAGAACAATACAGCTAGACTCAGTATAATTCAAGATTTTGTTGCAGTACAGGTACAGTACTCCATTTATTTTGTGTGTCATATTTCTTTACCTCCTTACATACTGGCTATAATATTCTTCTGTGAAATGGAGTATTTTTACTGATACTGATATAATCTGCCCTAGGCCACACTGAACAATGTGGTCATAAAGCCACCGTATGAGGAGAATGGGTTCAAGTTTGAGACCACAGGGTACCAAGTGTTCATCTACCTGCCAGATATCCGCTCTTATGTGTCCCTCAGTCCGGCTTATACCCTGGTGGTCAGTCTGGCCATGGAGTACTTCCTCAACAACACCCAAGGACAGTGTGGTGGGTAATGGATTGAAAGGGATGGTCCAAGAGTGTGGCGAAGTTTATAAATGTTTGTTTTTCCGTGTAGAGTGGATTTTCAGATGATGTTAAAAAACTTTGAACATGTCGGCTGCTATGTTAAATTAGCATGCAGGCTAACTAAACAGTAGGACATAAAAATGATAGGACATTTTTATGATAGGACATAAACATTTCTGTGCATACTGCTGAGTGTCGATATTATTAAATCTTTTGATCAAATCTTTTGATCAAATTAATTTCTTAATGCAGGTGTAACTGCGTTGTCTCCTCCCAAACTGCATACTAATAAATATCTAAAGACAAGCTAACTGTGGCACATACAAATCTACTTCAGCAGATGATTTTTACATATAATGGTACCAGAATAACCTTTTTCTGATTTAGCTGTCTTGACCATTATGGTGCCAGCTATGGTTCCTATTGATATTTAAGATGCCACTAAGCTGCCATCCTCTCTGTTTAATGCACAGTCTGGAATGGGTGTTAAAAAGGTAATATATTACGTATCAGATCAAACATTTTCTTCACTAAAGCTCACCTCTCCATCTTCTCTCCAGGTGCATGTGGTGTTGGATCATGTATCCGTAAAGGAGGGCAGATCGAGGATGACAGCTGCTGTGAAAAGACGGCTTATGACTGGCTCTACGACGACCCGTTGAAACCTGCCTGTGCTTCTGCACCAAGGGACGTAGCTTGTCACCCCGGGACCACTCCTGTACCTACTTCGACACCTTCTTCCACCACTTCCTGCCCTGAGAGGTCACTGTGTGAGCTGCTACACCACCGGTAAGCTACACACAAGCACACAGTAGTAGTCAGTAGTAGCAACTGCATAGCACATTTTTGCTAGTTTTCCCAATACTGTGTATAATTTTCTGTATTCATTCTTTTGTTTTTGATGGTATATGATGTTGTTTAATCTTTGCCATTTGTCTTTTTGTATGTTTTGTGCTGTGAGCTTTTGAACTATTGACTAAAAATCAATCTATTCTGTTCCCTTAGAGTCTTTTCAAGTTGCAGCAGCTATGTGGACCTGTTTGTTAAAAAGAGGAACTGTGAGTTTGATTCATGCGTGACTGGTCCTTGCTCTACACTGGAGCAAGCTGCTGAAGAATGCAAGAAAGCTGGTTTCTGTATTGACTGGAGAAGACTGACTAATGGAAGATGTGGTATGTACCCTATTTTTTTTATCTTTCTCTTTTCACACCGCTGGCCTGAGGGAACAACATTCGATCCTCTGTATGTCCTGTATATATGGCAGAATTGACAATAAAGTTGACTTTGACTTTGACTTTATCTTTTATCCTTTTTATGCCACAATATTCCAAGATATGATCCAAATATGATGATATCCATAGTGATACTCTCCGACCATGAGAGCCACAGATTTCATGTTTGGAGAATATCTAATACCCAGTGTGAGATCACATTTATACATCTAGAATCTGGAGTTCACGTCATCCAAGATTCTGAAGAAATTAAGTCATATTTGATGCACATACATGACAGAAATAAGATGTATCTGGTATCGTTCTGTCTCTTGTCTTGTGTATGTCACATTTTCTTGAGTTTTATGACCTTGACTGTAATGATGTATTTGTTAAAATGTCAGTGATGCATTCTTTCTAAATGTGACACTCACATTCATAACTTATGCATTCTTGTTCATGTTTCAGGTGTGCCATGTCCAGAAGGATTGATTTACAGACAATGTAATGAAAAGCTGGATGACTTCTGCTATGGAGGGTTTGTAAAGTTCTCTTTTACAAATTATAAATTACATTCCCACACTTTTGTTTCTCATTCTATTAACCCAAAATATTTCCCCTGTCAAGACTTTCACTAATTCTGTTTCTCTCCTGGTTTGGCTGTACAGAGCGCGTCATCCCGGAGCCAACATCGGGAGCAACATTGAAGGCTGTTTTTGTCCCAGCGGCCTGCTGAGGGCAGGGAATCACTCAAACATGTGTGTGCCTGACTGTCACTGTGAGTAACACCGCCATAAGGCTAACACACCAAATAATCTTTGAAAATTTTAGGCAATGCAATGATTTCTGATCTGCTGGCTATCTTATTGCAGTACATGTTCTTGCTGGAGACATCCATTTCAACATGTTGATAATGTAGAGTTTGTTTTTCCCTTTCATCAGATTGTAAAGGGCCACGCGGTGAACCCAGACTGGTAAATATCTTTGTCTCATCAATGTGAAAGTAGTAAAATCTATGTCTAGATTGGGTTATTGAGTCTTAATACATTTCTGTTCCTGTCTTCTAGCCTGGTGAGGTGTGGCAGTCCGACTGCAACCTGTGTACATGTAACAATAGGACTCGCATGGAGGAGTGTATTCCAAGAACTCCAGAGCAACCTCTTTCCTGCAGCCCCAATGCTGTATTGGTAAACACTTCTTGTTGTGGTGATCAGATTTGTGGTAAGCACTGGCACTTCATAAGATTTTAAAATGATGGTTTAAATATTATTTTAGAGACTTTCCATTCATCACACTTAATACTTCATGTGTTATTTTTCAGTTGAGAAGACATGCACTTATAATGGAACGACATACATGGTATGTTATGTCTAGTTTCACAACAGTTTCTGTATATGACAAATAAACGTTTCTATCCCTTAAAGGAGAATTTCATTTTAGATGTAAATGATTGAAAATTGTATTGTGAAATGTATTGATAGCTGTCTTGGTGTGTGTAGGTGGGGGACAGATGGAAGGACAACACTCGTCCCTGCATGTCATTCAGTTGCACCAAAGAGGGTATTCAGACTGAGACAAGAGTCTGTCCTACAGAACACTGTCAGGAGGTACTGCACACCCTCTGCTCTGTTCCTTCATCAATAACTGTAACATCTTACAAGCCTAATTCTTAAGTCATAACTCATTTCTGCATTTCCCACCAGTTTAGGAGTCGTTTTATAATGAAAAAATATTGTAAGTATTGTTTAGAGCTGCTCTTGAAGTCAAACTTTTATCTTAAATGCAAATTGGAACATAGAAAATGTTGAAATGTTGATGAAACATTGGCTGGCAAAGGGGACGCAGGATTTAAAAATAAATAAACTTAACAATAACAATTCGACATTAAAACCTCTAAAAACAACTACACCATATATATATATATATACAGTATATTTTGTTGAATTGTGCACTCACATTATTCCAAATGTTTCCAACAATGTTCCCACCCAGAGAACTCATTATGCCCTTTACACCCTCTTGCTATAACCTCTGCGAAAACACCAGGTAACATGTCAGAGAGTGAGGAAGAAAGTCGTTAAACTAGCTAGTTTTATCGTTTACTATTAGTGTTGCTTACTCATAATGGCTCACCATTATTCATCACTGTTTGCCTGGCATTCTTGCTTAACCATGAAGACAACAACCTCATGATCTGACTCTATTTCATGACATTATTACACCACATCTTCTGTTTTGATTTAGAGACACACTAGGGATAGAAATGACATACTGTGCATTTAAATAGCTGATACACTGGAACCATGTCATAGGTAGAATAACAAAAATTTGACCTCTAGCTGTTGTGATTTAATCAACAGGAGGACAGAATTTGGGATGACCAAAACTGCTGCTTTACATGTAAGTTAAGTCAAAATTGATAATATACTGAAGTCTTTTATAACTGCTGACTTTGTCACATTGCCTTTCTTTCTATTTGCATAATTTTGACATTTCAAAATTTTCTAAAATTCCAAATTGAAAGTTATAATGATTTGGTACTTTTCTGCATTCAAAACTTATTAAAGAGGAAAATACCTTCAAATTTGTAGATGTTTTGCTGACACTCATCACGCCACCTTCTGTAATTAATTTCCTCTGAATCCAGGTAACAAGAGCTGTGCTCCAAAGGTGACCAGTATCTACATGACCCTGGACAACTGTACCACCATCATGCAGATACCTGTGTGTGAGGGCCAATGTGTGTCTGAGCCCAGGTGAGAGGAAATACTTTCAATACCATTTTCAATTACTTTGGGGAAGAATCTGCACAACATTGAGGGCTTGATCTTTTAGATTTTGGCAAAAAGATAAATATAACAAGGCAAAGTACAGCAAGAAAAACTTTAGTTAGTGTGAATGTCCCATCATTCACACTACTGTTCTTCTGGAATTTTTTAATCTATGTCTTTATTATTCCCTCTTCCGTACATTTTTTGGCTCGCTACTCCTTCCGCATCTTTTGGGCTACATAAACTTTTCAACTATCAAAACATTTAGTTCATTAAGGAGATGATCGCTTTGACTTTTGGTATTTCTGCCTTTTATCATTTTTAAAATATCAAGCTTTTTCTGCAAAATTTTGCCCATTCATTCTTTTGGAGAAAACTTCAGATCCTCTTCAAACCCATGCTACTTTGAAACTCTTGTGCTTCTTGACAGATTGATTTACAGACAGACACCATTCCAATGTTAAAGCAGTTACAAGAGATAAACTATTTTTCTTGTACCCAGCTTTTTAAAATCTTTTATAGTTTTTAAATTATGACAATTTTAGTTTTATGGTCTTTTAAGCGCCTCTTCTGCTTTTATAATGGTTGTGTATTGCGCTCGTTGAGGTCAGTGAGGGCACCTGTGATGCTGCGCACACTGAACTCTTCTGTTCTGCTATTTTCAGTTTTGTTTTTTGTTTTGTTGCTCTGTAGATTCGACAATTTTCTCCTCTCATACACGTATAAGACAGAAAAATGTAGGAGAACTTCTCATCTTTCAGTTAATGGGCTGATTTCAGAAACATGACCTCCACTTTTGGCTGTGGAGGCTTTAAAGTGACAAGTACTCCAGCCAACTGTCTCATAAGCCCCAATGTTAATTTTGATCCAGAATTTCTGGAAGTCAGCTGACAGAAGCAGTTTTGTAAATCGCTGTAATTTGCTAATTTTTGACTCTACAACAATGAAATAGGCATGAACTCGTCTGGCTACTTGTCCTCGCACTCAATTTGTTGAGATATTTGCAATAGCAGTAAATATAGCAGCTATTTTTCTGAGTTTTTTTTCAGCTTTCTCCCCATTTCAGTCTCTTTCACACAGCAATTTCAAGCTTTAGACTAATCCTTGAATCCTCTGTTCTGATTGGTGGACTGATGTTACGCTCTTTCTGTTGAGTTTATCTGTTAATAGATTAAAACCTTGATCTGCTTCTGGTTTAAACTCTCTCTCTGTCTGTCTGTCTGTCTGTCTGTCTGCCTGTCTGTCTTCCTGTCTGTCTTTCTCTCTCTGTCATTCTCTCACAAAACAAACTCCTGCATTTTGTACTACTACTAGTGCTACTACTACTAGTATTATTACTATAACTACTACTACTGCTACTTGTACTACAATTACTACGACTACTTGTACTTCTACTACTATTACTACTTCTACTACTTGTACTACTAATACTACATATACTACTTAAACTACTAGTACTACTTGTAGTACTACCACTGCTACATCTACTACTACTACTCCCACTACTTAAACTACTAGTACTGCTACTGCAGTAACTGAGTGAAACTACGTGGGCCCAGTGAGACAGATAGTGTTATTCAAGCTTAGATAGTAGACTTACTAGTACTATTGCTGCTAATACTCCTACTACAAATACTTTGACAGATATTACTATTCTCATTTGAACTTCCAGCTTTGACAGTATTACAGTTAACTCCCAGCTTTTCTAGCAATGGCTTTTCATCTCTTACCTTCTTATAATAATACAGTTTGACATGAGGGTTTTTCAGCCGTGTAGTGCAATGCCTTATAGTTTTATGACATTTCAGGCAATTATTTTTCACATTTCTGCCTTTTCAGCTTTGTTTTCAGTCTCAGTTCAGCTGTCAGCATTTACACTGTATTTTCGCAGGAAATGCAAATTTTCTATTTAACAATAAATATCCCACCCGTCAGAGTGACAAGAGTCCAGCTGAATTACAAGTCCAGGTCCAGCAGGAAAGGTGTATTGATAATGCAGAAAACGGGCATTGAATCCATTTCAAATATTCAGTATCGATATGTATCGTTGTATGGATATTTTTATCAACACTGGTTGTGTTAACACATTTAGAGTTTTATAAGCGGTCATACTCATGACTCAGCAAAAGTTTAAATTCTTTCCTTAATACTAACTCCGGTTTCTATCCTTCTCTCCCCTTCTCCCCTATGTGCCTCGGTCGACTGCAACAGTGTGGTGTTACACGGTGACCTGCAGGTGGAGCAGAAGTGCCGATGCTGTCAGGAGCAGAGCTCAGAGATGAGATCAGTGACTCTGCTGTGCCTCAACCTCACTGCCAGACAGTACACCTACAAGCACATCACCAGTTGTGAGTGCAAAGCCTGTGGAATACTGCACTGAAAAGTACTGACAGCACAGACAGGAGCCAAACATAAACAATTTTGTATTGTATCCATTTGATTTAGAAACAAAATGTAATATATTGAAATTGAATGGTTAATCAGAATCAGACTTAGGTTATTGCGATGTAGATTTCACATACTTTGCAAGGAATTTGCCTTGGCATTTTGGTGCATAACAATCAACGTAGTAAGAGAGAAGAAAAGATAAAAGTACTAAAAATGTCAAGAATCATAAATATAAAAGACATATAATAAAGAATCTGAAAAGTTATATTAAAAGCATGTCAAATATTTGTTTTTACAATGTTTTCTATGGTGTTATTATTATTTTTAAATCAAATACCATCAAATAAAGTGAACTATTTACTAATCAACAAAGCTTGTAGTGAATCACACACCTGTGTAAATTGAATGTCTGACCAGGATTGTAAACAGCGTCTTAGCGTCAAACTTATCTGAAAAATGTCAGACATCACTGCATTTTCTTTTCTTATGTCTTTTTTTCTGCATTTTCTTTTCTTATGTCTTGATGTCCAGATAATCAGGTCCAAGCTACCACAACAAGCCACTAGCTCTCTGCTGCCTCTGTTGCATTGTGGGTAATGTAGGCACTTTTTTGAATAGCATGATGCTGATCACCTCAAACTGTCCATAATGAGTCCAGTAGTGTTATAGGAGTGGACTGTTTTTTTGAAAACCTGGGGCCTACATTACCCACAATGCAACTTAGTTACTGAGTGACATCACTGGAGGCAATTTTAAGATTACATGCAGCTTCCCCTGGAGCCACAACAGGCTTCATACTAGTTTTTTCACATATGCAGTAGTACTCCCCAGGACCTGTAAACACACTTTAATGTGTAAAATTGGTGGAGTTACCCTTTAAGCCCTGCTTTAATCTACTCTATTCACACATTTTCACAAGTTCCTATCAGCAGCTATGCTTCTTTGGTATTGATCACTGTCCTTTCCATTCCTATAGCAGGTCCTCTAAAAGATTAAGGGTCCTTTCAGGCAAATTACATTAAATAAATCTTGTCAAGAAAACTCCTGCAGAAACTCTAATATCAAAATGTTTTTTAAAAGTTCTTAGATGTGCAGAATTTTTTTTAATGAATATTGATAAGGATAAAATATATCATGCTTGTTTATGCCATGTATATGCTCATTAAGTGTGCCAGTATCATGTGCTATGTTTATTAATATCTTATGCTGAACTTTCCCTGCACTTAAGAAACACCTCACTTACTGTTCTTTTAGGAAGTGTCTCACTCAAGGCTCGAGAGTAAAACAGGAAGTGAGGAGGCGAGACGCTCTAACTGTAGTATCTGTGACAAGAGGAAAGTTAAAAGTTGATATAAAGGTCAGGAAGTTGTTTTTGTCTGATAAGGGGATCTAGACACTTGACCTTAAACTGCCCCCTGAAAGAGGAACAGCGCTCCCATGTAAGCTTGACCTTAAGCTGATCTCTGAAAGAGGAACAGCGCTCTGTGTAAAAGTTAACACCCATTTTGCTTAATAAAAAGAGAGGAGACGGAAGGGACGAGCAGAGCGTTTTGGGGATATGTAACTCTGCACGTCTCCTGCCGCTCTCCTTGCATGCAAGAAATTGAACGCCTTGTCTGACTCTCTTTGTGTGTGTTTTCAATAATGTTTCAGGTGATTAAACCTGACAAATATCTCAAATACTGTGTCTTGATCAGGTGATGTGATGTGCGATACTCAGAGAGAAAGCCATTGTTAGGGCCTATCAATAGGACAGGAAGACTTTGATCAAGCCTAGGAAACACCCAACCTTACAAAAGCTGAATTTTCTCCAGAAGAGGAAAGCATTTTATTCTTTGAAAACAGCAAACTAACAGAAGCAGCAGCCTTGTAAAATAAGCTTTGGCCAGCTTCACGCTGCTGCCGTTTGTTGTGCGTTCAAAAGGATGGATACTCGGGAGGCTTATGATGTTCACAGAGGAGGATGTGTGAGTGTGCGCGGGTTATGAATGTGTGTGTGTGTGTGTTTGCATTTGGTGAACCTCTGAACCTTCCGGTGCAGGTCGTACATGCATCCCACTGGACATCAGCCAGCCAGAGTGGTCACGTTTGGGTTTGCGAATGCATGTTTGCCTGAGGGTTGGAGGGCTTTTTATTGACATGATCAACAAGTGCACATAAGTGGCTGAGTTACTGATTACAGGTGATGTTATAGTTTGTGATAAGACTCTTGCTTTAAGCACAAAGTCCTGCCAGGTACAGCCAGCCTTCAGCCACTTTAGCACATCCTTCCCATCCCCTGTAGGACCACTGCTGCCGCGCAGGTAAAGACTTTTCTGCTTTTTTTTCACTACTTCTACTTCTAATGCATAAATGTCTTCTTTAAAAAGAGAATGAAATGTTTGATTTATTGGTGTTTTAGAAATACCGGTATTGTGATTTGAAAACCAACAAACAAATCCTAAATCCTAAAAAATAAGATTCTCCAAAATGTATTTCTGACAGTTTTTTTGTTTTTTAAGATGAAAGTATTTTTACATTTTTTATATTTTGAAGAAAATTTGATAAATCAGATGAAAAGAACATACTTTGCCCCAATCTCTGATGTGCTCATACCCTTGTATTTGTATGTATTTGTAGTTGTATTTCTGCAGGTCATTCGGTACTGTGTTTCGTGCTTCCTCACATCTGTTGTGCACACAGGAGCATCATGAGTGTAGAGTCCAAAAAAACACGTGAGGCTTGCTGCTCCAAGCTCAAGGTCTGTGAAATGTTACCTTTTCGCTGTGTTATAAAGTGTTGCACTGCATCGTGTATGGTCTTAATTATTTAAATCCGCAATTGTGTATGCAAATGAACACAAATCGATGTGCCAACTTACAAAATTTCACCGTAAACCTTATTTTTTTAACCTTACCTCCATGTATTTGTCTTTCTAGGGCATTTTGTATGTCAGCTTTATCTGTGACCGACAAATGCTTCACCTGATGAGGCAGTAAAAGGCAAAGCATTAACAAAAGAAAGCCTCATTTTTCTTTTGGCCAGATAAAACTGAGACTTTGACACCAAAAAGTGTGTCTTTTCTTGCTCTTGGAATGGGAAAAGAGCTGTAAAAATGCATGTCATTCACAGACAAGTCCATAAAGATAAGGCTGATAGTCTCGTTAAGTGGTCCTTGAAGTGCCTTTTAGGAAGAAAAACCGTGTTATTGTTGCAGTTGTTTGTCATTGGTGCACGATCTCAATACGTTGACACAGTTTATGACCTGCTGTCTGATAACAGACTGATCATATAAGAAAATGGGGCATTATCAGCTCTGTGTAGCAATACATAGGGTTAGCCTAACCCTGGTTGATGATATTGATTTCTTGCAAAAAGTCACCAGAGCAGCTCAGTAAAAAGTGAAGACGTTAAAAAAAAGTTTAAAAAAACATGTTAAGCTCTGGAAGGGTCAGACCTAATGTCCACAGTCACAGACTCACAGGCTTTGAGGCCCATTCCCAGTAAATCAGCAAAAAAACGTGAAGTGCACGGAGGCTCTCTCGCAGACATTTTGGGCCCTTTAAGGCTACATTTCTGCAGACTCCTGAGGGATGATTAAAAAACAGTGATGATCTAGATGATGCCATATATTATATTATTATATATTATTATATATTTTAAAAACGTAAAATGTGGCCTTAGACTGGACTGGGCAGAAGAACCTTTTGTTTACTTGTAGAACTTCTGATGTTATGCAAGTGGAGATACTTGTTTGATTGTACTCACAGAATAGTCTACGACCCAAAGCCTAGTGTGATTTCCTTTTAATCTTTAACTATCTTTGTGGCAAGGATATGGCTGCTCACAGGAGGGATTTGTACTGGGAAAGCAAACAAACTCTGAAAAGGACCTGAAGTCCAGATTGAAATTGTAGGTTTCACTAAATATTGTTTCCTTTAATCACCACAACCATATTTTTACTTTACCTGCATACTGGGTTGAGACATTTGTCAAAGCAACAACTAGTTCACTGTGATTCCCTTAACATCCATCAAATAACATCATGTGGAAAAGATTTTAAAACCCATACAACAGATTAGATTTAAATTCACTTCATGTAAGTGAATGTAAATCCAATCAGTGTTGAAAGCAGGTGTGAAGTCTTTAAATGTGTGTTGTCTTGCATGTGAGCCTAATCTATCATGTGTTAATACAGTAAATCACCCTCTACCTGAACATCTATACAAGGTGCAATTACATCCCTTTATCCTTTGTAATGGAGTGAGCCTCATTCTGAAACCTTTCATTGCGTGACTGGACCTGTAAAGAAACAGATTAATCCTCTCACTCAGACGTCTTTTAGGAGAGATTATTACAATTATTAAGGTAAATCTTCTCACAACAGGCTCGTATTCACCGTTCAAAGATGTTTTGTGAATCAATCTGAGTGGAAACTCTTTTAATCAAATCAAATCAGACGTCCTCTGAATGCAGAAGAACAGTTTCATCTAACAGAGTGTTGTGTGTTTCTGTGTTCCCAGCTCTTCCTGGCTTCTATGGCGTTTGTATTCTTCGCCAAAGCCTTCGGTGGAGCCTATATGAAGAGCTCCATCACACAGATTGAGAGGCGCTTTGATATCCCCAGCTCCCTCATTGGTGTCATAGATGGCAGTTTCGAAATGGGTATGTGCAGGTTGCTTTTTTTTTTTTAAAAGATGGCAAAGTTACAGTTTTTATATAGTAGATGAAGGCACCATTCCACCCTCTCAAAAGAAAAGTCAAACATTTGGTGGAATACGCTTTTTTGCTTTCTTGCAGAGAGTGAGATAACTGATTGATACCATTCTTTTATGTGGATGCTAAATGTGAAGCTCCAGGAAGAAGACTGTTAGCTTAGCATAAAGAGACACCTAGCCTGGCTCTGTGGTTAGATAACAAATCCATCTTAAACGCACTGATTTGAGTTTTTGTATGGCTTCAATAACTTAGATGTTATATTCACCGTAGATTAGTGAACTTTAGAGGAGCTTTTTAGCAGAACAGCTAGCCAGGATAAATGTAGTAATTCACAGCTCACGGCCAAACAATAATAATATTATATGTGTGGAATAAATGTAAGGTTTAGGTGAAGAGCTTTTAGGGATGCTGGTAGCCAAGGTCAGGGTTTCTTTGAATATCTTGAGTATTGGATTTATATTGCCGATGATGACACATCTTGGGTAGAAGCTAAGTAGGAAGCTTCAAGAAGAGGACTGTTAGCTTAGCATAAAGACTGGAAACTTAGCTGGAAAGCTAGCCTGGCTCTGTCCATAGATAACAAAACCCACCTTAAACTTACTGATTAACATGTCATATCACATTTGTTTAGTAGATACAAAAAACAAAGTGAAAAAAAAAGTTTTTTGGGGGACTGTTTATTGGCTGAGCACAGAAACCTCCGTAGTCTTTCCTTACCATCACTTTGAGGTTGTCGTGAAGTTTTTACATTTCAGTTTTTGTCTGGATTCAACCAATTAGATGTTACATGTTAATTAGTGAGCTTTAGCGGAACAGCTAGCCAGGCTAACTGCAGTACGTCCCTGCTCACTGCCAAACAATAGTCTGGTGCAATGATCCTTGTAAGATGTGCTGTTTTTACACTTCAGTTTTTGTGTGGATTAAACAAACAAGCACTTCACAGGTGCTGGTAGGTGGACTTTAACAGGCTAATTGTTTCCTCTTGTTTTCAGCCTTTCTGTTAAGCTATGCTAACCGTCTACTGACTCTAGCGTCATAATTTTGCACACAGATATGAGAGTGATATCTACCTCTTGTCACCCTCTGCAAGGAAGTGACAATGCATATTTTCTGAAATTTCAAACTATTCCTTTGAGCCAGTAATCCATTCACTGAGTAATTTTTTAAACTCTTCTCCTTCCCAGGCAACCTGTTGGTAATAGCCTTCGTGAGCTACTTTGGTGCTAAGCTCCATCGTCCCCGGATCATCGGTATTGGCTGTCTGGTCATGGCTGCTGGATCTTATCTCATAGCCATGCCTCACTTCTTCCAGGGACCGTCAGTACACAGTTTCCTTTGTTCTTCTTCTATTCTCATTTTGTATCTGTAATACTGTGGCCTTGTTAAGGTTCATCCTGTAGTAATGCAGTAATGGTCGACATTGGTTCTTACAGGCATAGCTGGCAGGAACAGAAACTTTTTGGATTAAATTGAATCACGACAAAAAGCGTCATAGATACAGTTATTCTTGATACAATAAATTGGATTAAAGGAAGGGTTCACCCCCAAATCAAAAGTTCAGTCATTATCTACTCACCCTCATAATGATGGAAAGCTGGAAAGTTTTGGGTGAATCTTTCCTTTAAAGCCTCTTGCTAAACATAAGAGATAACACAAGATACATATAATATCATGAAATTACAACTAATTTCAATTAGTCTAGTGTACACATGGTGGGATTAACCTTTTTGGGAGCAACATGTACCCTGTTGCTAACATGCAGACTATGCAGTACTACATGTAGAAATAAAACTACTTGGACACAGGTTTTCTCTGTGTAAATTCGTTTATGGTCATTTTATTAAACAAAACCTTATAACCACGTGAGCACAATATAAGGTCAAATAAAAGTGTTTAAACTATATTTTGACACAAGGTCCAGCTACAAGACAGGGTTAGAGGACTGAGAAATAGTGCATGACCCACCAACGTTGATCTTAAGCTCTAGTGGGGCAAATTTCTTTCAAACTCTATTAAAGTTAAATATAATAATATAAAAATCTATTTTCTCACAGTAATGCTGGGTCACTGTCAATTTTCAAAGCTGTTGTTAAGGAGATATTAGGATTCAAAGACACATGCAGTATGCTTTCTGGTTTGCTCTTTGCCTTGATCGTCAGTGAAACCGCATATACTTTAGTCTCTACCCTGTTTCAGCTCAAATTTAAATCGTCTGTAACACTGGACATCTTGTAAAACAACAGATGTTACATGAATGTGTTTTTAAGTCCACAATCCAGAGCTGCCCCAGCTATAACATAAAGTCTATAACAATCTGCATGTGTAACGTTTGAGCAAATTGTGTATGCACACCATTCACTATTCATATGCACTTTAATTTTCAGAAAATACATAGATACGTATACATAAAAAAGACAGTCGTGTGTTTATTCTCAATATTTTCCAGGTATAAATATGAGACCAGTGTGTCTCACAGCACAGCTGTCAACAGCAGTGAGAGTGCCCTGCCCTGTCACTCCAACCACAGCTTGAGTGAAGCAGATGAGACGCCTGATGTAGCGACCAGAACAGGTACACGGCAAACACACTCACTGAATTAGATGTAAGACCTCTCAGGTTTGAGGTTTCAGTCACTTGTCCATCTTAGATATGATACCAAATCAAAGCATTGATAAAAGCAGAAGATCAGTAATGATCTAGAGAGAATTTTCAATAATAAGTCCAGTGTCAATTTATATTCTGAGTCCAGTTTTTCTTCCCTTAGCTTGTGAAAAGGCAGCTGGCTCATCTCTGTGGATCTATGTATTCCTGGGGAACATGCTGCGTGGAATTGGAGAGACTCCCATCATGCCTCTGGGTGTGTCCTACCTGGATGACTTCTCCAGAGAAGAGAACACTCCGTTCTATCTGGGTCAGTTCCTACTGTCTTTATGACACTTTTTTATGACACTTAAAGTAGAAATAGACAATTTTTCAACTTTCCCCTCTCCTAGTGTTTCCCTATGGTTTACCGTTGGCGCCGCTGTTGCAAAAACAGCATTAGAAACATGGCTACCGCTAATGGCCTGGCTACAGTCCACAGCCAAAAAACAAAACAAAAACAAAAACAAACAATTGGAAGAATCACAGTTTGACATATAGTAAAACAGAGTTTTCCAGTTGTTCCGCTGTAACCTGAAGATAGCGACCAGGTAAATCAGTGCCTCTTCCTGTTTAGGTTGTGCAGTGGCAGACACACTTCCTTTTGCTGCAATGCGATCTTTGTTTTTAAGGGAAAAATCCAGCCTGGTGGCAGACTGAATAGCATAGAGGAAGCAAGGTTTATAGGAAACCAATCTATATGCAGATGGTGTCATTTTTCTGCAGCCATTACACCGTGCAATCAGTGTTTAATCCAGAATGTTAAGTTAAAGCATATGTCCTGTTATTGGTATTTATGTTTTTTTTCTCTGTGTTTTCCTCTACAAGCTGATTGTTGCCTGATAATAGCACCATATCAGTACATAACCTTTTTTTCCATTCTCCAGCCTGCATCCATACAGTGGGAATCTTAGGACCAATGTTTGGGTTTATGCTTGGGTCCTACCTTGCCAAGATCTACGTGGACATTGGATCTGTAGACTTAGGTAGGTGACTTCTCCATATCAAGGGGTGAAAAGTACAAGATGTGTCGAAGTGGTACTACAGTATTTTTGATATTTTTTGGGGGAAGTGTTCTCATTTTGTATCCTCAGGCCTTACCTATTATGATTGTATTACTGTTGGCTGTATGCAGACCTATTACACATAAGCACCAAATAGTTGACCCTTCATCTCCTTGAACCTACATGGCAAGTTCATTGTTAAAGAGCACCAAAGTTTGTTTTGGATTCAGGATTTCTCAACGTTTCATTCTGTTGTCATAGTTGGACTAGTTCAATATTTACTACATGGATCAGAGCTGTTGATGGTCTCTGAACGGTCCCATCCTCCTGCTTATGTCTAAGCTGCTGGGATGAAAAAGGTTCAGGTCTACCATGGAAGTCCTGCAAACACAATCCACTTCTTAACCTGCGGTCTTTGCTCCTCTCCCAGACGGTGTCACCATCAGCTATAAGGACTCCCGCTGGGTGGGCGCCTGGTGGCTGGGCTTCATAGTGACTGGCACCATAATCTTGCTGTCCAGTATCCCATTCTGGTTCCTGCCCAAGTCTATGCCCAAGCAAGGGCAAGAAGAGAGCCAGAGTAAAGGCACAGAGCTCGCCACCGTGGCAGAGCAGGAGAATTTCCTGCCAGATGAAAACCAGGATCATGAGGAGAAGGAGAAGCCAGTTACCTTCCAGGAGCTGGCTAAAGGTACCATCCATCACTATGAAGCACTGGGATTTGTTTTGTTGGCCTAAGGTGGTGTTGACATACAAAACTCTGCATTCAAGGACCAGCCATTTCGCATTTATGTTTTAGTTTTGTTCTCTTATTTCATGTTTTACACCCAATTTAGATCAATTAGGTGTCTATACCAACGTGAAGCTCAATGAATATCTCTTCAGAAAGGCTTTATCTATGAGCAGCAGAGCAACAGCATGCCATAAACTACTTCTAAGGTTTTAAGCACCACTGTTCAAATAGTTGTCAGGGTCAATGTGTTTAATCATTAAGCAGGTATAGCCCAGACAAACCAGAGCCCAGACCATGTAACCCTGAAGCCTGGACCATCAGGCAATCTGGGCAAGAGTTGAATGACACATCAGGACACGTGGCCACTGTTACTTAAGCTGAGGCCCTGTCATGCCATAATACATTACACAAAATTATATCAGACTTACACAAATTGAGTCTCCTAAATGTTCACTTTTGTAAATTATTATTTGAAAGTGATATTATTTCCGAAAAGCAACAAAAGATAACAAAAACGTTGACAATAAAAACATTTTAAAATAATAGACAATAAACCAAAGAACATGAACAATATAGAGGTTATTTAATAATGTAACCAAGTAATTAACTGGTAGACAATATGCATAATATGCTTGAGAGAAATTGGTGCGGCAGTTAAATTAGAACATTTTTTAATGTTAGTTTAGATATTATTGATAAATTTAAATACATATAAGTGTCGACATTTGTTGTGAACGCGTATAGACATGGATATACATAAATATACAGATATTTAATTCTTAATAAGCTGCTATTTCTTAGGCAAACACCTAATGAAACTAAATCACTTTGACACTTTTACATTCACTCCAGAATAAGGCATCCATTGTGTATCCGAATAAAACTATGTTTTTGCTAAAATTTTCTTGTTTTGTTCTTCACCAGATTTTATTCCATCTCTGAGGAGGCTTTTCAAGAACACCATCTTCACACTGATGATTATCACCTACCTGGTGTCTGTCAACGGCTTCATTGGCATGATCACATTCAAGCCAAAGTTCTTGGAGCAGATCTATGGTCAATCAGCCTCCAAGGCCATTTTCCTCATAGGTACAGAGCAAAAACTGACCCTGATTCACTCTGCTCACTGCTCTCTGTTGCCCAAGGCAACTGAAACAATGATGTTATTGAAGGGAAGTGTGATTACGAGAGATAAAGTTGACCTGAATTGTAAGCACTAGGTAGCCCACTATGGGCTCTCCTTTTGTGTGTGCCTGTAAAGTAGCACCCTGAGCTATGATTAGCTTTTTTATGACTGTTTACAAGCACGGCTAGCTGTGTTTTTGTTGGAATATAGATCATTTAATGTCATTGTTGTACAACCACCAATTATGACACGTAAAATTAGAACAACAACAACAGTTGGCTGCTGGCCAGAATTATTTTTAATGCAAAAAGCTTGTGACGTCTTGGATTTGACTTTCTCACAACACAGCTCTTGAATGCGAATTGTCAGGTTGCATATCTCAGACCCAGCGTCTCTTATCGACACATTGATCCACCATGGCAGTAGCAGTAGATGTGACACGGAAGTGGATTTTCACTCCTGTCATATCCAACTACCACAAAAACACCCAATCCCAGAAGAAGAATTGACCTGTTGGTATCATGATTCCTGTCTCACCCACTCCCATTTACTGTTTTTTTACTGTCCTGCTCAACAACTTAATGGTTGAAATAGTTAGCTAAAAGCAATAGATAAATGCTTTAATAGCTAAAAATAAGTGATAAATTTTTTTTAGCTAAAAGTAATAAACGGTTATGATAATGTTTATACCAAAAAGCATTGGATAAATACTTGTAGTTAGACTCATTGGCTAAAAGTTATATATAACTGGCCAAAATAGTTTGCTAAAAGTGTTTGATAAATGGTCTAAGTACAGAAAAAAAAAAGGTTAAAATAGTTAGTTTAAGTAATGGATATGTGGTTAGCTCAGTGTTGGATATATAGTATGGTTGGCTAAAAGTAGCCTAAACGTTAAATGGTTAAAACAGTAATAGTAAAAGATAAATAGTTATAAACAAATGGCTGGAGTTTAATGCTAAAAGTAATAAATAAGTTACTTTTTTCCATTACAATGAGTATTGATGCTAATGAAGAAACTGGCCTTTGCATTGACAGTTAAATGTTATGATGTTTTTGGGGGTTTTTTTGGAAACAATATCCTGTTTTATAATATTAAACAGTTAAATAACATAAGATTAAAATGATTTCAAATGAAACGTGAAAGGGGCTGTTGATGAAGGGGTACTTGAGTTCCCCTGACAGGGCTGCAAGGGTACATGAGATGAACAACCTGCATACTATCAACATAACATACATAACAAAGGCATCCATGATATTGTCTCTTATTTATTATATATTGTCAGTTCTCCAATCCTTTTCATCCATCCATTCATTCAACCATTTATCCATCCATCTAGGTATACTGAACCTGCCAGCAGTAGCCCTGGGCATCATCACCGGAGGTTTTATACTGAAACGCTTCAAGCTGGGGGTCATTGGAGCAGCCAGGGTGGCACTAGCTGCCTCTGTTGGGTCCTTTTGTCTGCTTTCCGTACAGAACTTCATCAGCTGTGACAATGCAGAGGTGGCAGGTCTTACCGTATCATATCAGGGGTGAGTGACATGCAAACCATCCTTTTACACGAAAATAGAAGTCAGTGATTGTCTCGGTGCATCGCAGAGCTTCCTTTGACTCAGTCTTTGTCCTTTTGTTAGTTTTTATGTTGTTTTTTGTTGTATTACTGCACGGGGAAAAGATATTTCTAAAGCCTAATTATGGTCAATGTTTGCAACTGAAATGTTGATCTTCATGGAAATTAATGTATGTCCCCTACTTGTGCGTGTCTTTTCATGTCCGTGTGCACCAGGGCTTCTCAAGTGTCCCACAACCAGCAGACTTTGCTGTCACAGTGCAACACGGGCTGCTCCTGCTCTTTGAAGCATTGGGACCCAGTATGCGCCTACAATGGAATGACGTATGCCTCGCCCTGCCTGGCTGGCTGCCAGACCTCCACCGGCACTGGCAGAGAAATGGTAAAACGACATGTACTGCTATATATGTCTTTATCATATAGTAACATAATAGTTATGGATAAGACTGGTAGATTAAATATGAGACAGACAACAGGCAGATACAAAACATTGGCAAATAGATGCTCTGTTGACCAGAATGCAATACAGCCAGACCGAGGACATGTTAGAATTGATATTTATTAAAATTTCTGTCCATACGCCCAACTTTGATTGACAGTAACACATTTAGGCACATTCTGTGTGGGCTGTTTCTGGAAAATGCAGGTATTCAATAATCAAAAACTGATAAAAATCAAAATCACATATCGTCAGAAGTATTCTAGACTATAGGTGGTAAAGTCCCACTAATTCCTCCGAGAGGCTACCATGTTTACTTCAGCTCACAATATGAAAGTGTTGATTTGAAGACAACAAACTGAAAACATACTGACAATGATGCTACTTGAGCCTCACCAGTAGTTTTTCCAAAGGGTGGTTTAAGTGTAAAGACCATAGGGTCATTACAATCAACAGGATGTGTCCCTGTGGGAGAATGAGTGTGCCCCTGAACCTATATCAGGCAAATGTAAAGAGACTATTAATATTTCAATTATGGAAACCAAGTTGTTCTCCGATCAGCATGTGAAAACAACACCACCATTAAGTACATTCCACAGTCAAAGGTAGTTATTCACATCTCTGTTCTCTTTCTTCAGGTTTTTCATAACTGTACCTGCATCGGTGAGATGAAGAGTCCAGCCACGAACATGTCCGCAGTGCTGGGCCAGTGCCCCAGGAAGACAGACTGTGATCGTATATTCAAAATCTACATGGCTTTGTCCGTAACAGGGTCCTTCATTTCTGCCTGTGGGGGCACGCCAGGATACATCGTAATGCTCAGGTCAGAGACACTGAAGCTTTTTGTTATGGCATTAAATGCAAACATCAACATTATGTGTGGACTGCTTCTGTGACACTATTGAAGTATATCAATATATATTGGATTGTTGTTTGTTTATTCTTGGAGCTAAAATGCTGATTTTGATGTCTTATGTGATAATCTTTGGGTAACCTTCCAGGTCCATCCAGCCAGATCTGAAGGCGCTGGCTTTGGGTATGCAAACACTGATAGTAAGGACTCTGGGTGAGTACTGAAAAATACATGTAGGTTTTGTAAATTAATCATGTTGCAATGTAGGACACAACATTGCATTTTGTTCCTTAGCTGTTAATGAATTATCTTTCAGGACCACAAACAAAAATAATGATACATTTATGTGTTGTCAGGTGGGATACCTCCTCCAATATATTTCGGAGCACTGATCGACCGAACCTGTTTGAAGTGGGGCACCAAGCAGTGTGGAGGCCGCGGAGCATGTCGACTGTATGATGCTAATGCATTTAGGTATGGTGAAACTGGGATCTTATTTTCTTGCTTGAATATCCTAGCCATCATTTTAAAGATAAAATCACAATTTTAAAAATATTTAAAACATTTTTTTTATGACATTGCTATGTGCAGTCTAGATCAGTTTCTATACTGTTCATGCGTGGTACTTTAAAGGTGCAATATGGAAGAATTTTTGTTGAAAATACTCCAAATCAACTACAATTTAATTTTGATTTGATGACGCCGATGTATTGTGCTGCAGAGATATCTACTGAAGTTAGCATGCCAGCCAGCTAGCCCCCTCCCATCCCAGTCCAAAGCTCCTGTGCTCGCAGAGTAAACACCAACGCTTCCCAAGCTCCCAGTCTGAACCACGAGCTGCATGGTACTACTGTAACTTGCTAACAGCAGCTACAAGTTAGCAGCAGTTAGCATTTACTCTGTTGATATGCTCCCCTTATTTGTTTTGAGTATGAACTCAATGGTGGTCAATTCTTACATATTGCACCTTTAAAGCAATATTTCAATATTTTAAGAAACATACTTCTATATTTTCTTTGGTCATTGTCCTTAATATGAAGCTACATCCAGCAGCCAAGTTTTAGCCTAGCTTAGCATAAAGACTGGAAAGAGGGTGAAACAGCTAGCCTGGCTCTGTCCAAAGGTGAATCGAAAAGACCTCTAAAGCTCATGAATTAATATTTTTATCTCGTTTGTTTAATCTGCATAAAATCCAAATGTAAAACTACAAAGAGTTATTTTTACAGAGGGTTATGTGCGGGACTATTTTTAGGAAATCACCGTTGCCAGCACAGTCCTGCACACAATCCTGTGTAAAACCACTTGTCGATGTAATAAGTAAGGTCCTGTTAGGCAGATTCTTTATAGCATAAATACATCTGTTTTTGCTGGGTTTTAAAAAAAATTTAATTAATAGAAAATTTTCATTCGATAGACCATTTTTTTGCTCTGAAGTCAGATTGAAACATCCAAATGTAAGCACTCAAATGTGGAGTAAATGTCTTGATGTGTCCAAATGTACTTTACTTACAGAATGACATTCATGGGGTTGATTACGGGACTTTACTTGCTAACCAACATGCTGTGGGGAAACCTCTACCTCAAAATTGTCAAGAGACAGAAGAAGTTAGCATTGCGGAATCAAGCCAAGGAAAATGGACTGGAGGGTGACAGCCGGGCCAATGGACATGCCAGCATCAACATTGCCACAAACAAAGATGACACAGACAAGGAGAGTACCATTTAATGTGTTTCAGGAAGGCATCACCAGTGTATAATGAAGATGAAAGACAGATTTTACAGAAGTACTGAGCTTGACTAAATGTGGTGATGGTTCAGTGTTTGCACCCTTTCGTCTCTCAGCAGTACACTTAATTTTTTTAAACACTGATCTGAAAACAACACCTGCTGTTTGTTCACTTCAGAGGTCAAAGATCCTGACAAGAGCTTTAACATAAACACAAATCATCTCAACAAAAAATACTAAAACACATAAACTTAGAGGTCAGTTTTAGCTTTGCTTTCTAACAGTCAATAAAAACATAATGGGAACATTATGTTGTACTACTGTGTGGACAAGGCCTCCTGACCAAAACACAATTCACTTATGATGAAGTTCACTTCTGAAACACTTATGATTTCAAAGTTAGAACAAAATATGTCAAATACTGTATTTGAAGATTGTGTCCATCATTTATACTTGAATAACATTAAGTCAGGAAATGAAAGTTATATTTAATTGTAAAGCTTCACATTCAGAGTGATTTACTGTATGTTCAGTGACAGCTGGCAGACATGTATACAGTAGATGCAGTTTGTACAGTGTATAGTTTTAAATACAAGTACAAGACAATATAAGTGGATGTGGGATAAGATGCAGTAGCAACATTTAGTGACATTAAGTATTATCAATGTCTTTTTTCAGTTATTAAGAATGTTTTCTTGTGAGAGTTTCTGATACTATACTGCCTATCCTGTAGTCTCTATTGAACAGTGGACAGTGAGGGAGGCTACAGTTTAGGTTTTGAGTGTGTAAGAGTTCAGAGTGAGTTAAAAGAACTGTGTTCACATGTCACCCTTATTTTGACTTTTAGTTATGTACCCCAGCAACATTTGACACATCTGGACATCTCTTTGACATTGCACACACTTCTTGTTACATCACATCATTTACACAAACCCTAAAGGTCATGAACGTTCATATAACCCTCTGACTCACCAGTATTTGTTTGGATAAGTTCACTATAGTTTGGACAGTGGAGTGTGAGTGGAGTTGAAGTCAAACTTGATTGTACCATGTTTTACTCTGTTATACACTGTAGTTGTTGATTAAGATGTATCATTAATTAATATCTACAATTACTGTTAATAATGAGACTTTATATATTGAGTTAGATGTGTTGGTAGATATCTTATGTGTATTGTTATATTTTAGTTTTTACATCATTTCTTTGTTTGTTTCTTTTTTTTTTTTTTACAATTTTTTTGATTGTCTTATATATAGCATATCTGTAAGTATTAAAGACACTTTTTTTTGTTCAATTTACACGTGACTTACCTTTTTTATCTGCATAGAGTGACCCATTATACATCTGTTATGGTCCTCTTTAAAACAGCTATAATCAATATTTTAATATTTACTATAGAACCAATGACTTCTTCATCACTTGTGGCGATTAATTAGAAAGAGAACTTTGTGCAAATAAAGGCCAAAAAAACACTTGAAGCTCTTAACCCACCACCCCACAGCAGACGAAGTTAGCGACTAGCTAGTGAACACAGGAACATTTAGCAGCTAAAGAGCCAAATATTGCTAAATGCTAAAAAAGAGTAAATATTTAATTACATTAATCATGTGGCCAGAGACATGACCCAGATCACTGTTTCTCTATCTGCTCACTGTATAAAAAGCAATCTGTATGCTAACAGGTTAGTCAAATCATCTTTAAGCCAACAATATGTCATTATTGTGTTCACAGCTAGTTTCTTTCTTATCAGTTATTGCAGGTGTGAGGTTGACTCAAAAGTTGGTAGGACCTACCGTACCAGTTGATAACAAGAGTCTGCGGCTAGCATTGTGAAGCTGCTGTGGTGATGCTTTGGGGAAAATGCTAAACACAAGATGCTTACTTTCCCACAACAACAATGCTAATGTTCGGATGTTTAGCAGGTGGTCAGGGGATGATCAAAGTCAAAAGTAAAAAAATGGCAAAGAAAAAATAACCTCCATGTGTATGTTATCCCTAAAAGAAAATGTATAGCTATAGACAACACACGAGCATGAGCAGGGTCAGTTACAGCAATAATACAGGGGTCATTAACCTAAACAATTGCTGTCCAGTCTCCAGCTGTGCACCTGCTTGACAATAAAAGTGGGTTCATTTAAAAACATTTACACTAAACATTTCTATTTCCCTGAGAGGAAAAAAGTAAATGAGGACAGCGAGAGGACCGGACATAGACATGTGCTGCAGAGCTGAGTAAACATACTCATTGTGGCTTCACTATCTTTCACTTCACTACCGCAGCTTTCTCTTTGCACACGTGTGTTGAGAATCAATCAGTCTGGCTTGCTTAAAGTTGAAGGTTGTTATTACATGATCTGTCAAACTTTGTCTCCTCTCTGTTTACTCTGTGAATCACCAGTGAGCTTTCCTTGTATAGGACAAAAGTGATGGTTAACCTTTTATTGTTGTGGGTTTTTTCTTTCACCATGTTATGTAATATATTGTAAATGTTATGACCAGTGCAATATTGTATGATTGTAAAACCCTTTTAATTGCTACACTCGCTATTAAGGAAGCTATTAAAGCTATAAAGCTTTGCTTTGCAAGCCACCAAATACTCACAGAAGCAACTGAACTACAGCAACAGGGAGAAATTACTAGGAGAAATCTAGTTTGATAAACTAAGCTACAGAGCTTTACCAAACTTTACCAAAGTACTTTATTAAAAAATGATCATGTGATACAAAATTATGACAAAACATAGCACAAAGAGGTCACATGCCTGGGAAAAAAACACTTGTTCACAGATCATAAATAAGCAAAAACTACCACTCGTAGAAAGTGCCAGGAATGTCAGCTTTGGCTCTGTATACAACGTCCAAGCTGGATTCATACTTAGCGCTACTAGAATGCAACAACTTATGTTAATAATTAGCAATAATGGATATTTATGACTTATCAAGCCAAGAGACTGCTTGAGTATTAAGCTAAGGAATTAAGATTGATATTTTCTCCAAACAGAAAACAGCTTGACATCTTCTAGTACGCAACAAAACAAGCCATTACACGCTGTTATGTGCACATTTCCTGAACCCTCAATGACTATTTAAATGAATACATGTTGCAAATTATCCTTTGGGTTCATGAATGTTTAGGAAACATTTCAACCCAATCTAGTGAAGAATAAGCAATTGGTGAGGCTATAAAATCACATGCAAAGAATTACAACAAGTATTACATTAAGCTCTGAGGGCCAAACTTCAAAATTCATAACTTAAAATGTATTTGAAGTATAAACAGCACTAGGATTGTGCAAGGTTCCATGAAATTAATACAAGTTTTAAAGTTGTGCAAAAACCATAACTCGAACTGGGAAAAGTTGAGCTGGCATAGAATGACCCATATTCCAGTTTTCTTTTCTTTTTATGGCCCAAAGTTGTTGTTTGACATTGTTTTGTGTAGTTAACTACGACTTAAACCACTATGCAAATATGGGTGTAGTTGGACAACCAGCAAAATAAAGCAAACATGTAGTCAACCTCCTAGTTTTATTACGTGATGTTGTTCCCTATTCCAAAAACACTGACAGCACCAACACATAAGTGCGTCTTTACTTTTGAGTAGATCAGTTGGCGACTTTAAATGGAAATAATACAACCCTTTATGTATTCATAGCCTTAATTTTATTCATGCACTCATGAAATTGTCCTCTATATTTTGCTGCTCCCTTACCAATAAGGATGTGCAGTGTCTAGTTTCACCAGCAGGCTGTGCTCTATGCAACAATATATCCACTGTATGGCACTGAGTGGTCTCACTGCTTCTATTTGTGCAACCATCAGTCAGTCAGACAGGAAATTTGTAATGTAGGTTTTTTTTTAAAATGGTAACATTTTATTAAAAAAGTATCAACATGTTGATTTGCAGCAGGTACAATGAGTGATGGTCTAAGGTACCCTGACGCAGTTACAAACTACATGCCTGTGTACCTGAAACTAGATACAGCGACGAAAGACATGTAAAACATTTGTGCCAAATGAAAATGAGTATGAATTTTCAGAAAGGGAAAATGTCCCTCACTGTGGCTGTGCAGGAATGTGAAGGCTCTTAATCTTAATCCTTGGAATTTGTGAGGGGGCAAAGCTGATTGTGTGACCTGCTGCCTGGCGGCCTGAACCCCCCACCGGTCAGTGGACTAATAGAGCATTTCTTGATAAGTTTGCACCGAGACATGCTGTTATAACTGAGACACACTGTTACAACTGAGACACACTGTTATAACTGAGACACACTGTTCCATGTTTGAGGTCTTCATCAAAGCAATCCAGCAACTCTATCGAATGAGTGTGGCTGATTGCAGGTTGGGATCAGTGTCCTGCTGTTACATGTGTTTTTTGCAAGTCTTATCAGTAGATTTATAAAAGGCAATTTCGACCTTCCTTTGCATCTCATATTTTACCTTGTGAGAAAAAAAAAAAACAGGCCTAGTTTGGAGTTACTAATCTGTCTCCCCTCCTGCTCCCCCCTGTTCTCTTGTTGCTGTCCCCCTCCTGGACTGACTGGCATGTGTGCAGAATGAAAATGTGAGAGGCCTTTTGTCCCGCTGGTTTCAAGTAAGTGCTCTGCCCTCAGACAGGAGAATAGGAGCTTTGGGAGAGCAGGTTTTCCTCTTCTCAGTAGGAGGAGAGACACATGGCTGCTTAAAGAGGAGCAGAAGAAGAAGAAGAAGAAGAAGAAGACAGGGGAGACTCCAGTCCCCATCAGCCTTGAGATGCACTAGGTATTTTATTTAATCTCCTCAGTAGTTGCTCTGACTTAGTCATTTTGCTATCTTTTGCTATTAATGTAACTTTTGAAATCAGGAATTCCTGTGAAAAGACCAGGGCCTCCTGGCCAAGAAATATCAGAGTTTAAAGGCGAGCTGCGGTTTGGGTGGAAGTATTAACAGGCTAAACCTGACGGGGGATTATTGAGCTATGAGGTGAAAACACACTGACTGGTTATTTGGTCACTTTATGTCACGCTCAAGTTTTCAAAGGACAAATAAGTTGTCATCGGAAACCATTTTCTCTCTGATATGGATTCGACCTGCAGCTCCTGATGTTTACTGAGCTGAGAGGATTGTGAGGAGAAGACGCTGCTGGAGTTTACACAGGTACCTGTTTTTACTCACTTTGCACTTGAGGAAATGTTTCAACACTATGCAACTGCTTGAGATTAGATTTGATACTGATTGTAAAAATATTTGTTAAACATTACAATGTATATCACATCAAATCAGACATTTTTTTATAGTAATCGCTAATTACTGAGAATCTGAAGTACTTGATAGGTCCAATATTATATGCTTTGATACATAATAATGCAGTAGATTGTTGTTTCCAGTGATGAATGAACAGGCTGGGGAACTATGATGTGTGACCTGACCATTTATGTTCGAATTACTTATATTTTGGGGGGCTTTTTTGTGCCTTTACTGTATTAGGACAACTGGAGATAATGACAGGAAAGGGGGGAAAGAGAAGGTGGATGACATGCAGCAAAGGGCCCAGATAAACATAAACTGAACTGACTGTCAAAACTGATTATTTCCAACAAAATGATGAACACACAGCTTCTAAATATCTCTCAAATTAACACACTTCCATGAAATGCCATTTACATATATGTTTTGGCTTCATGAGGCCGTGTAACATATTCATGTGTAGAAATTGTTTTCTTTCTTGGTCCCAAAATAGGTCACAAGGTCACAAAGACATCTGACCTATTGTAATACAATATTGTGATTATAGCACAGTAAATAAACACTGCATTGACACAATTTTAATCAGATTTTTATAATTACAATTATAGAAAATGTATATATCAGTTATATGACACGAGTGGCTCAATTCTTTTAAAGAAATTAAACATCGTGTTAGGATGGCTGTGTGGCGTCTGGATATTTGAAGCAGGAGTCTGAGGCAGAGGTTTGGTGCAGACCAAAAGCGGGTGTTTATTTTCCCCAACATTTAACATACAACAGAACTACATTATGACGAGCTGCATGGAGTCCTGGCAGTGGCAGTGCTTGCTGGAAACTGGCTGCTTTATATATAGCCTGCCACTGCCATTATCTTCTACCCCTCCCACAGTATAGGGAAATATGCGCCACACCTGACAGAAAACTAACACAACAAACACAAATACATCAGAATACATCTACATTATACTAATATAAAGTATTCTACCTGATCTTATTTTATCTTACACCATACCAGTCAATCCTAGCAATCCTGACATACAAACTAAAGTCCCAGACACCCCTACACCAATCAACAGGTGGTATCTCCTGGAACCTTTAAATTTGTGCTTGGTTGACCTGGGTACTCTTTTGCCCAGAACACCCTGAAGATGAGACACAACAGGTGAGTGAACTTGCATTCAAATATCACACATAGTCAGCCACAAATCAGTAAACTAAAATGTTGTATGTAGTGCTTTATACCATTACTTCATTACGTTTAACTAACTGACAAACTGAATGTGTGTTTGTCTTCCAGGAAACCTTTCACCACTGAGGAGGTATCTACTTAACAGCATCAGCAAAATGTAACAATTTCAATAAAACAATTCAATCTTCTGGTTCAGTGTCTTATTCTATTATTAACTGTTAACATTGTGCTACACAAAGTGATAATGAAAGGACCTTCATTACACATCGTCTCTCAGCCCAGCTCCTGGTCTTTATGCTAAGCTACGCTAATCAGCCTAATATTTACTGTACAGATATGACAGAGGTGTCATCTCCTTTAGCTCCCAGCAAGAAAGGGCATACGCTCATTTGCCAAAATGTTGAACTATTTCTTTAAGTACATCTACCCTTCACTTTGTGTTCATACTGTATACAAATAGCGGTTTCCTGGGCGAGAGTCCTGTGCACATTTGACCCCGACCATCTGTCCCCGACCTCCTCCCTATGTCCCTCCCTTTTCATTTGTACTTTTTATGATTGTTATGTTGATGCAACCACTTTGTGGAAGCTATTGGGTATCCATAAAAGAATAAAGCATAACAAGAGAATGTTTGCCCGACCCTCTCATTCTATCTATTGCGTACTGTGTGTCTGCTTTTCTTGCAGTGCCTTGAATGCAGGTAGATAGAGCGGCAGACAAACGTTGAGTGCAGGATGGAGGAAGCAGCAGAGGACAGAGGCAAGATGACCAGCCAGCAGGCTCTGTGTGACCCTGACAAGAAGACCAGTAAACGCCCTGGCATCTCCACTCTCAAAGTACTAAAGCTGTCTGTAATCAAAACTTTGCTGTTGGGTACTTGTAATTCTGTTTTTCTTGACAGGCTTAAGTTCATTCTGTTGATGCACTTTAGATGAAAACGTGTTACAAATCTAAAAGGTAGCGGTGGTGCAGTTGTTAGTTCTGTCCCCTGACAGAAGGTTCAAACCTCGATAAGCATGTAAAAAGATGGATGGATAGATGCTTATAATGTGAGACTCACATCAGTTGTTGGTCACTTTCAGAGATATGCTTCCCCCAAAGTAGGTGAAATCAAGTCAAGAGCTGATCTTATGTTGTTCTCAATAATCTTTGCAGGCCACATTTCTCCTCTGGATAAGCCTCACCATCAGTCCTGAGCACAGCTTTGTCTGATTGCAGCACTACATCAGCATGTGCAAAGTTAATGGAGCATTTCTCCCAAACCACATCTATACAACAATTTCATTCCTTATGGGCCTTAGCTCAGTCTGGAGGGTATTGGGTTGAAAAGCAAATATTCAAAATCATCACCAAATAAAGCCTAAAAATAGCAAAAAATGTACCAAACTGTATCAGCAGCTTTATCTGGCTGCTCTGGTTTTGCAGTTTCTGTTTCACATTCTTTAATCTAAGGATATTTTTAAAATATAAACTGATTACTCAACCCTTACTCCAAATCAGACGAGGAGGTGGAGTACACGGAATTATACATGGTGTTACTTATTAGACAGCACATTGATTCATGTGCTCTAATTAGGGTTTTCATGAGTATTTAGAGCCCAAGGTGGTCCATACCTGTCAGATTGAGTCAGGTTTAAGCTGAGAATGAAAGCCTCTGCAGCAATACAGCATGATAAGTGAAATTCTGTACATGCAAAACATGCAGGAGATTTCCAATAATCCGCAGAGGGACTTAACTTAGCAATAAAGAGACTGCAGGGTGCCCACACACAGAGTAAAAACCAAAGACTGTGGAGGCTGTGATGTAGGAGGCAGAACTGTTTCAAGGCATATGTCAGCGGCATACAGAGTGCATGTAAAATCAGCTCAGCGACATGTTAATAATACAGCATATCGAAACACAACTTTGATAAACAGCCAGAAACTTGTCATTTTTGGGACTGAGTGTGTGTGAGGATCATGTGCATAAAACTATATTCAGTTCTCAATCCAGAGTAAAGTAAATTTGAGAGTAAATGTAATGCCCAACAAAAAGAAGGTCTTCAAACCCAGACAAGATATGCATTTTTTAGATCATTTTCTATTTAGTTTTAAGTGGCTGTAATCGATATTTGTGTGAGATAACGTGAAAACATTCTGATGATGTGAAAGAGGGCGCTAATACTGACGACCCTACGGAGAATTAACACCTGAATATGCAGCTCTGCTAAGAGTCAAGGAGCTTTATAGCAAGTTCTATCCCAGCGATTAGCTGTCCGACCTGCAATGATATGCACACAGCGGTGATCAAGCCGCCCACAAATGGCAAAAGATTTTAGATTATTTAAGATTACTTCCTCGTTGTAGTATGTCCTTGACAGCATTTATGTTTTATCAGAGTAGATAAATATATTTTTTTGACTTGTTTTTCCCTTTGTGTTTTCTAGTTATTTATTGTGGCGCTGTCCTTCGCCTGTTTCTCCAAGGCTCTGACGGGAACCTACATGAAGAGCTCCATCACTCAGATTGAGAGACGTTTTGACCTCTCCAGCACGCACATTGGACTCATAGATGGCAGTTTTGAGATGGGTACCATCTGTTTGTTGACTTAACCCAAATCATTTGTGCACCTGATCAGGTCTTTCTTTTGTGTCTCCTACGTTTTCAGTTTGACTGTGCAGCTTATGATTCACTGAATGTATTTTTTCTTTCTTCTGCTCTCTCCTTCTGCATTTTTGTTGTTGCTGGAGGTAGGCAACTTGCTGTTTCTTGCGGTGGTGAGCCATTTTGGGGCCAAGCTGCATCGACCCAGACTCATCGCCATGGGTTGTTTTCTCATGGCTGTAGGGGCCTTTCTCACTGGGCTCACACACTTCTTCATGGGACGGTAAACATTAACAAACACCTGATTTAAGAAACTTTTGAAAAACAAAAATATGGAGAAAGACCTCCAAATGATCCTGTTAATGTCTCTTTGTGGCACTGCTGGTTTCTTACAGCTACAAGTACGACACAGTCATTCAGGTTTTCCAGAATGACAGTGTGAATATAGTGGCTTGTGTGGAAGATATACCCGAAATTCAGATAGAGCCCTCTGTGGAAGACAACGCAGGTAAAAATGATTTCCACTCATACATCACTGAGTTGAATTCCCATTCCCATCTAAATCTGAAATAACCAATCATTTTTATGCAGGGAAGACACTCAATTTTACACTTCATGAAAAGTCTTTGGTGCAATTTTTGGTGCCATGGCAGCTTTCGCTAACAATTAGTACGTAGGTACCTTTAGGTGTGAGGGAACACTGTCTCATTTTTGTAGTCGCTACTAGATTATTTGTAAATTGGTGGCAGGCTTTTCAGAGGCGCATTTCTCCTCTTCTCTTTTCTAATTACACACACAGCTAGTCTTTATGTAACATATAGGCTTTTTATGTGTTCCTGGATAAGCTGGACTTATCTTCTGCAACAATGAAGTAAAAAAGGACCATATACCTGTTTATAATCTGTCATGAGGGACTTCTCTGCTGTGTGTGTGTGTGTGTGTGTGTGTCTGCTCATCTCTGTGGTATAAATGGGCCGATTTAAAAACACATTTACAAACAGCAGTGACACTATTTCTAATGGATTATCTCATGGCAGAGAAAATATAAGATGCCAAAGCGATCCCTACAGATCACGAGCCGCCTACGGAGCTCCACACGCGGTGTGTCTGAGCAGCCTTATAGGTTGACATGGGCACCGTAAGGATGCAGCCAGTGCTTTGGTATGCTTCTGTCTCCCCAGCATGATATGGAGAGGGCAGAAAAGAGTACCGGCAGGTTGTAAGACGTGCCGGTACACAAGAAAACGTCATGGTACATCAATGAGTAAAAATGTAAAATGCCGGGACTGCCTACCGGTCAGAAAGGCATATTCATATTCATCTACTGGCAGTGGGAAAAGAGCGAAAAAACCCTTGTTACATCAATAATTAAAAGGTCACATATGAGCTTGTATCTTGCCCTGAAGAGGACATGTAGCACAAGAATTACAAACCTACCAATAAAACTTTGCAACTGTCAGATATGCCAACCCTTTCTGTTAAACCTCTACACATAGAGATAAAATATACAACCTGAGGTCAAGGCTAACTATACTAAATGCCTTTGCTATGATCTCTGAACAAGAAACCACAACAGTAGCACATACAGAGTCCGCCTGAACATGAAACCTGGCTAAAACCCCCATCAAGCCACTGGCTTTCTTTCAACCATCCCCGGAATGCACTGACCCTGGTCTGACCTTCAAGCCACTCACCTCCTGTGCTGTGTACCACTCAACCCCAATGCTAAACCTCCTGTGTGGCTGATAAATCAAAACTTCTGTAATTATAAAAGGACAAATCTCCCCATCCCTGCTACTAGAACTAAACAGAGACATCTCATTCACGTGCTTGCCACAACAGCACCAATGATCAGTCTGTGTGTGGACTGCAAAGCACAACAACAAGAGCTGAAAGCTGGAAAACGAAAGAGACTGAATTATATGTGGGACAATCAGGTCTTACGGCATCACTGAGAAAGCAGACATTGGTAATATTCATTGTGATAAATTCAGCTTGGACTCGTATCTGTCTATGTATTCTTCAATGTTTTGAGGAGCAGCTTTTGTTCCAATCAATACTAGTTCCCTGAGATGAACTTCAGCTGAAATGTTGCGTCCGTCTTTCTATTGTAGAGCCATAATTAATTTCTCTTCTCACAGAAACATGTCATACAACCGCAGAATGCAATGTATTGATCTCGTTCAGCTATTCTGATGAGATGTATTTAGAAAGCAACACAATATAGAAGTCACCCTCAGTGCAGTGGTGTACAAGCTTAAAGCCACATCCTATTATTGATATTGAATGAACTCCACATTGTATTCATACTTTTGGTTTTGAGGTAGTCCGTACATACAATTGAGGCAGCAGACTTTATTTTCTATTTCACAATAACATGCTGGAGGGATTCAATACAAAGTTCGGTGTTTATTTTAAATTCAACTTTTGATAAAGTCTTTCTGTTAGTTACAAAATAAAGCATCTGTGAATGATGCAGACAATACATACACACAGAGAACATGCACACACTTGCATTGTGGTGGTGATTCGAACTAAATGTTAAAACTTATTTGTTGACTTGCGTATTTTCTATGTGAAAAACATTGGGCCGTATTTAAACGATCTATGACGCATCGTCTAAAGCGCATGGCGCAAGTGCGTTTAGGGCGTGTCCTACTCCCCTTTGCTAGTTAAACAACAAATAATCTGGGCGCAAAGTAAGAAACAAAGAGCTTATATTTAGACTCTGAATTAGTCACTGGTGTGTTTTGGGCGTAACATAAATTAAACCAATCTGAATTTCATCTTCCATTCCCTTTAAGACCCAGGTGCGCCAGGACCTGGCCCTTTGCAATTGAAACAGCGGCACTCATCTTCTCTAAGGGATAGGTATGTGGTCCTCGGCTGCTGGACCCTCTGCGTCTGCCTGTATGAACCTGAAAATTAGCATAATATGACCTCTTTAAATCTCCTGACTCGCCGACAGGAATTGGTCAGGATCCAATGTTCACAAAGATCACACACACAGTTTAGATTCGTACAGTAAAATTGTTCGGTGTGAGGCAGCCATCCTCCTGATGAATCCCGAGCTCCAACAGAGCTGTCAAAAAGTATTTATTTCATATGATAAAAGTTTAATTCTGTTTCCTTCTGGAGAGTTTACTCTGCCCTGTCAAGTTTATAACTTAGCTTTTAGTTTTACTGCTTAAATGTTCCACGATACTTGCTGATATGTGACATTACTGTTTGCGTGAACGCATATAAAAATGACTGAAGGCAGCCTCTCTAGTCATTAAAGCAGAGTGTACACGTGTTGTGAACCCATCTGTGTAGGCACATCTTACCATCTGAATAATGCACCCTTTAAATAGCAGTGAAAAGTCACTTTCTGCTGCCTGAAGATAGAAATGCGCCATCAACGCGTCTGACCACACCTCATTTTCAGACCAACATGCCCAGGGCACAGGCAGGTTTTTCTATTCACACAACTTGTTTATCAGATTGCAAAAGTGAAATACATTAATTTCCTTGTTTGTGTGTCTTTATGGAGCCTGTGTGAGAGAATCTGGTTCACATATGTGGATCTATGTGTTCCTCGGGAACGCACTGCGGGGGATTGGAGAGACTCCGGTCACACCTCTGGGCATCTCCTACATCGACGACTTTGCTAAAGCTGAAAACTCACCCTTCTATATCGGTAAGATAACACTGCTTATTTTCAGTTTCTAGAGTTGTTTCTGAAATAGTGCAGATGTCATACTGTATATTATGTTAGTCAATAGATAACCTTCTTCGTCAGACTAATATTTCTGTTACACAAGTTTTGTGTGATTATTTTGTGATGTGCAGCTTGTCTCCAGACCATTACTCTCCTGGGCCCCATGTTTGGTTTCCTCCTGGGCTCCTACTGTGCCAAACTCTATGTCGACATTGGATATGTTTCCATGGGTAAGCGCAATGAATTTGTTTTGGTAGAAGTGTGTGTCATTAGTTATGGTTAGTCGAGTCTAGTCTCTAAGGCTGCCTTTATCTATCGTGTAAAATCAAGAATTCATTAGCTGTGCTTACATGCGTCTATCTGATATTTAACGTTAAGTACTATTTATTTACAGTAGATAAAAAATGAAAAATAAGAAATGCATAGCCAGCCAGCCAATTTTGATCCATTATGTGTGTTTGATCTCTTTACTTAGCCTCCATGTAAGCAGTTTAGTTGGATTCTCTAACCAGAATGATTTGAATCGGGTTGAAAAAATATTGTTCATGTAACCACAGATACTGTTAGACAACTGGTTAATTCAAGTAGACGTGTATCTGCTCCATTAGAGGCACGAGGCCAACAACTATGCCTCTTGTGTAGACCGTTTTTTGGCTGGAACTTAGTGTTTTGACAGAGGAGACGTGGTGACTATGTCTGGAGCTTTGGTTCAGACTGATTTTGACTCGACCTGCTGCTCATGATACAAAGGTCAGACACGACTATAAAAATAGGCTGCACACCTGTCAGGGCAGGTTAGTGAGAACTTTTCTGAGTGTCCCTTTGAGGCATTGTCTCGACTCTCACAGATAGATAAAATCAATAATTTATTCATCAAATAAACTCAATTAGACCACCTAAAGTGTGCTGTGTTCCTACCAGAGTGGAGAGTGTCACATCCCAGATAATTAGGATGCAATTAGTGAGTTTTTTCCCAAATTAAATCCGATCCCTTCACACAGAGGAAGTGACAATTAAATTAGTTTCCTCCTTCTGCTGTGCACTCACTCAGAAACTCTTTTGTGCCATCCAGAAAGTGTAACCATCACTCCTAAAGATGCCCGCTGGGTGGGCGCCTGGTGGATGGGCTTTCTGGTGTCGTCCGCCCTGCTGCTCATCTCCAGCATTCCCTTCTGGTTCCTGCCCCGCTCTCTGCCAAAGCAGGGGGGAGACAAGGGAAGGTGTGAGAACCCAGACGCGACAGAGGACACCTTCAACAACAATCACAACCTCAAACTGACTGACATTGCTAAAGGTTGAGACAATCATCTCCATATTCACATAACAGAACAGTGATGACACTTTATTGGATTTCCAGTTAAAAGTTAGACTAGTCTAGTTAGACTTGGTATTTTACTAAATTACAGTGTGCAGGTTTATAGTGATTGCTTGTATTACTACTGGATGTCCTTCCACAGGGTTTCTTCCCTCACTGAAGCGCCTGTTGGGAACTCCTGCCTACTTCCTGCTCCTCTGTGGGAGCGTCCTGAAGTTCAACTCTTTCATCGGCCTGTTCACCTTCAAAGCCAAATACATGGAGCAACAGTTTGGACAGTCTGCATCCAGAGCCAACTTCCTCATAGGTAAAAAAAAAAGAAAAAAGAATTGCATTAATAAAGTTGACATGTGTGGAAAACCTCCAACATTCGCATGTATGCTCCTCCGATCACAGGGCTATCGCTGAAAAATTGTATAAATAGTATTAATGGGATAATGGTAAATGCTAAAATGTTGATATCCGTAGAAAAGTAGAGAAGAGTCATAAAGTCAGCAAACTGACTAGGTATCAGTTACACATCATTATGTAAATCCTAAGTCAGCTAATGTTAGCTCAAATTAGCCATTGTAAACTTGTGGTCATGAAAAATAGGTATAGCTAAAGCAGCAGTACTGAATTGAGCAATAGTACATTTTATTGTTTATGAATTCAAGCTTTCATTTGTAAAAAGAAGAATGTGTTCTTTCTAAGGAGAGTTAGTCTATATGAGATGTCATGTTTGTCGCAATTTTCATATTTTGATAGCCAGGCGAGGGATGTTCAGCTGGTGGCAAACTAGTTGCCACTAAATCCTACACACACACTTTTAAAGATAGACTGACCACCTCTCACTTAGGAGCCCAAAACTCATTACTTACTCAAGGCTAAATGTTTGATTCTGTGTGTACAAACTGTAAGAAACTTAAAAAAATAACCAAAGTTGTCTATGATTTGGCGGTACTTACACCTTCGATAAAGTTCAAGGGGTCAAAAGTCAGAATTCAAGTCAGCAGTGCCTGGTGTCTCATGAAACACTACCATCTCTCCAACACTTCTACTCAAAGCTTAAAGGAAAAAAATGTTGTTTCCCTTGTTTTCTTCCTTCTAGGTGTGCTGAACCTTCCAGCTGTGGCAGTGGGGATCTTCCTTGGAGGGCTGCTGATGAAGAGGTATAAACTGAGTCTGGTGTCAGGAGCGCAGCTGTCCTTTGCCACATCATTCATGGCGTACCTCCTCCTGCTGCTGCAGTTTGGTACCAAGTGCGACAACATTCCTGTGGCTGGGCTCACCATCTCATACAACGGGTCAGTGCTGAGGCATGACGAGTATATGAAGATGCTTTAATAAACCAAAATAATGTAACATAGCAACTCCTTTTTCAGCCTCAAAACACAATAATGCTGATATTTCTAGAGGCACCACCTGCAGCCAGTGTGAAACATAAACCCTCTTTGCTCTGCAGGACGCAGAGTGTGTCATCCAACAGTGATATGCTCTTCTCAGAGTGTAACAGAGACTGCTCATGTTCAGCAGAGGAGTGGGACCCCGTGTGCTCAGACAGCGGCATCACCTACATCTCTCCATGTATGGCTGGCTGCCTCGGCTCCAGTGGATACGGCAAGAAAACAGTAGGGCTGCACACTGTTGACGCACACTAAACCTGCTCATCAGCCTGTCTGAGGAAGATTTTTGAATCTGATGAGTGTAAAATTACTTGACCACTTACAGGTTTCACAATCCAAAGAGTGATCTGCAATTGTGCAATGTGAACTTTTATAACAAGGAAATTTCCAAATAATTAACATTTGAGCAGCATGTCCATAAACGGACTGGACATGTTTATCAGCAGTACCATGCAGCCCACAGGGTTCATTCCAGAAAAAACACTCCTCAGTAGCAAAGCCAAGGAAATGAAAAGTTAATCATGAAAACCCCAAGATGAATAAGAGTATTTATTCCTTCAATTTCTCTCTCTGTTCAGCAGCTCTGTGAAATAGTGGAATAATTAAAGCATGTTCATTTCGCTACACTTACTACAAAGTCTTTTCAGTTTATCTGTAGTAGTTAATATTTCATTATAAGTTTGATTTCCATTTGTTTTAAGGCCCCACATATCAGAATTATGTATTTAATCACATCTGTCACCTAATTTAACAATAACATTTATTATGTCATGAAAGTTTATTAGAATTCGATGGCAGCAGAAAGTGGAATCAGCAAAGCATGTATCGTGTTCAACCCAAATTATAACTGGGTGGCGCCACACTTATTTCCAGTAAATCCTCCCACTACATTGCAGTTTGTATATCTTCACCAGGTCTTTCACAACTGCAGCTGCGTGTCCGCCTCCTACCCAGCGGGCAGCAGTACGTCTGTGAGGCTGGGCCAGTGTCCTCATGCCAAAGACTGCACCCGAAGCTTCACCTCCTACATGGCTGTGTCTGTTCTCAGCTCCTTTATCAACTCTCTGGGAGCCACACCAGGCTACATGGTCATCATACGGTCAGTGTCTGGAAATCATGCTAACTGGGATATAATAATAATATATATAATAATGTTATTGTTAAAACAAACTTATGATTCGAGCCCAGTGAGCTGTGAGGGACATCACCCATCAAGCATGGTCGTAACCAAATGACATACTAAGTTTTACCTGGCCAAAAATTGAAGTGAGGAAATAGTTAGGAGCCTTCCATTGGACAATTACTGCAGTGATTAAAATGTTTCAGCTGGCAACAAGTTATTTAACCCTAACTGATGCAGTGAGTAGCTTCTCATTTCATAAACATTTCATGTCGGAAGACATATCCTGTGGTCATGGAAAAGATGTTACTCTATTTCAGAAGGGTCAAATTATTTGCCTGCATCAAGCAAAGAGAGCTAAGGGAGATTGCTGAAACTACTAAAATTGGGTTCAGAACTGTCCAACGCATTATTAAAACCTGGAAGGATAGTGGTGAACCATCATCTTCAAGGAAGAAATGTTGGGGCAGTGTTATGATCTGGGGTTGCTTCAGTTGATCAGGTCTAGGTTCAGCTACTAAACCTGAGCTGGTGTATTTGACGAGTTGGGAGTGAGAGTGTGTTGTACAAACATGGGCGAGGTATCAATCTTATCATCTAATTCTCAGCAAGAAAGCAAATAAACATATTACCCAAATGCCAAACTCTTCCTGTGAAGACACTCTGGCACAGCAACATTCTGTTTTGTAATTGCAGTTGCATCTCACCAGAGCTCAAGTCCCTTGCGCTGGGTATACAGACCTTGGTAACTAGGACTCTTGGTAAGCTTCATTACTTCCACTTGCATGTCAAGTACAATTTTTTACTTAACAATATGGTGCACAAAAATGTGAGTAGTTACTAATGCATGAGTGAGGAACTCATTTAATTTTGTTTCCCTTTTTTATTTGGACTTTTTGATTTTTAATGATAGTACTGTGTCTTATCCCTTTGGTAAAAATGTCACCTTTAGTCTTGTTGCACATTTTTGTTTTAGTTTTTGATATGTGGCAGTCAAAATAACATAATGTGATATATACTGTATTGACAGGTACCACTGTAATGTTGTAGCAGTACATATCTTGTTGGTATGTTATCTGTAGGTGGACTTCCTGCACCAGTGTATTTCGGAGCCCTGATTGATTCAACTTGCCTGAAGTGGTCGATCAAGAAGTGTGGGGGCCGGGGGGCATGCCGCATTTATGACTCCGCTATGTACAGGTACGCCATGGACTACAAAAATGTGGTAATAGTAAGTCATTGCTATTCTGAATTTGGTCACAAGTGTTGGGTGTTACTTTAGACTCTATAACAATAAAGATTTCTTTGATTGGCTCTATTTTCAGGATCATCTTCCTGGGTCTGATCACTTGTCTCAGCGGTTCCTCGTATTTCTTCATCATTGCCGTCATCATCCTCCTTAGAAGACAATTTCGGAAACCAGAGCGAGAAACGGAGACGCCGCGCAAAAAACAAAAAAAGGAAATTGAACTTCAGGCCCCATCAAATCCCACTGAGAAGAAGCCTCGCACTCCTAAACCTCAGAAACTCATGCCTCACGCTCCCAAAGTATGTGCAAGGATCACAGTGGAACTGGAGGAGGGAGGGGAGGTTCAAGGAACAGAGCAGCTCCCCCACGATGGCAGACTCATCTCTACAAATAGCACCCAGGAGAGGCAACAGCTCAAATCCCTGACAGAGATCACTGTTGAGTTTACTCCTCTTCCAAGTGTGGAAGCAAAGATGGAGATGGACGGGCAGGAGGAGGAGATGAAAGAGGGAATTGAAGAGTTTTGCAAAGAGATGCATGCACAGTTGGATAAAGAGAAGCTGGATCATCAGACAGATGACAAGAACAAGTTGGAGAAAGAAACTACACAAAGTAAAGAAACCGACAGCCCACAAAACTAAGATGTTCATCTATGTTGTCTCAAACACAGGGTCAGACAAGGCCAACTAGAACCATTCTAGAGATGTCACTAAGTTTGGCACATTTAAATGAAATGTCAAGAGGGATTGCTTTTTCTTAGCATGGTTTATGCTAACAGTATTTTTCCCTTTTGTATTACCAGATAGAGCTATCAGTGGTGCCATTTCCACAGCTGTAGAAACATAGTACAATACTTGGTATAAAAATGGAATAGCACTGGACGTGCACATTGAACAACAGTCCCAAATACTGACTGACTTATATGATCATGATTACAAAGCCCAGACAGAAAGGCTTGAAACTTTCGGGGCAAACTGACTGTTTCTCTTTATGTCAATAAATAAACTCTTGAATATGTTATATTATTGTCAAATTAAATTGCGCAGTCTCAAAAACATACATGAAAACAGTGTTAACATCATGCTGTGAACACAAATAATGTGAAAATTATGTTCCTGTTAGCTTCCTTCCTTACAGGTTGTTTATGTGCTAAAAGTACAAATTAGGAACACAGTTTTCAGATGTAAGCCATTGTTAATTAAACCTGCATTGATTGTTTTTTTTTGGCCACTTGGGTGCAGTGCAACAAGCTGTGAATGCAATATTGTCTCATCACCACCTGATAAAGTTGAAGGACAATTGTGCTAGCAAAGAGTGTCTTATTTACAACTTGAGCAGACACGGAGCATCAATAGCATTCATTTGAGTCGTGTTTCCGGCCACTTGATGAACGTCGTCCCATACTAACTCTCTTGGTTTGCTCCCCAACAATATTTGGCTATTTAGCTGCTAAATGCTCCATTACGTTCCCCTGCTAGTCGCTAACTTTAGCTCTGTGTACACAGAGATTGCACAGTAGCCTACAGCTGCAATGAAGACCCTTCTTGTTGATTTTTCACTCTTCACAACGGCTGCATTATACCGCCTGTGTGTGATTTTAGATAGCATGCCTGCATCCCGCAAGCAAAAGAGGGATGACAATGGTATCGCCGTCTAGTATTACATGGCAGTAACAATCCTTTACCAGCTCTGTTAAATGCTGCTTAATACCATCCTCTACTTGATGGCTAAATAGCTCCCAGATTTTGCTTTGTCTCACCAATTTTCAGACATTTTCCATTTTTGATCTTTGAGTTAGCTGCTTACTGCGGCTAGCTGCTTTTTAAATGTCCTGCTGGTGAATCACACACATAACACGTCTTCAAAACGTCACACCCCTGTCCTGTTCTACCAGAATTTACGCTGATGAGAGCTGTGAGATTTTACCAAAATAGAAAAAGTTTCAGGCCATTAAAAACCAAAATAATCAGTTAAAAGATGCTAAAGGTCTGTAGAGTGGAGAGAAACCGCAGAGTTGGCTGATAAATCTGTGGGTTTTTCACTTTGAGCAACTCTTTTCACATTACATGAGTTTTTCTGATCTGTTGTTCACATGAAAATATTGATAATAGCCACTTTAGACCAGAACAGACCTCATACTTTATCTGAGCTGACTAATGTTACATTTATGTACAGAAGAGGAGATATCAGTGGTGTAATAAGGCTGGAGGAGTAACTGCATGTTTGTAGCAATATTTGTCGGGAAAAAATACCCACTTGCATTTCTGACCAAGGAGTCATTTATTTCCATGCACACAAACAACTGGCATTTGTTTTCCTGGTACAGGTAGGTGTTGGTGACGTTAACGGTTTATTTGTGTCTGTGGGTGCATCATGGGCCAGGAGGAGACCATACACACTGCTTACAATTATGTGAGGACTCCTCTCTTGACTAAAAGGTTGGGCTGTTACACAGACAAGATCTCTGTGACCGTTGGTTCCCGTTGCATTCCTCATTCCTCATCACATCAGACATCAGTATTTGTATAATCCAATAGTGGACATATTCTCAGCTAATGAACATTTATTATCCACAGTGAGGCCACAGTCCTATTACCTTTACTGGCACTAGCTACTTATCATTCCCCGGGTGCCTTTTGATCCCTCTTACACCCATTGCTAGAGGAATACTAATAAAGCCAAATTGCGCTTGTGTTTTGGAGCTTTCAAGCCTAAATCTCTTTCTGCAATGAATGTGAAAATGAAAATAAAGCTTCCATAAGGAAGAGCACCTTCAAAGTATGAAAAAGGAAGGTTTTTAGGTTCAAGTTCACCTAACTTTCTGAAATCTAAGGGTTAGTTGTGTTATCAGTGGCTTTCTTTCTGTGACAGAAGCACAATATAACACTGCCATACATGCTACATCTGGCTTCACACAGTTACCAAAGTAAACCAAGGGACACAATACAAGATTAACATTACAGACATGTTTCCCCAGACTAAAGTTTATAAAAATAGACTTAAAATCCTACACACACCACCCACTTTCTTCTTCCTTTTCAACTCCCTTACTCTTCCTTTTCTGTCTTTCCTCTTACAATCTTGTGCACATTAGCCTTTCTAACCCCCTTCTCCTCATATTAACTGGAGTAGATAAATATTTAATGGGTCAATTATATATTAAATCAAATTATTATGATTTTTTAAACCAGCATTTGCCAATGAAACCAGATATAAAGGCATTAGCAGGCATTGACAGAAATTTGTTGTACATGGCCAATTTAGCAATTGTTTCATCTTTAAAATGTCAGATCAAACTTGACTGTGGAATCAGACTGTACATGCAAACTACATAATCTACGTGAATTACATTTGTCTTTGTCTGGAGTTACTGCAGGGTTTCTTGGGAGGCTTATGGGAAACACAAAGAGGTGTGAGTTGGACCTTGGTGGGTTTGGGGGTGTTACACGTCCATTAGGAGTGCACTATACCTCTCTGTTAGCTGAAAAGCTGCGGTGAAAACCCACCAGCACTTACCAGCAGTCTGCAGCCTGTGGTGCCATCTCATGAACACAGAGGTTCATTAGAAACATGGTCATGGTAATCATTTTAAATTTAATGTGTTCTGCCCTTGTGTTCTCTGATAATTACATTTTTACGAGCGCTTTTCTTTCAACCATTGGTTCAGTGTACCGATGGCTGAAATACCATTTTCTATTTAATCCACACACAGCTCTGCTTCAAGCTGAAAACGCTCTGCTCCCATGCAGCAGAGGTGGGTGTGGCTCACCTGGAAGAAGTTGATGTCATACTGTATAATTTCATGCGCCAATCAAAGTTTAGTCTGTAAGTCTGATGACCATTGTGTTTTTTTTAAATTCACAAATCAGATTTTTGGGCACATGGGTGCATTGGAAACAGGCTGTGAACACGAACAGTGACATCATCATCATCATCATGTTGATATGGCTAAATTTTAGCGAACAGTTTCCTAGTTAAGCGGTATGTCTGTTGCCAACAGCACGGTATCAGAAAACACAATAAGAAAGGAGCTTACGTACGTGACGTCAAGTTGCAGTTTGGCTAAGTTTTGGCTAAGTTTAGGCACAAAAAACTACTTGGTTAGGTTTAGGAATAGATCATGGTTTGATTTAAAAGAAGTACATTGATTACTTAATACCACAGCTCCTGTTTGGACATCCAGCCAAGGAGCCAAATTAACATTTATTTGGAGTCATGTTTCTGGTGACCTGAAACTTATAAGCCCAAGAGTCTATTTTTAGCTCTGTTTTTGGTCTCAACCAAGTCCTGAGGAAAATACCTGGTTGATTTATCTGCTAAATAGTTGACCAGACAGTCGCTAACCTGCTGGGCATTAAGTGTATGGTCAGTTATTAGGGCTATTTCATTGAAAACTGATGCCTGCTGAAAACAACAATGAGGACAGCGGTGCAAGTGAACCGCAACAATAAAGTTACAGCCAATAAAACTAAAACAATGAGCTAAAAGACGCTAAAACACTCTGTAGGGCTAAGAGGAACTGCAAAGTCGGTCGATAAATCTCTGTGGGTACAAGCAAAACCTTACATTACACGTTACGTGTAGTCAGTGGATCCATAAGTAGTGTAAATATATTGATTATAGCAGCTTTAAAGTTACAGAAAATGTATACTTTAAATAGTTTCCATGAAACTGTTGCAAAGAGACATGATGGCTAATCTCTTAAACTACTCAGAGTCCCAGGTCACGTGCTTATAAAGTGTTACTCTCAAGTTTTACCATCACTTCATTAATTAGTACTCGGTCAGTTGTTTGTGATGTGTCCTGTCAAAATAATGAGACATCATTCATTATTAATGATAATTCATCTTCACATTTATTATTCATTGTTGATGGAGCCCAGAGGGAGGCGGCAGGGCCAGAGTTTGGTGACCTGAAACTTCATTACGTGTCTCAAGGTAAATAGGAAGACAGCTTCCCTCTCCCTGGTGTGGGTTTATGATGGGTCAGTCCCATCGCAGACGCTGATGGCAATGATGACGAAGGTGATGATGAGGATGGTGACGTACAAAGATGCATGTGCGTGTGTGTGTCTGGTGTGTGTGTGTGTGTGTGCTTTGAAAATTTGCATTTTTCTGCAAGTGAACAAGTTTAAGAGTGTACATGAATGCTCAGCCGAGTGTGTGTATGACATATATAAGACCCTCTTGGACTTCCCTACACCCCCATACACCCCTCCTCCCCCTCGTCCTCCCCATTCTCTGTAAATGAAAATGCAAGGCTATATTTGGAGAGAGCTGATGTCACAAGTGGTTTGAGCGATGAGCCTATAACTGTTGGAGTCGGTTTGTGTGACAGTCTGACAAACCCTGGACTGCTCCAGTGACGGACTGGGATCTGCTGGCTACTGGGTAACACCACAGAAAGTAAGTACTCTGTCTCTATTAAGAGCTTAGTTTGTCTTTTTTTAACAGGACCTGTGTGACTCTTGTGTGTGTGGGCTGCTACTGGAAATGGATCACCTTTCAGTTTGTATAATAATAGTTTTCTTATAGGTTTGATACAATATTTAGCTAAATCTCTACCTATCACACATATTTTTAATATATTTAATGTTATGTTTGCATGTGTTATTGTTATGTTTGCATAAAATGATGTGGACGCAATTTGGGATTCTCTGTTTAACGTTAGAATGCATCAAAAGCCAACAAATACACAGAATGCCAAACAAAGATGCCAAAGATTTTCTAGTTTCAGCTTTTCTGGACTGTTGGTCAAGCATTTTAAAGACATCAGCTGAGATATCGTGAAGGGGTTTTTTTCATCGTCTGACATTTTAGAGACAAAATGGATCCATTTTTAAGGATATCATTGGCAGATAATCGATAATGAAAATAATTATTTGCAAACCCAATCAGTAACCCTTAAGTTATAAAAATCAAAAGATCAAAATTATATTAATAACATGAGTTGAACTGGTTTAATGCTGGGTAGGTGCAAGTGGATTATTGTCACTGAATCACTGAGGACATCTTTAAACTGTTGGTGAATTATAGATCATAAAGAATTTAACAGTTTCCTGTCCTTTTTTCTCATAATAGTGACTCTTCATTTCTTCATATCATTTCCTTCATTTTTAAGAAATACTCAATATTTTACCAATTCCAAGAAGTTCATTTTAACATTTTATGGTTGTGTGTATGTTTTAAATTCTGACATTATGTGTACATATATTGGTAAGTTAATTACCACAAATAAAACAACAATAAATCAAACTCTGTTGTATCTACTGTGTTGATCCAGGTAATCACCCAACACAATGTATCACCTGCGGGTGCCTGTGCTTCTTCTCATACTGCTTGTCTTGCTGCGTTGTGTCACCACGGCCCCAAGTTACAGGTGAGTGTATACTGTATGATATAGAATAGGTTTAAGATCGGGCACAGAGTTCAGTGGAAAGCAGTTTCACTTTGCTGAAACGTTGATTGAATCAGATAACGGCTTAATTGACTATTGTCTTAACAGGCAGGAAACCAATATAGGAGTTTAACCCGAGGTCAGCACACAAGCAGCTGAATATTATGGCAATTGTGTGATAAGTAGGGCTGTAATGCTTTGTGTGAGGAGCAGCAGAGCATGTGGGAAAGTGCTTCACTGTGCAACTGGGAGGGCCCTAAGTGGCCACTTCTTCTTCTTGCTCTCGGAGTAGTGGATGTTTTCAAGAGGGTGTCATCAGCCATCAGTGTGAAACTGTTTGACCCCTTTCCCCCCTGTGATTCAGGTACTTCAGTCCCAGCTCATCTGGCGAGCAGGAAAGTGCTCTCCAAGACAGTGAAGGCTGGTTAGCTCCTGGGCTGATCTCCAACCCATTCCTCGGTCTTATGGGCACACGGCCTCAAAGGGGGCTTACAGCTATGAACAGGTGACCGCATTTACAGAAATCAGCCACTGTATTAAATCCCCATTACATCTGTTAGCTTAAATGTGACATCTCTTAATTGCTGCACTTAATTTTATCCTCCCAGTCACCACATAGAGAAGAGGAAGTGCAACACAGCCACCTGCGTCACCCAAAGGCTAGCAGACTTCCTGGTCCGCTCCAGTAACACTATTGGTACCGTCTACGCACCGACCAACGTGGGATCTGCCACCTACGGCAAGAGGGACCTACTGCAGCCTCCCAGCTACCTGCCTCTCTAGTAGGAGGCTCCACCAGCACTCCCAATGCTCCAGTGATGTAACCAGACATCTTATGTAACAACGATTGTCAGAATGACATTAATACTAATGATGACTCTGATGGTAACGATGATTATGAACAGATTTTTCTTGTTTATTTTATAAACTTTAAGAAACAGTGCCTTTAATTTAAAACCATCAAATTCGATGTATGTTTAGTTTTCTGGCTCTGTGTGTGCTGTGGCTCTGTTAGTGCTGGTCCACAATGGCATGATGTGAATATGAAAATACATCAAAGTAAATAATAAAACAATAAATAAAAGAAAGCAAATGTAAAGCCATATGAAATAAATGTTATTTGTTTTGATAATAAAATTGTGAAAATATATTTTTTTTAAATCTTCACGTGTTTTAAGCCACATTATTGCATATCATGTCATGCGCATGCAGGAGCTATGAGCTGTTAGCATATCCTCAGCTAGCACTCCTGCATGATATGTCCAATACAACAATTAAAAGCTTTTTGCTAACAAGCTCCCAACTCGCTTCCACATGTCCCACACAAACTCTAGAATAAACTTGCAAACAAAAGGTGGTCCGCCATGTTTTTCTGTAGGTAAAAGACAGTAAGCGAGGTGAAGATTAACTACATTAATAATGAGATGTTATGTGCTGGGAGTTGTCACAGGCGACTGAAGAGGAATGCCTATGAGCTATGTGTGTTTAATGTGGACCTATAGACCACTGCATGCCGGAGTGATTGCATGGGAACATGGAGGCCACTGTTAACCCAAATTTACTTAACGCAACTGCTCGTTTTGCTCCAAATTCAAATGCCTTGTCAAGAACTAGTTAAACACTGTGGAAAAGATACTTATTTGCTGTATTGCCAAGGGTTAGATGATTCATACAACTATTGTGTTAGTACTGTAGACATCTAGCTGGGACCAGCAGCCTGTTAGCTTAGCTTAGGATAAAGAATGGAAACAGCTAGCCGGGAAGTGAATGGTCCCACCCAACTAATGGTCAAAGCCTGGCACATAACCCCACATATAAAGACAAATTGACATGTTCAAACTTCATTGTTTGTACACTTTAAACAAACAAAATATAATGTATTAATTTAGTTGGTGCTTAATTAGTTTTATGAAAACACTACATTTTTCTGCATGAAATAGGCTGTTTTTTGTTTTTGTTTTTTTATCAAGTACAAAGTACAATTGAATTTCCCATCAAACACAGTTCCAGTTAGGGAACTGTGAGTTTTCTGTTGGCTACACAGCAAAATACCTCCCTTCTCTGTATTATCCACAGTTTTTTTCTGAATGATCACAAACATGAAATAGGGTCTTTAAAGAAGTATTGGATGTTATTATTAGAAAGACCAGACTACAGGCTGCTACATGACTGCATGCATGATAACAGTGTAGAATAGACTTTTGATTACTGCTACATTCATATTTATTACCTCTGCCAAGGAGGTTAGGTTTTCACTTGTGTCCTTTTATTGATTGGTTTGTCAGCAGGATGACACAAAAACTACTGAACATATTTCCATGAAACTTGGATGGAAAATGGGTCTCTGCCCAGAACAGACCCCATTAACTTTTGGTGTTGATCCGGATAAAGTTTCCTCCATGATGGATGATAAAGTTGCATTATATTGTGACTAATGTTGATTTTGATTTTCAGTGAAACTTTCCATTTCATTGAAATATGTATGTACATGTTCTTCCATATTTTATACCTTAAAACAGTCTAATAAATATAGTCAGGTTAATTAACTGTGATCTCTTAATGTGATTAATAATAGATACTACCAATCCCCCCATTACAAATATCAGTTTAACTCCTGGTTACATGTATTGTACTGCGAGTATCTACTCTATGTATTATGTTAACAATTTAATGGGTGTTTTGTAGCATTTGATTGGCTTTAAGGGTAAAGTAAAAACAGCCTGATTAATTTCTGAAGCAGCATGGTTTCAATAATATGGTCAAGGACTCTTCAGCCTTTTCAATGTATCCACAAAATCATCCAAGAGCACTTTTTATCAATAAAAAGTAGTAATGATGTTGGATACATTTAGTACAATCAGTGTTTTTTATATACAAACAGCACAAATTTCAAATGCTAAAATTGTAATGGCAGTACTGTATAACATACAGTCATGTCATCCTGCAGGGGTCAGTCAGGGTAACGTAATGAAAATCAAGAGGGGAGGTATGACGCACAGCATTAACCTGTGTTTGATTACCAGTGACCTGATCATCTCAGACACTGACAGCAGTACTCCCATGCATGGTTAACACTGGCATAAAAGGTTTTTCAAAAATAGAACAAGTGCCGGCTTTTGCTGATGAATCCAAAAACAATGCAGCCATTATCCGCCAAACACCCTGACAGTCAATGGGGATCGTGTCAAGATCTGTCGATTGCTTCATGTAAAATCACAAATGGCACTGCACCTCAACTGTTATCTGCCGGTGAGTTGTTTACTGCATTAATGACGGCTGATGAATGTTTTGATGGAATTTTAGATCTGATTCACGACCCTGTGACCACATTAATCTCTGACATTAAAGATACAGTTGTCATCCAAATATAAACAGGGTTGGGTTGCCCTACCTCCAAAAGTGAAAAACAGAGGATTGTAACCTGCTCTATCACTGCGAAATTGATTTACTGTTTTTTAATAAAGGCACTACAACTAGAAAACAAATGAATCAATTTAACTTTTCAATATTCTCTGATAATAATAATAACATCATATCATTTTATTGTCATATTCTAAGGGTGAGTCTGTCCATCAATAGATACCCATAAACAACCTGTGTATATAGAGCAACTTATTGCATTACGCAGTCAGTATTTAGTAATTAAACAGTTCTTTGCATCTGTACAGTCTTATTTGGCTTGCATATCGTTATGTCCTTGACACTTTGTACATGAGATGCACTTAAAGCTGTTCCTTTCCAGTTCCATGCAGATTCTGGTTCGAATATATCAGAAATTAGCTCATATTATAAATTAAGGGAGACAATCACAGAAAATGCTGTGATTGTAACTGATGAACCTAACTATTGGGTAAAAAAAGAAAAAAGAAAAAAAGAATTGGGCTTTAAAGGATAAGTTATCCCAAGGATGATAATACAGTTATTATCTACTCACCCCCTTGCCGCATAGAAAGTCGGGTGAAGTTTCATGGTCCACGAAACATTTCTGGAGCTTCACACCAAAACAGTGTTGCAGCATTCCCCTAAACAACTCAAGTAGATAGGGACTTGATTTAAAATGCAAAAAAAAAAAAAACTAAAAGAAAAAAGGGTCAAATTGAGATTAGATGGATGGGTGGACAATATTTAGACAACAAGCAGGCCCTTTGACAACAGTCTTTAAATTTCCTTTACTTGATCGGTCTTTCTAACAGCAGACATTTTGACTTGCCATAGCAGGACAAGCTTGGTTACTTGCTTTATTATTATTATTTTAGACCACTGTGTGACAGTTTTGCCAAGTTACACATTAGCAGGATTAGTAACTGCATCTAAATGGAATTCAGCTAATATTAATTGTAATATTTAGGCTACATATGTAGTATTCCTACTGTGCCATGTCAACATTTCTCTTGTGAAAGTGGTCTGTATTGTATTGTTATTGTTATCTTGCTTTGTACTTGTTTTTGTCATTTTGTTTTACAATCTTAATATTTTCCCTCTTAGTGCTTTGTCCTTCCTAACACGGACACGATCTCAAGCATACCCGTAGCCATATATTACACCAGCAGGGTTGTGACGCACTATATTTTTCACGACTAATTATAAATATTTAGGGTATCGTGTATGTATATACCTGTATGTTTCTTGCTCCGTGTGTTAACTCTCTGTGAACATCATCGCTGTGATAAAGGTCAGTTCCAATTTTACACTTTCACTTCACTTATTTTCGTTCATTACACCCGGTCGTGCCTCTGTTTATTAAGCGCTTCGCTCAGTACGTGTGATATAACTAATTCCTTGCTGCTTGCCGTAGTTAATTGTAAACACGGAAGTGACGTTGCATCAGTGCTCTGTTGTCATGTGCTAAAGAAGCATTTAGTTAGCTAGCTATTACAAGAATTATCTAAGAGCATAGTGATACTTGCCAATTCCTAGTTGGGTCTTCAGTGTTTCCTAACGAGTCCACACCGAGAGAATGTAACGGGAATGTAACTACAAAATTTAACCACATCCCTGTGTCGCAAAATGCAAGGGAGATAGTGTTAGCTAGGTACAGTTTTCTAAGCAAGGGATGGCAGACAAAAAGGAGAAAACATTTAAGTTCGTGATCGTAGGAGGTGGCATCGCGGGTGTGACATGTGTTGAGCAGGTGAAAAGCAATTCATTGTTCATGTAATAAATTACAAGTTAGGTGTATACAGAATAAGCCTGTTAATCTAGGTAGGCTCTACAACTGTAATATGTGTCATGTAGCTATTAACCCAGATCTTTATTGACAGCTGTCATCCCAGATTCCGTCAGCTGACGTGGCTCTGATTACAGCAGGTGCCCATATCAAGGCGGTGACCAACTATAAACAGGTCAGGATGATAATAATGATGATGAACGTTGTTATACATACACAAATTATATGTGCACACTAACGACTGACAGTAAAGACTTGTACTTTAAGTCATCCACAAAATAATGAAATTATTCAAACTTATGTTTTATTGGTTTGTTTCTCTCTGGCAAGATGTCCAAGACTCTGGAAGAGTTTGATGTTGAGGAGCGACAATCCAGTGTTTTAGAGGAGAAATTTCCCAACCTGACTGTGATCCACTCTGCTGTCAAATCAGTAAACACTCAGTCACATGTAAGTAGCTGTTTAGCAGAGGAGAAATAATATAAAACAACAATTTTGTATTTTATGTTTTGTGTTCACGCAGGATGTTTTTTTCTGGATTGGTATATGACTAACAACTGTAAGTAACATATGTAACAATGCTGTGAATCCCCTTTTAGTTTTTTGTGAAAACAAAATCTTTGTGATTATAATGTTGTAATTGCAACAAAATTTATAGAGTGATTTCATGCAACAAACCTCAACAAACTTTTTTTGGTGATCTGTCTAATGTCGCCACCTTGTGGACATTTAATTGTAGCATGTGGTTTAAGTATAGTGTGGATGCTGATCAGACTCAAAGCTTGATATGAAAAATAATCAACTATTTCCAATTCTTCTGTCTATTCTTAGTCTGTTGAAACCGCAGATGGCCATGTCTTTGGTTATGAGAAGCTGTGTATCTGCAGTGGGGGCAGACCCAAGCTCCTAACCCAGGACAACCCTTATGTGCTGGGGATACGGGACACAGACAGCGCCCAGGTACAATCCCCTCTCTCCGGATGTTTTGTATTGTTACTGACATGCAGGTGTGAAAGTCCTGAAGACTCTGAACTAATAACACCATCTCATAGTAGCCAGAAACAGTAAGTGTAAAGAAAAAGATGCTTCTGCTTAAGTAAAGTAAAATCCACAGCAGTGGGCCTTGATGCTGTGTATAAGAGTGCATCCAGTAACATCTTAACACCTGCAGCTGCTAATGTCTTTTTTGTTTTTTAAATTTGTCCTTTAATAGGCAGCAACAGTAGATATAGTTCCCTAATTTGGAAATAGACATAGTTCAACATGTTCTGATAATCTACAAGTAATCTGGACTGAAAACATAACTTCCTTCTCTTTTTTGACACCATTTTCAAGACTATGACTGTAATAATATGCCTTCTCTTACAATTAATATTTTGTATGTATATTCTTAGTTCAATATGATTCAAATTTCCCTACTCACCTACAGAAGGCTACCGCCTTTACCCTCTTTATTAGCTAATTCTGTTTAGATTGAAGGATGTAACTACTCCATCATGAAACCAATGGAAAAATGTAGGGCTGCACGATATTGGGGAAAAAAAACTGACACTGCTATTTCGGTTTTCTGTGATGTATATTGCGATATGAAAAAATGCACAAATCTTCACAAGATAAGTTTAATAGCTCAATAGAGGCTATGCACATGATGTCACAGTAGGGAAAGTCACCATGGTTGCAACCACAGAGTGGCAGAAAGACTAATGAGTGGCAACATTGTTCATACTCATCTTAATGTTCAGCCTGAATCCTGCAAAAACATAACAACACACCTAAAATGTGAAAGAGCTGAGTTAATTAATGCGTAGTGACTATTGAACATGTGCACATTGTGATGTCAAAGCTGAAACAGTATATTTTGCAGCCCTAGATCAAAGATGTGATGCAGAACATAAAGCTGGAAATAAATTAATAAACCCAAATAATAAACTATGTAAATACTTTATCTGGCTCTAGAACTCTGAACTCATAACTCTACAGGCGCTCTGTCTTATTTATATAATAATAAGACTCAAAACACCTTTTTTTGTTTGTTTTTTGGTAACATGTCTGTTTCAGATGTTCAGTTCAGTATTCAGTATCTTTCTGTACATTGTTGTACCTTGAATGACAGGGTATGTCAGTGTCTTATATGTCTGATAAATGGAAAGAGTCTAAAAAAAACATAATCTCTGCAGGTGAAAAAACAAAACATGTTGATGCTTATGAGGTTTACCTTTAATTGTGTTTCAGGAGTTTCAGAAGCGGTTATCCAAAGCAAAGACAATTGTTGTTGTTGGAAATGGAGGGATTGCCCTGGAATTAGTGTAAGTAAAAAAAAAAAAAATCACTTAGGTGTCACTTTTTAGGACAACGTGTGTCTGTGTTCTTTTTCCTTTGACAAATCGTTTTTGTTTCAATTAAATTGTGTATGTTTTTTCAGCTGAAGAGCATTGAGCCAGTAGTGAGCATTAACTCATGTACCGTACTTAAGTGAAAATTTGAGGTACTTTACTTGAGTGATTCCATTTTATACAGTTTTGTACTTCTACTCCACTACATCTCAGAGACAAATATTGTACTTTTAACTCATTATGTAACATTTGTCTGACAGCTTTAATTAGTTTTTCCTTTTCAGAATACAGTTTTTCATACCCTTCCTATGAAAACCACATATCTCCCAATTTGGTGATTATGAATTAGAATTAAAAAAATCTCTTTTTTAAAAAAATCAAATGTTTCTTTGTTTGTTGAGGAAGTTCTCCTACTTCTCAAATTAAATACTGTTTTAAAAGAAAAATCCCTTGGATTTGTTTCTCAGGACAGTGATGCTAATCACATAATGATCTTATTAAACATGATGCATTGCTGTAGATTAAACTACCCAACAGTATATAAAGTAGTAAGCTTAATAATTAATAATTAGCTTAACCATAAACACTTATATAGCAGTAAAATGCAGCATTGCATTATTATAGTAAAACACTGACAGGGACCATTTTTCTGCATGATCAGTACTTTTGCTTTTGATATTTTAAGGACATTGTACTGATAATACTTACATACTCTTACTTAAGTCATTTTCAAATTTTAATTGTAGTGAAGAGTTAATTTAGTGTGGTATTCATACTTTTTTTTTTTTTTGGCCTTTTTTATTGCTTTATTTTGATAGGACAGCTTGAGATATGACAAGAAGCAGGGTTGGAGAGGGGGGTGATTTGCAGCAAAGGGCCACAGGTCAGACTTGAACCCTGGGCCACTGCACCGAGGACTCAGCCTCTCTACATGGGGCGCGCGCTCTACCAACTGAGCTACTGTGGCGCCTCATACTTTAACTTAAACGTAAAAGATTTGAATACTTCATATAACCTGTATAGATTTGAGGTGGAGGGCTGTGAGGTGATCTGGGCTGTGAAGGACAAAGCCATAGGAAACACTTTCTTTGACCCTGGGGCAGCACAATTCCTTATCCCATCGCTGGAGGCTACCAAACCTGAAAGAGCTGCTCCCTGTAAAAGACCTCGCTACACCACGGAGGAACCAGCACCTGGAGGCTCCCACACCTTCACAGCAGGTCTTCATCGTGGTTTATTCAAATGTCTTCTTATGCTACAGCATAATCTGTGCCAAGATCATCTCATTCTTCTTTTTCTTGATACAAAAGATTGCTTAGATGTGTCTGTGTGTGAATTTCCAGACAAACATGCCCGAGGACGTGGTTCTGGTCCGACGGAGACTGGCAGTGCCCTCGGTCCAGACTGGCATGAAGGAATAGTTCTTCGAGGAGCAGAGCAGGTGAGATTATTGTGCATCTTTGTTGCTGAATGCCTCTGTGCCTAAAGCATGGAGGTCTGCTTGGGAAGGATATCACCTTCTGCAAAGAAATCTGTATGCATCTTGACCCTCTTCTCCCTGCTGGTGTGATCCCAGGTGTCCTGCAGAGTTTCAGTGGAATACCAGTGTGAGGTGGAAAAGATCTTCACCTCAGAGGAGCTGCTCAGTTCCCCGCAGCAAACACTCAGACCTGAGAATGGTGAGAACTAGATTTGCAGCTCTGACCGATCCTTTCCTAGCACCCCCCTCCTTTTTTTCCCTCCAACTTTTCATTCCTCAAGCTTTTCTCTCCTCTCAGGGGGATCCTGGCCAGTTTACATCCAGCTGACCAATGGCAAAACATTTGGCTGCGATTTTGTTGTCAGTGCCACCGGTGTCATGCCAAACACGGAGCCATTTCTCCATGGCAACAAGGTAGAAAATAAGGAGAAGTAAGCTCTCTTGTGCCTCCTAATCTTTTTAATTGTGCCAACACTGTGAGTCTGCATCTTCTTCTCTCTGTTCACAAAGTTTAATGTTATGTAATGTCATTACGGAGGTCTAGTTACTTTTTTTATCTGCATTTTTGTAAGAGACCTAATAGACATGCTCATACACAACCTTTTAGGTCCAAATACATGCACAAATCGGTTGGTAACATTTGCCACACAGATAAATATGTGGATTTGTCTTATAATAAAATAACTCTGCACCGTGTGCACTATTTGTAAATAGTAAAATAGATGCAGAAAATCATGCAGAGCACTCAGCAGTTGGGTGTTGATGCCTCTAGGAGTCACTAAAGGAGCTTTTATCACTCTAGTTCTAAGCTCGAAGCCATCTCATTGAAATGAGAGTACATTTTACAGCAGAGTTTGAATTTCACTTTGTTTTTTATATTTGTCTCCCTTCTGTGAACATGTAGTCTTAATCATACATTGGTTCCCAGTGATGAGCCCTTCTTCTCTGGTTCTATGTATTTAGTTTGTGCTGGCAGATGACGGTGGCCTACGGGTAGATGACCACATGATGACATCAGAGCCAGATGTATATGCTGCAGGTGATGTGTGCACTGCATGCTGGGAACACAGCCCGCTGTGGCAGCAGGTAAACTAACCGACCAGTCATTACATCAACCTGTGTAAAATTCCATTGTTTTCTTAGATTTAGCGTCTTAGAATAGAATATACAGTACATGGGACAACATACAGCGCTCATAGCTCAGCGGGATAGTGGCAGATTATTTGCCTGATGTCATCTTCCAAGTCTGGATACGTGCTAGTACAAAGAGCAAAGATCAAATATTCTATATGTCATCAATTCTCACATACTGCCCGCTATTTGGCTGACGCCATGTAGATTTGATTGAATTATATGATAAGTGTAACAGTTCTGATATGGTAGATTATTAATAGAAACTTAACTGGCTCTGTCATTAATCATTAAACACATGCACAGTAACCCTACTGAACTTGAAAGATAAACTTAATATACTTGACATACTGTAAGTTAATGAGTCTGTTTTTGAATGTACACCCAGCAATTGAATTTACAGCAGGAAAATATCAAAGAATATGGAAAAATGTGCCGGATATTTTCATGTGCATCAGCACATTTAATAATTCACCAGTTAATTTGTCTTGAAAGGGGGTAACTTAGGTCCAGAAAAGAGGCGTGTTCCACACATTTCATATACAGATGTTTGACAAATTAAAAGAAAAACCAACATGAACTGAACAGAACAACCTCAGTGCTCCTTGTTAAGACTGTGGAGCTCTTTTGGAGTCAGAAAGATAGTCCTTTTTATTTTACAAGACAGTTTTATGTAAGCATTAGCATGCACCTCGACTGAAGTGGTTGCATAAGCTCGACCACATGTCGAGGGTGTAAATAACATATTCAAATCAATTTGGGATCTCAGGACTGCCAGATACTTGAATTACGCTCTATGGAGCCCTTTGCAGTTGCTGCAACGCTGGTTTGCTGTGAAGCTCCAGAAATGTTTTATGGACAACAAAACTTTACCTGACTTTCCATCAGCATGGGAATAAGCAGATAATGACTGAATTTTCATTTACGGGTGAACTTTTCCTTTAATTTGAAAATCTCATTGAGATCAAGATTTCTTTTGCAAGAGAAACCTGAATGCAGCAGATAGAAAAAGGAAACAGCCAACCATACCAAAAAGTCATACAGCATCATAGACAATCACAGACATTACCATAGATTTGATGATAAACGTTTATATTATGTCATTTGGTTTTATGCAGATGGTGGTCTCACACTTTTGTGCAATATTTTCATAGTTGTTCAACTGGGTGGAGACCTTGTGACTGTAAAAACCCATTCAGTGAGCCCTGGTGCATGGAAGCATCTGACTTTCATTAAGGTTTTCCCTTTAATGTGTCACCTTTCTGTATTTCCCTGCCCCTGGGGAAGACTGTTAAGGTGAAATCCAAGTTAGAAATCTGAATAAAACAGTGTTATATTTCCTGTGTGTGTGTGTTTGGTGCAGATGCGTTTGTGGACGCAGGCCCGTCAGATGGGCTGGTATGCCGGCCGCTGCATGGCGGCACATGTCCTGTCAGAACCCATAGAACTGGACTTCTGCTTCGAACTCTTCTCACACATTACCAAATTCTTCAACTACAAGGTGAGGGACATTTTACTGAAGGGGATGGAAGTCATTTAAGTTATAACCAATATGTTAATCATCTACTATCCAAAACTGTTTTCCATTACCCTCTAGACTATTGAAAGTCACTTCACAGTGTTGGTTGGTGTTTAAACTACTTCCTGGCTGCTGGTCATTCCACAGGTGGTCCTGCTGGGAAAGTTTAATGGGCAGGGCCTGGAGCCTGACCATGAGCTGCTGGTACGCTGCACCAAAGGCCAAGAATATGTCAAGGTGATACAGAAGAGAACAACTTGTTAATACTCATGTGTGTTCATGGATCCCGTGTTTGTTAACAGTGGAGTCTAATTAACTTATTATTATAAAATATATACATTTAATTATTTATGGCTAATTTATTTACATTGATACACTTTAAAAAAAGGATTTGTTATTTTACACACAAATGTAGTTTTTATGTAAGCAGTATTAAAATCTCAGGTTGTTTGTTCCCTGTTAGACAGGAATGCTATTTGAATTTTTGTAGCTCTGTGAAGGGAGCCACTGTTGCTGCTGATGAGCCAGAAGCAAAACAGGATCAGCTGATTATTTGTTAAAACTGTAGCTATCAAAGGAAAGTGTGTCATCACAATAATTTCATCCACTAGCAGGAAAACTCATCACATCCAGCTTCATTTTCACACACGTTCCCCCTGTATTTCTGTTCCAGGTGGTTCTCAGTGGAGGTCGGATGGTGGGAGCGGTGCTGATCGGGGAAACAGACCTGGAGGAGACCTTTGAGAACCTGATCCTCAACCAGATGGATCTGACCCCGTACGGAGAGGAGCTGCTCAACCCCAACATTGATATAGAGGACTACTTTGATTGAGTTGGATTATTATTATTTTTCTTGGCGATAAAGAATGAGCGATGATCTTGGTTCTTATTAATGCACTTGTATATTTCAGAATATATTTTTGCTCTCAAATAAATTATTTTCAAAGCCAGGAGGACAAATTTAGTACTTGAGTGATATGTTTAGAGAAGGCTTTGTGGCATGAAAATCCATCGCATTGTTGAAAGTGTTCAACAATGTATGGTGGTGAAAATCCTTTGGTTGCTATGTTGCCTTAGTGACACTTGATCAAGTTTCTATCTAAACAGCAACTACGGCTCCTCCTGTGCCTCAGCAGACATTGTAACAATAGACATTATCAAGCTTGCACAATGCTGTCTATTGTTGCTCAGATATGTTGCTCTTGGGGATGTTGGTGGAAAAAAATCCACGTATGAAAGGACAAGAAAAATAAGAAGTGAAGTGGAAAGACTTCTCTCCATCGGCAGAATTTAAATGACTAGAAGAGGTCCCCCACCCATTTCAACTCACTGGTTTTGCCTGTAGGTTTGAGTTTTATAGGTTTGTGTTTTGTGGGTCACTGGTTCACCAACAGGAACCTGCCCACGTTGATTTATGTACTCCCATTGGCTGATAAAGGTTGACATGGCAACTTTGTGCTTTTACTCACTGAGCATTATGCAAATGAGTATAAGGCAACAATAACTGTAATACGCCTACAAGCAGTGAGGAGATCATGGAGGCGTGTTGCTGTTCCTTTCCCTTTTCACAGCTGTGATAATAAGTTATGAGTCTCGAAAGAGGCTGAACAAACACGGGCAATAAACATGAATAAAAAGTGCTGCTTTTCCTAAAGAGCTGCTGATAAAGACTCGCCAGGAAAGATCAGCCTTGTCCATTTAGCTCAACTGGAGCTGCTCAACTGGCCAACAGGAAATGACCCACTAATTCCATTGGGCAGCTCTCGCGAGTATAAGTGTGTACCTGTGTGGGTGGAGAGGAGGGTGAGTCAGCGCTGACCACAGTGACACAAACATCAAGATAAAGTTCAAGTCTCTGTTGGATACAGAGGCTGCTAAAATGAAGGGTAGGACAACTGGTCCAATGAGATGCCATGTAGTGTTTTACACTGTATGTTGCCAAGCAAGTCAGATCTGTAATAAGATGGATGCCAGCATACAACAGACATTTCTTGGCAAACTGTCCACAGCATACAGGTTTTGTAAATTGGAAAGGACCTATCATTGCCACAAGGAAATATTGGCTTGAATTGTTCATGACATGCAGTAACTTTAGTAATGATATACACAATTCATTCTGATATTAGATTTGTAACTGATTCAGCACACTGACTGACAAGCATCTATGATTAATCAGTCAGTCCCAGTTTGGATTTGAAGGGTTAAATCTTGACACTGTGGTCATCATGGGCCCACAATAACAGCTTGATTTCACTCTTTGAAGATGAATTACATGTTCTAACACTGCCTGTCATTCAGTTCATATCTATGAAAAATAAAAGTGTAGGTTTTTGCTTTTGGTGAGCTTTTCCAGTGTGTTGCTGTTACACAAATAAGACTGGGGACTCGTGTCAGACATGAGGGATAAAAAAGACTTTTTAACTTAATTATATGAGGCCAACGACCAATAAAAGAAACAGAAACGCATGTCTTCATAAAAACATGAACTTTCTCCTTTCTCCTTTCCAGCTAACACATGAGATGTGTGTATGTGACTAGAAAGGCGGATTAACTGGAGTTAAAGTGGATTTACCCTCTCCGTGACGAAAGTCAGGCTGGTTTCACCAGCTCTGACATTTAACGCTGAGACTTTACGCTTATTTCATTCAAGCAGATTACGGATGTGACGTCATCTGCCTGGTGAGGTACTTTTGCAGTACGTGTGCGCTTGCTTTGTTCACCAAGGACAACCGGCTTGAGTTACCATTGATACACTTGATTTATCTCTTTGGCTTTTAGTTGTGTATGAATCTGATGTCATTTTGTTTTTTTTGTTTGTGTTTTTGCGTCAACATTATTCTAGTCTAGAGATTACTTATCGCATTACGATATTTTTAGTGATTAAACCCCGCCCCACGGTGCACGCTGACACTTTGAACACGCGCTCCCATTGAGTCATTCGACTACCAGCATGCATCGGGAGAGCATTTTTTTCTTCTGGTGGGTGGGTTTTTTTGAGAGGCGTTGCCGCACACCGAGTATTCACGTATTATATACCCGCTGCTGTACACGCATTTTCATAGATTGCGCATTTCGCTGCCGGGTACTGCACAGTAATTGTAACAATCTAAAATATTCAGAGAAATACGCATTCAGCCATGGCTAACTACATTCACGTCCCCGACGAGGCTCCCGCTGTTCCCAAAATAGATGTGACAGTTGACGAGAGCGACTACAGGTCCGGTGCACTGAAGCTCATCAAGGAGCTGAGACCGAGCTGGAAGCCATCCGAGGTCAAAGTGAAGGTGCCGTTTATTTAATTTGACATTTTTTTACTGTAACTCTGCTCATTGTAACATGGTCTCCTCATGCACATAGCTTGTATTACCTCTTTCTGTGGTGTTGAAGTTGTCTAAAAGCGCGAGAACTGGCGTAAGCTAGCAGCGTGTTCCCATACGACAGAGCCGATTTAGCTAATAGTCACGATTTTTTTTTTTTTTTTTTTTTTTTTTTTAAACAGAGAATGACATTACCGAAACTAGCTAATAAAATGGCAGCACAGGCAGCTAAAACCAAACGAAGTAAGCTCATGTGACGATAAAAACGCTGCTGACACCCACAGACAGACATTAGGTAATTGCTTGTTCCCTGTTACAGCTCCGAAGACACTGCGGTTTTGTTTTAAACCTGGTTAAGGTTAATATTTTGCAAATAACATCTGCGTCAGCTCGGGTCACGGTCAAACACTGGGAGTTTCTTTCCGCTTTTGGCGCAGCCTGTTAGACAGCCCTGTTCATATGCGTTACAACATTGAAGTTAAACATTATGTGCACTCTGAGAGTGTTATGTAAGTACCAGTGGTCTGATAGGTAATGAAAGATGAGAGCGGCAATTTAGCCTGGAGGCTGCTGTGATACAGATATAGGAGTGTCTGTTATCTGAGCCCAAAATTATCATCCTGCTGCGCCCCATTTACAGAGTTTCTGGAATTTAGAAGATTAATGAGGGTGATCCGCCACTCTGTGTAAGTGCAGGCTACAGATTGGTAGGGATCTCTGTAAACTTCTGGAAGAAACACAGATTAGACCTAGACTAGTAGAGCATGACTATAGGCTATTCTATGCCTTTAGTTTTTAACATAAGTGACCCAATCAGGACTCAAACAGAAAATATTAACTTTACATTGTCCTTGAGAAACACAATGAGACATGCGCTCAACATTACAGCCTGGGCAGATAACCAGAAACAGTTGTTTTTTTTCCATCTCCAGTAATAACATACTTGGGGGTGTGGCTCCACTTGGTAAACACAGTGAGAATGGGAGCTGGTCACATGCTTACCACCCTTTGCCTGTACTCATCAATGAGAGCAAAGTGGGAACTCAGCGAATGCCTGTCATTGCTTCTTCATGCAAAATAAAATTCCTTACAGTCCTGTCATTCTCAGTCAATCGCTTATAGAGTGAACAATTAGGGCTGGTATGTTGGCACCACCACCCCCCCTCACCTCTCCCCAAAAATGTTCCCAGCTTCACAGCACTGGCAGTTCAGCCTAAATCGAACCAGACAAGCCCTCCTCATTTTTCATGGCTACATTCGTTCCTCGTCTCCTTTGTGTTTTTACTTTGCCAGATCTCAACCCTTTCAGAAGTTATGTAACACCAAAAACAATGTCGGTTTTCAGGCACAGGACTAAGTAGGATAATGTGGAGGATGGTCATCTGACTGTAGGCGTCAAGCTAGATTTAGATTTTCGTTTTTCCGTGATTCACCTGTTCTCCACTCTTTCCTCTGTTTGTGTCTGCAGTTTTTCACAGATGGAATAACCAATAAGCTGCTGGGCTGCTACGTGGGTGCAGTCATGCAGGATGTGGTTCTGGTTCGCATTTATGGCAACAAAACTGAACTGTTGGTTGACCGGGAAAATGAGGTGAAAAGTTTCAGGGTACTACAAGCACACCGCTGTGCCCCACGCCTATACTGCACCTTCAACAACGGCCTGTGTTATGAGTTTCTGCAAGGAACTGCCCTGGAGCCTGAAGACATTCGCAGCCAACCTGTTTTCAGGTAAGAAAATGCCTTGTTATGCAACAAGAATGTTCAAGAATGTTTCGTGTACTTCGTTGGCTTTATCTTAGGTTTGTCACCTGTCAACGCCTAGCACTTTGAAGCCAGCCGTGCATGCTTGACAGACATAGCAATCAAATTTACGACATTTATTTGCATATATGTGGTGAGCAGACTTGAAGTGCCAGTTCTGTTTCACTCCTTCTTTCACAAAATATAAACCATTGCACAGCTGGTCCTATTCAGTTCAATCTTCATATACACAGTATGGAATGATTCTCCCAGGGTGATGCAGTAACAACAATCAAAATTCATATCCATATTTGTCATATCCATTACCTTAAAGGTTTCATCAAAAAGTTTCAACCAACAAATGAGAATCTTCGTAAACTGCAACCTATTTGAAATGATAATATACACAGATGTTTTTTTAAAGTTATTTTTTCAGAAGTTTGAAAGTAGTTAACTTTTGCAGTTTCAACAAATGGGTAATTGCATGGTCAAGTAATTCTTTTGGTTTGAAGACCAAGCTTAACTGTGAATGCTAAGATTAAGTTGAAAGACAAAGCACTTGTGGAAGATAACTGAAGTAAAATTATTTTTTGTAAGAGACAACAAATTAAGCAAAACAAGTTGCATTACATTGGTATTAGCTCTAACTGTCTCCTAATAATATTTTGCTTAAAACATTTTTTTTGTAACCTCAATCTAGTCACCATTGTTGTGGTTTGTTTACTTATTGACAAGAATACACGCCTTTTCAGTTCGGAAAACATGTAAATAATTTTTTCTCCTGTATACCTGAATGCCTTGACTGGAGGCCAGTCACGTATTGCTGCTCTAAGTCAAGTCTTCCCATTTTCTGTCTTTTTTACCTTACAGGCTCATTGCCAGGCAGCTGGCCAAGTACCATGCCATCCATGCCCACAATGGCTGGGTGCCCCAGTCCGATCTGTGGCTGAAGATGGGCAAGTACTTTGCTCTTATCCCCAAGTACTTAAAGGACCCTAAGCAGGACGCCAGGTGAGGCCATATTGACATATATAATCAGCACATAGACTGTCAGACTTTCTTTTTGCTGTTGCCATTACTATGTTTCAATACATTAATCAAAAGTGTAATTCAGTTTCATTATCACAGTCCTGGCTGTTTTAGAACATTTTGTACAATTTATGACTGATCTACAGGTTAAGAGGTTTAAATAGCCTATTTTTAGACAAATAAAGATTGCATAATAGCACTTAGACTTAAATAAGTCACCACCAAATTAAAAGCCTAAAACAGCTAAATCCTGTATACTGACTGAAAATAAAAAAATGGGAGCATACTGTAGTTAGTTGACTTTTTTAAGAATACTGAATAGGAAAGAAATGGGGTCTTATTACATTGTAAGGGAAAATATGGGTTCGCATCTTGTATATTTCTGTTATCAGTTATCTCCACGTAGAGCCATGACCCTCGACCTCTCTTATGAGTGAGTCACAAATCACATGTGCAAGAGTATTTATTATCAGTAATGTCTCACAGGAGGAAGGAGGAAATACTCCACAACCTCAGCAGGTATGACCTCACTTTACAACTATGGCATTCCTAAGTGATAACACAACAGTGTGAATGGAGTTAATTTCTCCAAAACACCATGAAACATACAACATGTTTGAAAATTGCGTTGGTAAAAACATCTACCTTCATATGTGTTGGCATCCAGGACAAATACAAAACAAACTTGACTTTGCAGGCTGTTGATTTCCATTGAGGCTGCCAAATATTAATGTTAAAAGAAAATACGCTGATAAAGACTTCTTAAAGACAGTGACACGCAGTATGCCCAGGATGACCTGCGCCTGTTGATGACTAAAACAAGTAGAGGCAGGCAGGAACTGTGGTTGTAAGTAAGCTGTGGTGAGGACTTCAGGAATGTCATAAAATCTTTTATTTAGTAGGTTTTCAGTTGACTTTTTCTAAATGAATGAAGGTCTTTATTGATTATTGTCAAGCATGTTCCCATTGTGCTCAAATTAGATTTTTGTAAGTCACCGCTGTTGTCAGATTTTGTGCTACTTGTGTATTTGCAGTTAAATTAACTAAATATCATATAAATAAGCAGCTCTTTGCCCAGATCATGTGGTTTCTTTGTTGGGGATTCATTTTGGCTTCGATTGTGCAATCAGGAATGAACCACCTTTCTTTTTTCCTCTGTTTTTGCCTTATAAATTGTTTTGCCCAAAACTCATCTGTAAAGTTAAAGTTCATTATTTGTTTCCCTCTCCTCCCTTCTCACAATTCTTATTTTCTGTTCCTGTTTTACCTCTATTTATACGTCTACTTTCAGGTTCCCCTGTACTGACTTTACCTCCTTCTGTCCTTCTATTAATACTTGCAATGCTCCTACGTCTTCCAACATACTCACCCTCTTTGACTCTGTGCCCCCTCCAGGTTGAGAATGGAGGTGCCCAGCCCACGGTGCCTCCGAGAAGAGCTGCTGTGGCTCCAGCAGAGCTTGTCAGTGCTGGGCTCCCCCGTAGTTCTGTGCCACAACGACCTGCTCTGCAAAAACATAATCTATAGCCAGGAGGCAGGTGAGTATTGACTGCACACGTGTAGTCATAGACATTACTGTGTGGCTGAATTGTGTCGTAGTGTGAACTGCATTGGTCCCCGCACTCAGGTAGGATTGCATTACCTGCACTTCCTCAACGCTAGTCACATGCTTCACCCATTGTCAGTGTTTGCATTGGGCTGCAGGCGTAGAATTAGAACGGCCAGAAGAGACAGTCCTGTTATTTTATTGCTTTATTTTGCTCTAGGTGGAATCCTCATTCCAATGAAGCACACATGACACAGATTAACGTTGATTAATAGAAATTGGGAGGATTGTGCATTTGCCTCCAATAAATTTGGCAATGGAGTGTTACAGCAATTCATCTCTTACTGATTTTAGTTTCCCAGATTTCAATTTCCAATTATTTTTAAATCCTTGGAGGCCCTCTGTAATAGGAACCAGTAGCCTTTTTCTGGAGATGTTTCCAATTTGGATTTCATCCTTTTTCTGAAAATCTGTCTAATCTGTCGTTCTAATTCTGTGATGAAAACTTAGAACGTAAACCACTGTTATCAGCCTGAACAACCAATACCATTACATCATACCACATGCCAAGTCTCAGTTTTATTGACAGCACATTTCTTTGGTGCTTTATCAATATTGCTGTTTTTTTGTTTGTTTTTTTAATAGTGTAAATGTCAAGCAACCTGTCCTCAAGCAAACTTATTAGTTTAGCATTGTCTTGTAGCAGAGGAATGGCGAGAAAGAATAAGACAGTGGAGAAGAAAAGTACAGGGTGTTTTTAATGTATGTTGGAGGTGGGGTGGGGGTGTTTTAAGAGCTGTCAGTCCCCTCGTCGTTTATAGACGAGGGGCGGGGCCCTTCTCATAGCTCCTTGTGTCTAGCCTTTCTCCCCTAGGAATGACAGCCGAGGCTGTGGCTGCCCTGCGCCGCCCTGCACTGGGGAGGCAATGGAGAGAGACAAACCTCACACACCCCTCGGCTCTGAGGGCCCTCGCGTAGTCTGCCCACTGCTCAGGCTAATCGGGATGTGCTCATGGCAGCAGTAGGAGCCACGTTACCTATTTATTACCCTCCAATGCTACTCCACTGCCCACCAGTTGTCATTCTGACAGTAGCTTGGCTACTGACGATGCTGGTTATTTATTACATAAATGTTTTTATGTTTTGCTGTAAAGCCACTTTCCGTCACTGCTTCTTATATCGCAAGTTTCATTTCATAGCATCAATATTTATTACTGGTCTGACCATCTACGTGAAGTAATATATCGGGTGATATTCTGTATTTTCTTAATGTCAACAATAAACATGAAAAAATCAAGAACGACATTGAATTGATCCAACTAACAAGTAATGCCTGTCTAGCTTATTCCTGTATGATAAAGAGTTCCATTGTTGTCCGTGACTATTAAAAAAAAAACAGTGAGCCGCACTGTTTCACTGGCTGACATCTTCAGTCACGTTGTGAATTTTACACACTACTTTCAGTCAGTGTTACACACTGTCCTGCTACTATAAATACTCATTAGTGCACCAAATGTGTATTGGTCCGCAGTGGAAAATATTCTGAAATAAATTTACTGTTTGAGTAACATTTGCTGGAACCTACAATGCAAATATTTCAAATTCTTTTTCAAATTTCAAATTAAGGTGATGAGATGTGACCCCTTTTTGTGTAGAGATGTATCTTCAGAAGGAATGTATAGGATGTGGCTGAGAGCAAAAGACAGGCTGGGCGAGTTGGCAAGTACTGTGAGATTTACTTACTTAAACAGGTCTTTTCATCGGATTTGCTGACATTAACAAATATAAAATATCATCAGCCTTATACTTGAAACATGCTTCTGCAAAAATGTGGGGAAATACCTTCGCCACACAGAAAAACAGTTTGTAGTGAGCTGTGGTTAACGAGATGTGGACCTGCAGACCTGGAGAATCTCATTTGAATCCGCTCATAAAACAAGTGATTTGTTTCACTGGAATTGGCCCAACTCCCAGCGTGAAACTTTCTTAAATGTATTTAGTCAGTTGTGACAAATGCAACATTGCCCTGATTGCACTCATGAAGTCTGTGCACAAGATATTTGCAGGCTTGCAGAATCATGTTTCAGGTTTCAGTGAGTACAGCTGAGGTTATCAGTACTTCTTTGGAAGTATTATTGATTGAGTAGAAAGGAATTTTCCTATATCCCAGAACCTCTGGTGTAATCAAATGTCTCAACAATGACAACACAACAAGACCACACCTACAAATGACAGTCACAGTGGAATGAATACCAAAATAGTCCAGGGATTTCAGCTCTAAGCCATAATTACTGTTTTTTGACCACACCCACTGAAGCTGTCTAAACTCTTGTTGGAGTAAACTCAATCCCTATGTACTTCCAGCTCTTTGTTCAGTTGACAAACTGACTCGGCATGTAAAGAGACTGAACAGCTACCAGGCTGCTTCCTGTCACGTGTGCTCTGCTGTTTATGCTGTAGTTGAAACCATTTGTCTGCCAAATGCAACAGCAGACACCACCACTTCCTGTATCGATAAAAACGGCATTGGTATCAGCTCAATTATTTTTGTCAGTTTTTTTCAAATATACTGTTAAAAGTTTAAAGTGCAACAAGTGCTGTATTACTTCTTTATTTTTGTCTCTCAGCCTCCAATACAGGCTGCTTTAGTTTCCCTGCCCTTTTCGCTTTCCTCAGATGTTTGCAGAGACCAAAAAAAAAAAAAATGCACACTTTACTTGGGCCCAGAGGGCCACAAAATCTGCAGCTCAGCAGCCAACAGGAAGCCTCTCGAAGATTGTCATTTGCAGAAGCGGCAGAGGTGTCACGCTATTGGGTTCACAGTGGACCAATGGGAAGGAAGCATTGGAGGGGTGTGTTGCAAGTTGAAGTGAGGTTGCAAGTGTGAGGGAAGGACTAGAAAAGGAATGGGAATTTGGCAGTGGGGCCTGATGTTTTGACACTGTGCGTGGGAGCAAGAATGGATAAAAGAGAAAATATATCAGTGAGAGAGTGAGCATGTGTGAAAGATGTGTTTGCCCCAACCTTTTCATCTGCTGCACAGGGGGGGCTATAGCCACTGCCTGGAGGTGTTCAGTTGTGTCCCGCTAGGACCTACACGCCGGCTGGTAACCCACCTCAAAGTGTCTTTCTCTGTAGTCCAACAACACCACCTCAAAGACTCATGTTCCACATGTTAGGGCAGATAAATTAGCCAAAACAAACCAGTAGATTTAAGAGTAGAGACATTTAGTCACATGTATTATTTTCCAAAATTCCACTTTTTTTGTTAATGTCTCTGCAACAACGGGCTTGTAAGTAAGGGTTTGTATTTTGAGATCAGGTGCTTCATGACTGAATGCTTTCCTCTTTGTTCATTGTTAATGCTGACACTACATATTTCCAGTGGCCCAAAAATACACTCAGACAGCAACACATTGTTTGACCAGTCCTCTCCATGTTTTAACATCAGTTTTAAAGTTACAAGTAAGGTTGCCTAAACTATTGATACTTTTTCAGTACATGTTTGTGATTATCATTTTTTATGCTAGTATTGCACCGTGACAACCTTAGTTACAAGCAGACGATAAGATGTAATCTTCACCCATATTTCATGGGCAGTTAAAAAGACACTGAAGCATTCAAGCCAATAATGTAGCACTCTTGCCTGTGAGTTCCTCAGAAGACTAGTCGTGTCCAGAAGGTTTAGCGTGTACCTAAGAGCTGTAACTCCAGTTGGCTCAGTTCTCAGAGCAATATCAAACAATGTGTTGCTGTACATTTGCTTTGGCAGCTCACTGTGCTTTTCTACACAACGCTTTAGTGTCTCTTTGTATTTTACTATCTTCCTCCCTTTGTCTCTCTGCTTTCTTTGACCTTTTCTCTTTTGTTCCCTTTCATTTCTTCAAAACATAACTTTGCCTTGGACATTTTTCCTTTTATTCTGTGCATGTATCCAAAACAAACATTGTCTGAACAGCCAGATGTACTCATTTCTTCCTTAGCTATTTGTATGTGTTCCATGTGTTGCATCAGGATTTGCATCTCTTTTCATCTCTAGCTAATCTGTCCCAGCTGCATATTTTGTGGTCTCGTGAAAAAAGGCTGATAACTCGGTTACTGGGACATCTAATCTGTTTATTTAAATATCACGGGAGACTGGCGGCTCAGCCTCCAAGATGCGCAAGCTATCTAATACGTTCTCTATTTTTCCTCTTTTTTTCCTTGTCGTCTAATTATACCTAATTAGAATGGCAAATACAACCTAAAAGCAAAAACATCCTCACTTCTACTTAAAAAGAGCCTTCATTGTGTATACACGTTGACTATGACTTCCTTAGATCTTAGCAGCATGATTCTATTTGTCCCAAACAGCCTTACAATGCATGTGTAGGAAGTGTTTGTCAGCAGTTATTTTCATACTAGTCGAAATGTGTCTGTCTTACTTCCCTTTTATTTAACTTTCTGTGCTAAAGTCTCCCTCTCTGATCTTCCTTTCCCTCAAAATGCAAGCTCTTACTCCTGCCCCTGTTCGCCTAACTGGCCAGCCAGTCCAGTCAGACAGAGAGAAGTTACAGTATGAAAAGAATATAAAGCTTTGACATTCAGAGTAGTCAAAGGGAAAAGACAACATAATCATTTTGTGTCTGCTTCCTTTGTCTCTGTCTAAACAACACTGCTTCTCTTTCCAGGCAACGTAAAGTTCATTGACTACGAGTATGCTGGGTACAATTACCAAGCCTACGACATTGGGAACCATTTCAATGAGTTCGCTGGTAAGTATGTCTTGTACTACTTGGTGAGTGTATAGTGTTCACTGAAATATGAGTGTTTAAGTTGAGTGTGTATGTGTTGCAGGCCTGAATGAGGTGGATTATAGTCACTACCCAAATCGGCCCTTTCAGCTGCAGTGGCTTCGCTCCTACCTGGAGGCCTATAAGGAGCACAAAGGCCAGGGCTGTGAAGTGACTGACAGAGAGGTGGAAGTTCTTTATGTCCAAGTCAACCAATTTGCCTTGGTAAGCATTTGTATTACACATGCATTATGAGCTAGGGGTGCAACTAATAATTACTTTCATTATCAATTAACCTGCTGATCATTTTCACAATTAAGTGATTAAGACTTTAGTCTGTAAAATTGAAAAAAATGCTAACACAATTTCCCTAAAAAAGTTATGTCTTCAGATTGCTCCTTTTGTCCAACCAACAGTACAAAATCCAAAGATTCCACATTTGCTATCATGAATGATCAAGAAAAGCAGCAAATTCTCACATTTAAGAAGCTAGAACCAACATTTTTACTTAAAAAATGACAATTAATTATCAAAATAGTTGCCAATTTTTTCTTAATTGTTGAATTGACTTATCATTGCAGCTCTATTATAAACCATGTTGGATTATAGTACATCTGCATCTGACTAGTCTTTATGCTTAAGTCTTGAGTTATAAAGACCAAGATGGCGACAGTTTCTGATTGGTAGATAGCAGGAAGTCGCAGTATCATGCTCTTTCCCAATAACACTCAAAATCAAACTATTGAAATTCAACAGTTGTAGAGCACAGTAATCTGGTGACTCATTCCTGGTGAATTTTCCAGGCCTGCTGCCAGGTATCAGGTCAGCAAACATGGATTATAAAGTGTGATGTGGGTTAAACAGAGCAGAGAGTGATGTGGGCTATAAAAACCTGCGCTACCTGCTCTGAATACGAGCGAACAATGTTTGTGATGCGCTTGCTGATGTGGCCCCCATATGGGAGGCAACTTAATGACAAGCGGTAACCCTTGTGAGGCTCGGCGCTCTCCCCTGAGCCACATTCTGCCTTGTTTACTGTCAAGGGGAAAAGAGGGCAGCGTGGAGGATGGGCAAGTGAAGCAATTGTATTTCTGTGTCAGCTATTTGGCGTTGTTGCCATAGGGCTTTGTGCTTGACTGAGCTGTGTTGGGTAATTAGAAACGACATTTACTTTTAGACAGCGAGGACATGCTAATCCTTTTTGTTGCTCTCTTCCTCTTCTGTGTCTAGGCGTCTCATTTCTTCTGGGGTCTCTGGGCTCTGATTCAGGCCAAGTTCTCCACCATCGACTTCGACTTCTTGGGGTACGTCCATCTTGAAATAAACCACTTAAACACACTTTATTTAATTATATGTAATCACATGTTTAAGAACAAAACGCCAAGCATCCAGATTAATATTATGCATGTCATCTCAGTGCACAGTGTGTTTAAACAGTCTGATATCTAGCTAGTATGTCACGTACGTTTATATCTTATCTCTGACTCTGCTCTTCTCCCCGTGTGTCTCTCCACTCAGATATGCAGTCCTGCGCTTCAATCAGTACTTTAAGATGAAACCGGAGGTAGCTGCGCTGAACTTACCAGAATAAAAGCCCCCGCCCCCTCATCTTTTTTTTGCTCCTGCTCTCCCTGCCTTCCATCCTGCTCTGCGCATCGTGACGACTGCAGAGCGCCCTCCTCGGCCAAATGTAGGGAAGAGCCAGACTGAGAGTCTGTCCTGTTCAGTGCCTGCAGGCTCCCCTCTACATGTCCTAAACTCTATAGATTGAACAGACCACAAATTGTATCCAACATCTGCTTTCACATCTTTAATGTGAAGCCCACATAACTGAATTTAATGTGGTCATTCCAGTTATTCTAATACCAATTATAACATTACCATGAATGCAGCTTTATAAATACATCAAAGGTGGAATGTCACCACCTTTACAACCAATACATAGTATCCACCTACCTGACTGACAGGTCGCCCAAACACTAATCTGAGTACCTGGAGACACCGTCCTCATATGCACATCCTTGGGGGGAAAACCCTTGAGCGCCAGCCCAGCTAACGACCAAATTTATAACGACAGGATGGCAATACAAAGCCTGCTTTGTTTGCTGAGGAACCAAGATGAAAGAAAAACAAAACAAAAAGAAGAAATGCCAACATGGAAAGGCCAGTGCTGTCGCGCGTCCCATGTGACATGAGCCACAACACAAAAAAAGTCGGCTTGTGGCTTGCCTTGTGACTCTTGTTTTCACCCCTATTTTTGTTTTTTCAAGTCATTGTCGCTGGGTAGTTTGGTGAGGGCTTGTTTGTTTTGGCTTTCTTTACTGAAAGTATAAACATGGAGTTGTAGGAAAGCATCTTGTGTTTACATATAACCTCTTCTAGTTAAATAGTTGAGCAGTCTTTTGTCTCTTGGGAGATTTTCACTGTTCTGTACTTTTCATGCTTGTTTTGACACTGTTTTTGTCAGAATCTATTGGGGACAAGCTTGCATCTCACTGTAATTTGAACATTCCATGTTCATACTGGTAGACAGGAAATTTGGTTGTAGTTCACGTAAGTCAGCAGTGTCGGGGCCTTCAGATTCACAGTGACATTGACTGCGCAAGATGCTGTACAAAACAGACCAAACCATTATATTGTCTGCTCTATGTCAGGGAAAGTTTAGGAATCTTCTTTAATATTACAAAACACTATTGATCAGGTCTAATGAAATAAGGACTGACCATTTTTATCACACTTACAGACCAGTTTTCATTAGCTTGTTGTCATATGGCCTTGCTTACTGTCGCATTGCTGAGCCACTGTTGGCATTCATCATTTGAAGCGCGCCATGTTGAAACGAAGGTCTGTAATGAAGTGGAATTTAGGCGAAAAGAAAGTGGAGTTGATCGTCTCAACTGAGTTAGGTTTGAGAACATGTAATGAAAGTCAGCTGTAAGTGGGACCTGAGGAACAAGAGCACCATCTTGTGGAGAAAAAGAAAACTCTGGCTGCTGTCAGTAACTGTTCTTGATGCTCACCGTTGACCTTCATGTTAAATGTTTTTAAAATGAGCTTTAGGAGGCCCTTTAAAAGCTTGAATAAGTTCATCTCCTGGTTACTTTAACACGCCTACACCAAAGTGCTGACATTTGTTTTATGCTTGTACATAATGCACACTGTATAATTTTCCATGTAGCACAAAGAGAACTAGAATGACAGTTATATAGACTTTTTATACTTATTTAAACGGAAATATTAATGCAGAGGTTTTTGTGAGCTTGTGGATGCAGCGACAGATGACTCTTGGGCAAATGTAGCAAATAAAAAAACCTTCAAGCATTTTTTGCATCCTGAACAAGTTAAACAGAAAGGTCACATGTAAAATGTGGTGAAGCAAGTTTACTTGTTTACTCCAGAAGGGTTTGCCCAGGTGGTCTGTAGCAAGTTTGCAAAGTTCTGTGAAGAGACCATTATTGACAAAACTGGACTGTGCACTCCTGTTAACACTCCTTTACAGTAGTAGCTAAGGAGTAGACACTGAAGTGTTTATATTCCTGTGAGCCTATGAAAGCCTATTTTTTACTCACGGTTCGGAAGTTTGAAGGTTAGGCCTATAACTTCACTTCTGTCTTTAATTCAGTGTTGCGTGTCTTTCATGCAGGTGAAGTAAGATGGAAGAATAAAGAAGTAGTTTGAGTCGCACCTTATATCTGAAATGTGTGTACACCGGATTTTAACATATGTGAAAATCTTCCATAAGTGTATTTAATGGTAAACGGTTTGAGCTATGTTGGAGAAACATGTCAAGTCTGTGAAAGATTGTTTTCTGTCTGTTAGGCCAAGTTTACACATAACATGCATAATTGAATACACTGTGTGAAACTTGACCGCCACATAATCAGAATTATCAAAAAGTAAAACAAATTGTACCACTGAAATATTTTCTCTTGGCTCAATTTCCCCATCAATCTGTCACCGTACATCTCACATAGGTCATTTTAGTACTGCTAATAACATGAACCTCCTTTATTTTACAAGTGTGTGTTTCATATTTTACATTGTAAAAAGCCTGTCCTCAAATCTCTCTGGCCACTTTAACATATGTTTATATGTACAGTAAACAAATGTAATAATATCTCTGCGTGTCCTCAAATGTGAATGAATGTACATAGAGGGAGTTCTTTTATTTTTTTTGTTTTCTAGAAGTTGCATTAAAGTGAATAGTTGCCTGGGGTAAGAGATGAAATAAGATAAGACATTTTCAATACTGTAAACAACAACAAAATAATAAAGTCTATTTACCCTTATCTATCTGTGTTTCATGTTTGTTTTTTGTCTCTTGAGGTGCTATACAGGGAGTTCTGCAGATTTACCAGTTCAAATCATGGTGGAGGCATTGGCAAGCCATAATAATTTGATGTATTAAAGACCAAAGCAGCAATCATTTTAATTTTGTGTGAATATGTTATAATTTTCTTTGTTAGACGCTTATTTCGATGTTGTGCCCATGTCTTCCTCACATTTCACCCAGCTGATTTCAGTGAAACAGCGCCCCTCTGGGCTTATTGGTAAACTCCAGATAGTCGGCGTGGTCAAAGACGGCATTGCACCCTTACTGGAGCCTACCAATGGGAAAGGTTAAAAGAGAAATTGCCTCCTCCACTTCAGAGCTGAATGGATAGCTACCTGGAATTGTGACACGAGTCGTACATGCGTCGCTACAAACAATATAAAAATGCACAAAATAAATTAGTTTGTAGTTAGCTTGTTTTCCAGAACTGCGAATGATATAATAGCAACTTCAATGTTTTGCTAGTTAGCTAGCAGCAATGGAGAAAGGACATGAGTTCTGTCAAAACAAACAAAATGATCATCAGTGGGATCCCTGACATGGATACTTCATGAAAAAAGAAGAATGAACATCAAAAAATGTAAGTTACATATTCCCTGTACCTGTCTGTCTCTGTCTCTTTGCTCACTGGTTTATTTCCAAGTGTTTAAATCTGTATTTGTGGCTGTCTGTGAGTACCTGTTTAACTTCTTGCTCGGCTACTTCTTGTCGGTGCTATGGAGACCATGTTGTTAATTGGGCATTGAAGTTGTTGGGTTGCTGCTTCTGTCAAAGTAGTCGCAATGGCAGGGATAGACCCTGTAGTTCTTGGTTGTTCAGTCAAGCTGTTGATGTGTGAGTTGTGAATTATCTCGTGCTGAGGATCTGCTATGTGTTAATGAGAGTTCCTTCATTTTCTTCTTGTGTTAAGCTGTGCTGCATTGAGCTTTGATGAGTACCTTGAATGCTGTAGGCCTTTGAAGCCATCTTTGTATGCCAAGCACATACAAGACTGTAGGCATGTATCTGATACATGCACTGTGACTGTTTGAGGTGAATATAAACTTTTTAATAGTGTTCAGATTTTGTAGTTTTCAGATATCTGTCAGAGTATAAGCTTTGTAGTACATATTTGTGTATGCTAAAACATATACTAAATGATATGTAAGTCATGTATCTATGATATGTGCATTGTATAATTGCATCTTTGTAATGTGAACATATATCTGTTGCCTAAAACAAATTTACCAATCACATGTCATTCAGTTTGTTGTATGAACCATAATATGATGATATTACAACTACAGATTTGTTAACTTTGTTGGTAACACATTGGACACATTGTCCTACTGTATACCTTATTTTTTATCTGACCGTTATATGAAGTTGGCTTCACTCTGAACTGAACCACTCCACAGCTAAAATGAGCACTGTGGTTTAAATGGGCCATTAATGTCACTCCATGGCAATGCATCAAACAACCATTCTAGATATGGGTGCAGCAGTGCAAGTAACAAAATACTAGCACCAAACTGTCACTATGAAGTCATTTTGTGTCTTGAAGGACAGATCTACAATCTTCCCATCACAGTCAGTTGGCCTGAGAAAGGATACATTTGTTAGATACTTGTATTTTGCAGAGTTTGTACCAGAGATGATCACAAGATGGCAGCACATCCCATAGAAAGAAATGAGTGCCTGTACAGGTCCCCTGGCAGAAAGCTCACTACATGGTGCAAAAATAATCCCATTCGACATTTATTATTTGCGATATTAACGCTTATTAACATAGATTTCTAAATTTAAAATAAAGGCGGCTCATTAATATGCCTTGTATTGAACCTCTCTATTCAAAGCAAATAAGAACATACTGAATTTACTGAAGAAAACATCACATTGAAATAGGCTTAGATTGCTTTGCAACACTGAGCCCTGGGCCAGTCTCTCTTTGTGGAGGACCAAATTTGGTTATACAGAGTGTAAAAAATAAGTCCAAATAAAGGCAATATGAAATTAATTGAAATGACAAGGTGAGCTGTAGGGGACTCGAGCCTGATGTAAGACTAAACATTATTTGTTAGGCCTATTAGTCAATGAAAACTGCTATAAGATGGGATAGAGTGATGCATTACTTTGTGTATGTGCTGCAAAAGTGCTGTAAGTAAATAAGGAGAGCATAGACACACTTTACAAGTGCACACAGTTTGCCATCCCAAGGGTTAAATTAGAAACCCATTCATGCCTCACACCCCAAAACCAAACAAGTAATTTCTTACCATTCTCTCGAAGCAAATCAGGCCTGCCTTTCATCCCCCTAATGTGAGCACTGTCTTATACAGTTGAACAATTACAACAGTGCATTATCCAACTCGCTGACTGTAATTCAATTAACTTCCTCCCCCTGGCTTCATCCAGCCGGATAATACACACATTAATTAACAACAGAATCCAATATCGGCTGTTCTGCGCCTCCACTTATTTTCATTTCCCATAAAAAGGTCATAGCAGCCACTTCCAACTGAAGACAATTGGTGTAAGTGTGTAGTAATGGATTACACTTGTATATCGTGTGTGTGTGTGTGTGTGTGTGTGTGTGTGTGTGTGTGTGTGTGTGTGTGTGTGTGTGTGTGTGTGTGTGACACGGGGATTTAAGCCTGTTGGTAGTCAGAGACCGAGGCCTGGGAGAAGTGCTGACACAGCTGTGATGCACATCCATCAGAGTTGTCATTTCACCAAACTCATAAAGCAAAGCCCCTGTGGAGTGGAATTTTAGCAACAAAGATTAGAGCATGCAGAACAATGTCATTGGTCTCATTTCTCTGCAGGCAGAACAATCTTAGAGTTAAACCCCAATGGAGAGAGTCTCATTTCTTCCCCAACTTCTCTTTAGGTTTAAATACATTACAGTGAACAGTGGCAAGGCACTAAGTGACACAAAAGCCAACTAGGCTCTTGCTTCCAACTTCCAATATTTGCCTAATAGCTAGCTTAGTTGACCTCCAAGGCCAAAGTAGCCATGCATACTCGTTGCAGTTGGCACTCACCTTTAATAGCCTTTTGAACTGACCTTTAACTTGACAGCGAAAGAGCTGCCATGGCCATGTGGGGGCCCACGTCTCGCAGCACCCTGAGCAGCTCTTGCACTCATGGGTTCTTTAGGGCCGAGGACCAAAGCAGCTCCCTGCTGGGACTGCAACCTGCTGCCTTTTTCCGTTCTACCATGCAAACCTCGAACAAGCTGAGCAGGATTTGGACATGACAGTGGACATGAAAATAATTTGAAATAGGCTTATAGAAAATAGCAGTATATATAGAAACACTATATTGGCCAATATTAGCAATATTGATTATATACTGTAGTGGCGAATATGTCAGCTGGTGTAAATGGCAAGAAACTGTGATAGAGAGTAGTGAGGGGTCAAAGTAACAACGACTGATCTGTCAGTCAGCCTTTGTTTTCGCAATAGATTTCACGCCAGGTGGCAGACAAAATGTGCAAAGTGAAAGCAAAGCAATCTAAACGCTGATGGTGTCATTATATAGCCGTTTGTGAAATCAGCATTTAGTTCATGATGATATGTTAAAGCCATACAACAACTTACATGTGAAAATTGGTGTACTGTCCAAAGCAAGAAACAACCGTAGGTAACTGTAACCATAACAATCTCTATTTTTCCTAGAAAGCCTAATCTCAGTGCTATGAAAAAGCAGAATAAAGCACTTTGTTGTTTTAATAAGCAGGCAGGTTTTGTTACCTACTGATCTAGTAGAAAGAATGCTGATTTTGAACTGTCTAATGTCCCAGTGGTCAGGGGAAACGCATATCAATGTGGGAACAGACTTTGGCACAAAACCGGAGCTCTGCATCAAGTGAATGCCCATCTCTTCACTCTTGTTTTTCCTCTGTTTTTGTCACTCTCCCTCTTCACCTGCTTTGCCTCCATTATCAGCAGGGCTCCTTTCTTTTTGCAGTGTAGAGTTTCCACAGTTATTCCTGTTGTATTTCCTGATAGTGACCAGGATGTCTCTTCCTGTTTTGGTTGCGCAATGTTAGATGCGCTTCCTTTGTGTTGTAATTCGGCCTTCAGTTTTGCCGGAAAATTCGAGCCCTGTTGCAGACTGAACAGCACAGTAAAAGTGAGCTTTCAGGGACCAATCTATATGTGGATGGTGTCATTTTTCTACAGCCATAATATTGTGCAATCAGTATTTTACTCCAGAATAATACGTTAAAGCAAAAAAAGTTGTCTATTGCCAGTTAAAATAATTAAACCAAATACCAAAATACTAATTATTTGTTGCTTTTGCTTCAATGAGTCGACTCCGACTAATAACTGCCATATTCTAAAGTAAACAATTCATGTTTCTACTGGCTTAAAAAAATTATGGCTAAAGAACAGCTAAAAATAAAATTGCGCTCAATCACCTCTGCATCCAATCATTTTTTTAAATATTACAAAAACTCAAATTTGCATCAGTGCAGTTTCAAGTTTTCTATTTGCGTAATTGATTTAGAATATTTGGTTAATTTGAATTTCACTGGTTAAAGCATAACTGATAAGTGAGTTTTCTGCTTATTTGCACAGTTAAATCTCCTGTAGAAATAAAATGCTGCAGTCTCTGACAAGATGCAGGATGTCAGAGACTAGTCATATATGAATAACCAAACCTGCACAGATGTACACAGAAGCAGTCCTGATGTGTTTCTTTTAAGAAATGTTTTGTTTGTGTTGCCTCCAGAATACTCTTTTGCAACTATAAGAAGTCCCATATGCAGGGTTATGTCTATGGAGTGGCCAAGGAGGCCCTTGCCACCTGTGACTTCTAACTGGCCAGCCCAGGTACCAGACTAAGACCCAGCACTATGACTGAATGATGTCTATGATGTCAAACCTGTGAGTTTAATATCAGAAGTGGATCTTCCCTCACATCTGAAAAATGTTTGTGCCTCACCTTGGCCGTCCCACTGAAATCTCATTCACAGACATGTATCCCACTACAATCAAACAGAAGAGCAGAGAGCAGCACAGAACAATTGCAGGGTGTGTGTGTGGGGAGGTGGGGTGGGGTTAGGGTGGTCTCCTTCATCCCCATTCAACGCACCAACCTAATTACCAGAGGAGAGGGAAACAGTAATTAGCAGCGAGTCTCACCTCGTTAATCACAAAGGGCTCCTTCGCTCTATTTATATCTGATTAATGGCTTGCTTAAGCACGGCAACTTATTTATGTTTCTGTTAATTGTGTGCAGCTTGTATCTGCTCCGCTCGCTGCGGCTTGCTCGCACCCCCGACCATCACACACAATGATACACACTGACACACCTCCGCTACACCCACCTTGTCTCATTATAGGCTACTACTTACTGTTTTGCTCAAACAGTCAAAGCTGTTATGACTGTCATTTGTCTCATACCTGATTTGTTTCTTAGTCATAATTGGCCTATTATCCTTGTTTCCCTGTCTACCATTTCATCGCAGAAGGGGGTGAAAAAAAACCTTTATTGTTGTCACCTTACTATTGCTTTTTTGGATATTTTGATGACTCTCGGTGAACTTAACTGCACTTATGTGGAAGGAGAGGCACAGCAGAATGTGAATATTTGATAATAGCCTGAAATGATTAAGTACTTTCAACATTAAGTGCTCACTTTTCCGCCTTATCCACCCGCAACTGATTTTGCTATCCAAAATATGAACTCATTATTATACACAATCAAGTGATAGAAAATAAGATAAATGCAGATAAATGAGCCTGAGAGAAGACTTAGTTTTGGTGATGCTTAACAACAAGAAAAGCACGGAAATGTGTGTCACCTCTGGATGCCATCTTTGTTTGAAGGAATGAAGTCACATGGGGAAATTGGATAAAATCCTCTGCACTGGACTGAATATTTGTGGTTCTGGCAGGATAAAGGAGTCTTTGAGCATGCTGGAAACGTCTTCAGAAGAGTGATAAGTTGTGAGAAATTACCTGCCAGTTTCTCACATTTTGGCTTGAATTTATTTTTGAGAAAACAGGGGCTTATGTCTTTGACTTGAAAATAGGGATTTTTGACCAAAAATCCCAGATACTGAAACTATCTGGGAAGTGTAATGCACCCTGAGCAGGGACTTTTTGCGGCTATGAGACCTATGGCCAAGGAACTAAATTTAGATCTTGGCTGCTCTGATGGAAACACAAAGTTTTTGAGTTCCTCAAAAGGTTTTTGGTCTCCCGGGAAATTTCCTGCTGTGAAAATGGCCTAAAATATACAAATTATGATTCCGTGAGAGGACTGAGTAACCATATGGATATCTCTGTCTAATTTAAGGTGATATATACGTCTGTAGCAGTTTTATTCTCTCTGCTCACAGACAGTTTCCTTCTGTGTGACAGAGTGCTCCAACACAGAGCAGAGCATTTAAAAAGAAAAGGAAAGGAAAAGTGATAAGAAGTGATGTGATAAGTCATGACTGACATGAGCCTCTACTACGCCCACAGACAATGTTTTCCTCTACTGTAAATCCTCCCATTTCTTAACAGCAGGTGTGCTGTTCCCCTCTGACTACAAAATTACCAAAAGTCATGCTGCTTGCCTTGTACACTCGTGGCCTCCTACTATGACTGTGCTTTGCACCATGCACCATTGATGCTCCCAAATAAGCTCCTCAGTGTCACCCACCTGCCTCACATGTCTTTGAAGTGTGGGAAGAAGCAGAAAAGGCAGAGACTTGGATTTAAACCATGACCTGAGGTGATGTTAACCACTGAGCCTGTGCTTTGAGGGAATCAAAACCTAGCTCCAAACCACAACCTCTAGCTACACACTGAAAGCATGCAGAGAGTGATGGAGAACAAGTGAAGGGTCATGTCTTGGTTTCCATTTAATTCTCAAGCAAATTTCAAGCAAACATTTAAAATTTCGTGAAAAATGTTGGTGGTTTGGAGTGAATAGACTAGGCTCTACAAAGTGTTGTGCCGTGTTCCTAATTAGTACACAAAAGATCACAATGGTATTGGTTAAACATACAGTAACTTTGTATTTCCGTTTTCTCTAAAAAGAAGGCGGGAGTTTCAAGAATGGCGGGAAGGAGAAAGAAACCTTGGTTTGAGTTAAAACAGCTGTGCTCTGCGCGCCCCCCAGCTATCCCAACCTCATTGCTGTAAAAGACAGAGTAGAAGAAGTAGAGGTTGTAAATTGGAAACCAAACCTGTTGTTTGCCAATCACCAATAAATCTTAAATAATAAAAAGAAACATGACCAGTCACCGTGGACATCAATGGGGGAACGTCGGAACAAATCTGGGAATCTTATGGGGATATCCAGGAAGGCGCTGGACGCAGATGGAGCTTATTGTCTTGGAGCAGTCATGTGAGTGAGATGTTCACTACTGGTGCATTCGTAAACAGTCACTCCGAGCGCAAGAGCTCAAACAAAATGGACAGTTTGTAAATTTAAAGCGGCAAAGTGCACTCTGGGCAACAATTAAAATGGCAGTCCTAGCTAAATGTATCGACTGTGGACTGACTGAATAAACCAAAACAACTTGTGCTTGAGATGATTCAAAGAGGTCATTTGTTTTTCTCTAGTTAACTTAGAGTAATTGGTCACGGGTGATGTGGTGTGTTTATATTCAGCTAACATAACATTAGAGAAGCAGTATATTTAGCTTAATTATTTGAGAAAACAAATTCTAGCTCCCAGTAAAGGATATTTTCACAAAAAATTTAAATTCAGTCTTTATCTACTCTCCTCCACGCCAATGGAAATTCCAGTGAATTTTCATAGACAGCAAAATATTTCTGGAGCGTTATTTGAAAACAGGTCCCCATCTGCAACACTATTTTGCTGTAAAACTCCAGTAATGTTTTGTTATCTACGAAACTTCATCAGGCTTTCCATCAACATGGTGGTGAGTAGATAATGACTGAATTTTCATTTTTGGGTGAACTTGTCCTTTAAGCCCATTAACTCTTTCAAAAAAAAAAAAAGACAAAAATTGAAAACTTTTTGTGAAACTCTGAACTTCTTTCCATCCACTTTTTCTAATGCGAAGCCTCTGTCTTCTCAGAGAGAGACACACATGTTAAACAACCAGAAACATCTGTTAATAGACGAGCCTCTGATGGGAGCATTGTGTATTTTTCCCTCCTTTTCTCTCTCACTTCTTCCTGCTATCTATCCGACATTCCAGCACAGCTTTGCCGAGCTCAGTCACTCGTTGTGATGGGAAGGGAGGCATAGTGGGAGAGGATCAAAGAGCTAAACGAGGGGCTAAAGATACTGAAGCAGATTAGCGGCACTTCCCACAATGCCGACAGCTGCTCATAACCGCGCAGTGGGCCTAAAGGTAGCTGCCGTCTGCTGCCCATAATACAATAGGAGAGGGAGGATCAGCGCGCGCACTGAAAACATGTGTTATCATCACAAAAGGATTGTCAGCTTCAAACGCCTTACATCCCTCTGCCATCCCTCAGGATCAAACAGGCTGTTGGCTGGCAGTTATCACAGAGCTCTCTTCTAGTCTAGTCACATCCCTATTCTCCACTCTTCACTCTCCTTCCCTCGCTCTCTCCTCTCTTTTCGCCCCCTCTTTCTCTTTTCCTTTCTCTTCCTCAGCAGGGCCTAATCTCAGCCACCGTTATCCTCAAAGCCATCGTCGCTCATAATGCGCTCCTGACATCGCTGACGGACAAATAATCTTGACAATCGCTTTTGTCTGGAGTTTGTCTCTCTCCCTCTCCCTCTCCCTTTCAAAATTATCAACAACACAGGATCTTATTGTGGAGCTCTCGATATATCTCAAAGCAATACATTGTTTGGCTGAATCCTCTGACAACCTCAGAGCCATACTCAGCATCATAAAGAGAGAAATGTCTGAAAAAGATAGGGGAGCGCTTTGTTCTTTATTGTAATAGATGAACTCTCTAACTCAATCCACAGCGTCCTAAACAGGCTGGAGCTGAATGCATTGGCTGATATGAATGTGTCATATTATGAGGCAACAATTACAAGAATTAGATGAGAATTGTCTGTGACAAAAAACAAAAAAAAAGTCACAGCAATCACATTCCTTCACTCAGGAGATCTTTCTCTGCGGAGTGTTTTTTTTTTGCCATTTCCTCTGTCAGTAGCGATTTCCCAAGTCACACATGGTCATACACAAATATACACACATAAAAATGAAGAAAGAGAAACAATAGAAATGTTATTATGCTCAAATCATCTTTAATTGTATTATTTTCACCTAACTGGGTGACACTTAGATGAAGAAATTCCTCAGCAGACTTTCAGCAGCTGCACAGTGCACAGTGCACTTCATCAGCTGAGGGACAGAAAATAATTATTGATCTAACATCTTTATTTAAACCATGTTATATGTTATTAATTAAGGTCTTTTTTTAACCATTTTTACTGCACTTTTAACTCACATTGTCATGCCTATATAGACACATTGTAAGACTAGAAGGAGAGAAGCGTTTATAGCAGCCGGATTTGTCACTGATGATGTGGTGAATAAACAAAGTCCCATGTGCAACCATACTGAATACACACAAATACATACAGCACAGTGAACACTTGCAGCATATGTCTGTGTATTTACAGTTAATGCTGTTATTGGTATTATTTCCCCAAGAGAAATCTTTAGGATTTTGAGTGATTACATACATCCATTTGGAATTTGTGAGAGTATGTTGCAGCAAAGAAAACATATCATGGTTTAAAATGCTCTTAGAAAGATCAGTGCAGATGCAAACATGTTTGTTTTTGTGTCTTGCAATTTGAAAGTTCATTTCTTTTTCATTTTTCATTTTTCACTATCTGGTCATCGTCCCAAAGGTCCATCATGTCTGTGTTCTGGCAAATGATAATGGTACTAAACTGCCTGGAAAAAGTCGAATACAATCATGTCATGACAATTATTTTTTTACACGTTTAAACATGTTAACTTCTACAATAAGTATTTAGTGATAAATACAAGTAATTATTGCACTTTTAAGCAAATAGTAGGAACCGTGGATCCAAATGTTGAATTCTGACCTGAGATTAGATCTATAATTTAACACTTTGCATCTAAAAACAACACTTTCTACTTCACTAAATTCATAATTCAAAGAAACACAATAAACCAATTTTGCTTTATCCCTCTTCTTTATTAAATAGATACTGATCAGGTATAGATTTACATAGAATGGGTTTAAATAAAGATAGAAAGACAATTTTTTTTGGTGGAGCTAATAGGCTGTGCATAATAGGCTGCAGCTGAACATCAGAAAGATTCCCTGATGTTATGTACATTACACAAGATGAATAGTTCAGATGTATACTAACTCTTTTTTATTTCAATCTGAAGTAAAAAATCTGAAGACTGAAATTTGTCAGTTTGGGGAAAAATGTTGATTAACTTCTGTATTATCCGTCTCTTGGCAAACCACATCCTGCCAGTTATTCACTCTATGTATAATGCTGGAATTGGATCATCTGTGGAAGACAGAAGCAGGGAGAAGAGAGTGAAAAGTGAGGGTCTGCAGAGTTGTATCAGCGCCTGGACTTCCCTGTTTCTCCAGTAGATGCCAGCAGTGAACCATTTAATACGCCGCCACGTCTCTCTCCCTATAATACGAGGGTACTCTGCATGTAACTGCTCTGGAGTTGGAGATGGTACAGATGGCTGGCCTAAACGCAACACTTATCCAGACATTTCACTGTTCGCAGAATGATATCAAAGTCAACTCAAAATGGAGGCTGTGCCATCAACTTGAAACAAATTCTAACACTTCCAACAAAATTGTATTGTGAGTAAAGTCGCCGCGGATTTGGTCAGCGTTCAGCACAGATGTCCCCCCTGTGTGTGTTTGCGTTAAATAAAAACTAGTGCCTCACATCCTCTTAAAAATTCAGCTGTGGATTTTCAGGGGATAAATGCTCACAATTATAATGTTTTAATCCAGATTGGATTCAGACACATTTATTTATTTCGAGCGTGAGAGTTTAAATCGTGCATCAGAAAAAAGAGAGAATAAACCACAGTGCCAGAACAAAAAAACAAATGCTCTAAATTATGTGGAATATGGGAGAATAACTGAAACGGCAACATGGAGTTGAGTTAGTTTTTTAGGCGCTAAAGAAATGTCAAACTGATTAACATTCAGATAATTCTGTACATAAATTTAATGCAATTCCATTTAAAAATAAAGCACTTTTTCCTCTTTTATTTTTTTCCTGCCCTTTGTCTTCATCTTGACACGGGCTGCAGTCACACAAGCTCTGATCAAAGTCGTCAAATTTCCCACATGTGCTCACAGACCTGCTGTCATTTTAATGTTCTAGTAGAACTGTCACATCGCATTAATAAGTGTAAATTAAAGACTACTAATTTATCCCTCGATATTGTGCCCCCTTGCATCCTCAAAGTGTATATGAGGGGAGAAAATACGTCTTTGTAAATGTGATATTACATTTGTCATACTGTTTATCACGACACCTTTATTTTTTACCCTCTTCCAGCCTGAATGCCCGCTTTCTCAGTGTCTTTCTCTGCTCTGCTGTTTACTCGGATCTATTAGTTCCCATTAGTTTCTCATCTCGTGTACAAAATTTGGGAATAAATAGCTGTGAAAACACTCGCTGTACCTGCTGCTCACTCACATCCAGCTTTTTACAAAACATGTTTGCAGCTAGTTTCAGAAGTAATACTTGCTCTGAATGTGTTTTTGTGTATAAGGTTGTCTGTGTGTGTGACCACTGTTTGAGCTCCAACAATAGGTTATCTGTGCCTATTTCTGGAGGGCGGGGCCCCAGAGACCTGGCCTCCCCGCGTGATTGGCTGGCTCGCCACTGTGAGAAGTTTACTTTGGAGGGTGCTCTATGCTGGATTTTTTCGCTTCCAATTAAATGTGGAATGCAGCACTCTCGAAGGCCATTTGAAGTGTGTTGTGTTTGCGTGTGTGTGTGTGTGTGTGTTTGTGTTTGTTTGTCTCCGTACCCTCCTCTTTTGATTTCCACACACTGAGGTCTTTGAGCAAAGACGAGACAACCTCCTGAGCAGGTAAGATGGGACCTGAAACCTTCTCAGTTATTTTACCACAGCGTCCTCCATGTCAGTTCGATTCCATCTGCGATTGCCGTCGTGACCTTAAGAGGAAACGAGGAGGCTACAAACACAAAAAGCAAATAATTTCTTGCAATGTCAAAATCTCTTCTCATCCGGAGAGGAATAACACTTTCCATAAATGTGTGTGTGTGTTCCTTGTGAGTCATAAAAGACTTCTGGCTCCTTGTTTACTGTTTGTCAGAGGTGTCTTTTGTCTGGATGTGATTAGTGCCAGCCTCTTCCTCTTCCTTGCATGCACAGGAAAAGATGCGGCCTGCTTTCAAAGAGCCCGTTTGGACAGAAGACTATTGTCGTGGGCGGTGAGCGAAAGAAAAAGATGTCACCGATTGCTCCAACGTTCCTTTTTCAAGAGAACTTGTGCACCGTGCAAACACAGAAAAACACAAATATTAGCACCCGGACTCAAATGTGAAAAGGGAGGTGGAAATAAAAGAGAATTTGAACTTAATGAACATGCATTAGTGGCATAGAAGTGCTTTCATCAGACTCCTTTTCAAACGTGTTTTCACATCCCCTCAGATGCAACATCACAGCACCAGTGAATCTGACAGAGAGGAGAGAAAGTCTTTATTTAGACTCAAATGGGTCTCATCTGAAATAATGAATATGTCCTTGAGAAAAACAAAGAGCCCCACAAAACGGGCTACTCTTCTACAGAGGCAACGGAGATGGCAGATAATTGTTTTCAAGTCTGGCACTGCTCTGTAAATGAGTTTGTTCTGTTCTGCGGGCGGCTAACTGTGTCTTTCCTTCCTTTCATTTCTGTCTTTTTCTCACACACACACACACACACACACACACACACACACACACACACACACACACACACACTTTTGATTTTCTTCTCTTTGCCTTTGTTTTCTTGTTATCTGGCCTCCATATTTACCCTCTCCTTGGCTCCCTCAACGCCCTCTCTTTCACTTTCTCTCTTTCAATCTTTCTCCCTCTCTTTTCTCTCAGTTCCACATTCTTTGGCACAACGGCTTTTTACATCTTTGCTTTACTCGTTTTTCCCTTTCTTTGTTTTGTTTGCTCGCTGGGTGCTAACAACAAAAAGAATTCTCTATTTTGCTGTACGTTGTTCACAGCAAATAGTTTACCTTGACTTCAGCAGCCTTACCCCACCGTATTTTCCTCAAACTGTTATTGGTGCTCCTCAATGATTGGAGCTTTCCCTGAAACACTGATGAGTTCTGCTCCAAGCCATTGTGGACTACCAAGTTTTCTTCTGACTGATTACCACGGAACAAATAACTTTCCCAGCTACATCAAAGTGATGAGTAAGAAGCGTCCTATGAGCAATAATAACTTGTTATACTATCACAAAATGGCTGTCTGAGCAGGTACAGGAACATAAGGTGTATGTATGTGTCGGTATTTGACGACCTGGGAATGAGACTCAACATCTGCTGTCTTTCTCCAGAAATGTCTGGTCTACCTTTTTTAAAATACTCAAAACTCAATTCTTCAGATCAAGTTTCAATGATTGAGTGGGTCAAAAGGTGAAAGCCAAAGTGCCCTGACAACAGGTGCAGCATATGATTCCTCAATAACTGTACGATACAAAAAGTATCAGCTTGGTTGCGGACTTCTGAATTGTCACCTTAGCCCCAGTTCAAAGAAGTCTGTGCTAAGCCCACTGACAGTTTCCCTGGTTTGAGAAATAGTTGACATATCACAGCCCAGTAGGAAGGATTAGAGGTCCAGTTCGTAAGAAAGTTGATTTCCATTTCCAAATTGTCAAATGCCGACGCTTTGGGAAGCAGCCAACCGGACCGTTAATCCCAAAGCGTCAGTATTTGACAAATTGGGAATGAGACTCAAAAATCTACCTTTTTACTAAATGGACCTTTTTAAGAATAAACATTATTTTCCTCATTCCTTCCTAGCTACTTTCATGAAGAATTGCGAAAACAAAATGAAGATAAGTGAGAAATAAATAATAGAGATTTATGCAGCTTTACAAGTTGTTGTTAGTCCGTGTACAGAGATTACTCATAAATCTGCAAATGTAATTGAGAAATGTAAAACCATTAAGATAACTGCTTGTTGCAGGTACTAGCCTACCACAGCCATATAAAGTTCAAACTAAACTGGAAGCTAGTTTGGTTTCGTAATTTTGTAGCACAATTATCAAGCTCAAGAGAAACATGCAAATGGACATGACAGACGCAAGCTAAGACCAATACGTGTCTGTGTGAGTTGTAAATGTTCAAACTTGAGCCAATACTTCTGCCAATACTACTGCAAGCGTGGCTTTTTTCGTGCGACCATACAGACAAAAGTGGAAAAAAAATTGGTCTTCAGGAAAACAGCCAAGTTTTGAGATCAGAGATCAAACATTACTAGCTAGCTGCAATCAGCATTCACAAAGTTACTATATTGGTTGTTTGTGGTCAATGAATATGAAGCAAAAACTCAAATTTAACAGTCAAATTCGTACCTAGCTCAAGAAATTGAGCGCACCTTTCGGAAGGCAAAGGCTTTGGACACTTGTGCTTCCTAATGACAATGAACAGATCTCACTGCCTGAAATATCTAATGTAAAAAAATCTTAACTGTCTTAAACTGTCCCTTCCATTTCAAAATAGAAGCCCTGTAGAAAGAAACCTGTACTTCCTTCCTTCCTTCCTTCCTTCCTTCTTTCCTTCCTTTTCTATTTTCCTTCTTGTTCTCTGGGGTTTTTCTAGTCCCAGGGTTCCACTCTAGGGAGCCCACAGTCCCCTGAGAACCCTACTAAGCCCTCTCTAGCTTGGTAATAATGGCTTTCCAACGTTGCCTATTTAGACTGCAAGTTTCCATTAAATCTCACTGTGTCATTACAGTTCATATTCTTAATTATGCAGCAAATGTCCCCAAGGGAATATCATGGAGGCCACTACTCCACAATCTGTCCATATGGCACTTAATTAAAAGTTTTCTTAAGAATAAATTGCATTCAATTCAATTAAAACTGTAATGTCATACCAAAATAATGGGCAAAGCCTCCCACAACGTGCAGCTCAGAACACACACAAAAAAATCTTTTCTGTTTTTTTTTTTTTTTTTGCAATGTTTGCAATGGAAAAAGTGCATATCTCCCTTCCAAAAAAGCCCCCTAGTAGAAATATGCAAAAAGCAAATATCACCAAAGCCTCCTACATGCCACCGAGCCCCAGGCAACAACCGCGCTTGAACACTCGAGCTATTTCTAGATTCCACTCTTGGAATTCACACCATGACAAATGAACCATTGGAGTTTGGAATTCCTATTTATCTGCTGCGCACAGAGGCACTTGATTTGGGTGTGAAGAATAAAGGAATTATACGGACAAAAAACCAGACGACTTAAAGGATAAATGATAAAAAATAAATAAATAGATTGTGTGTGTGTTTTTTCCTCTGGAGCCAGAGTTGTTTGTTCATCTGATTGAGGGCGTTTGGGTGGGCGTGTCCTTATCATCTGGATGCTCTGATCTCACCAAAGCAAGACAATTTCAAATGAGCAGCATCTGATATTAAACATCCCCTGCCACATATGCACTTCCACCAAGCCCTGCAGGATTATTTCCAAGAAAAGACATTTCCTTTTGAACAATAAATGTATTTCTGTGTCTTTTTTTCACCCGGCATGATGCCACAGTGAGTTCAGATCTGCGATGAACTCCGACACACACCTCAAATGATCACGCGTTTGCTTTAGCCAGCAACTTTCTAACCTTCCGCCTGCAGCTCTGAGTGCCATCTCGCAGATGACGAGCATTGATTAGTAGATTGGGAAACAGGGAAAAGAAAAGTCCATTTGGTAAAGTAGGCTGCTGTTCCCTGCGCCCCATCTGTTGGGTGTGAGATGCTGACTTCATCTGTTGACGACGCGACGGTGGCTAGGGAACCAGGGATGAGTTGATTTCCCTCTTTCGCTGGTTGAGCAGTGAAGGGCCCTAAAGCGTAAACAAAGTGTTTTTCTTGTTCTAAACACAGAGTCTTGGCTCAGCTCTGGCTTGGACTTGGCTGCTACGTGGGTGTGTGTGTGTGTATGTGTGTGTGACTGTGCTGCTCACTCAACCTCACTCTAAAGGCCTGTTTGGTGCCCTCAACACAAACACCCCCCAACCAGCAGCCTACAGGTGATTAGCTCACGCAAACACACATAAAACTTCCACACCTACACATCGACAACCACACCCAGACATATATCTCAACCCCCCTCACACACACACACACACACACACACACACACACACACACACACACACACACACACACACACACACACACACACACCATGCTGCATCTGACTAATCATACCATTGAATGTCAACACATTGAAAGCTACCTCTGAATGGAAACGCGCTTAAAAAGACTGGAAGGTTGAGGGTCAGATCATTCTGTTCCAATCACTACATGCTGGTATTTTTCATTCGCTGCCTACACACTAATAGTCTGACTCACAGGGAAGAACACTGGGTTTTGAAATCAATCATACAATCACGTCTATCCACAGTTTAGGTACATAAAAACATGGCTTTCTATCATTGCGACCATTCACTCTGATATTACAAGGAAGAGAGGCTATTACAGCAGGTGCCGAGGTGGCAGATGATAGATTGTCGGAGTTATGTGGCCTCGACCTGCCGTCTGCCCCCTGGAAATGGGGGGGGGGGGGGGGGTTTAAAGAGATACCTGGGCAAAGCATTTATTTCAAATGGCCGCAAATATTTCAGCTGCTAGAGGTATAATTGATTTAACTTGCTGACCAGTGCGCCTCAAACAGGCAGCAGATGAAAGGAAAACCAGAGGGAGACTGAAAGAGTTTGCATGAGAAACAGAAAAATGACAAGAGAGAGAACGCATAAATGAATTTGTACCTCTCCTTGCACAGGAGCCACCATATATAATAACTCACAATGTGGGCTTCAGTGAAAACATTTGCTGTCAACAGCCAGTTTCACCGTACTAAGCCAGTCTAACAGATGTGCACTCACCCAAAGACTTATGCAGCTGCTGCTGCTGCTGCTCCTGTGTGTGTTTTCTCATGTGTAAGCCTGCTTATATGTGTGTATACGGCTATGTTTACCCACAGTTCAGCAGGGTTTATGGGCATTAGAGTATGTGCACCTTCATAACTTAAAAAAAAAAAAAAAAAAGCGCCATAAATAAACAGAAAAACCCAAAATCTGTTCTCGTTAGATTTGATGTTGATTGCACTACCATATGAACACATTCTTGGCTATTGTCCTGCTCCCCTGGGCTGACTCGGGCTCAGATTTGGACCGTGCTCGGCTGGCCTCCGGATCCTCTCCACCCAGGGAGAAGCATTCAAGGGAGCGGGGGCATCCTGCGGCCCAGTTTAGCCTCTCATTCTGGTTCAGGGCACCTGGGTGGCTGCCCTAACCCCTCCCTGGAGGCCAGGACCGAGCCGGGCTCTGCTACCGCCTGTTTGTTTCACCAGCATCCTAAAAGGTAAACAAGCTTACAATGACGCTTTCAGCTCTTTCCCCAGAAATGTTTTTCTTTTAAATTTAGATGATGAGAGATTTAATTTGATAGATGTCAGTGTAACTCTTTTCCAAGTAAGACTCATTTTCTACATTTTGCCAGTGAAACTTTAAATGAGGCCATTCATATTTAAACTAACTTAGCAAAATAACTTCCAAAGTACGTAATGGCTGTTTTTAGCCCTTAATCTAATTAGACCTGCGTACCAGTTAGTTAATTTACCTTTGCTTAACCAGCAACTATTCTGACAATTCACATTATTCATATTTTAAGCAAAAATGCCAGATTCTCTAAATTCAGTTTCTGGAATGTAAGAATTTGCTGCGTTTCATAATTTGTTATGCTGGTAAACTGATTATCTTTTGGCTTTAGACTGCTGCTCAATTAAAACAATGTATTTGATTATGTCACTTTCGGTTTGTATAGAACAATAAGAGAATAAAATGAATAGATAATGAAAAATGTAATTGTCTTTTGCGCTCATATCTTAACGATACAGAACATTTTCAAACGGGAATGATACATACTGTATCGTAAATACTTAGTGTAGACTTTTGAATTAAACCTTGTCACTTCATACGACTAAGTTTTCAAGTGTTGGCCATGTTGGCAAACCTATCTCCTGAATACTGAGAACACAGACATCAGAATCACCCATCTGTTGCTGCTAGATCATTCACTCTGCTGCTATTGATCATAACATCACCTCAAAAGTGTGGGAAAAGATGGAATCGCAGCACCCCTAAAGCTAAACCTATCTTAAATTCACAGCCAAGTCTTGGGAGGTTTGAGAATTCGTTTGTTCAAACTTGTACAGAATGTCTTAGAAAATATGACTGTTTTTAGGAACACTTTTTCCTGTTCTCAAAGGAGAGTTTGGAGTGCTGCATACCGCTAAATGACCTGCCAGTGGGCGGATTCCTTACGTTGAATATGACTGAATATCAACTTGATTAGTCCAGTTAATGAACCTGCACTTATAATAATCAAGCATTTAGTGGAATTTTTAGGAACGTTTTTAGGAATGTAATTTTGTATCCTCCAAGTTGACGATGTCTCAAACTTTTAAAACCTGTAAAAAATAAAGCTATGGAGGAAAAATGCTGGTGTGATGCTGGTGTTTGTTCTCCTGTGAGTCACGTCCATAGGTGCCACATTATCACAAGGCCGCCACTTCGGTTAATGTGTGCTCATCAACTCTGTCGAGCTGTACAACTGTGCAACTATGAGAACACACTGTTGCACTGAATGCACAGTAAACCAGTCACACACACACACATACTACACACACACATGCACACATTGCGCCCTTATGCATGTGTGCGTGCATATGCATGACTGACACACACTCTTGCACACATACACACACACACCACTCTTTCTTCTTGTCTCATTGGCAGGCTCATATCCCATCTGCTCTCCAGGGGGGCGGACAGAGAGATAGTTGTCATTGTGGAACATCTCTGCACAGACACACACACACACACACCCCTCGATACCAAACTCACCGACACACACCCACACACACAAACGCACCCCGTGAACCCCCCCTCATATATTCACTTTCAAGCATCTTGAGTCCAGCTACATTCTTCTCTGCTAATTGACTGTCATAACGGCTGGAGAGATTAACTTCAGCCCAATCCCTGCGAGATAAAGACTACAGACATGGGGGCCAAACTGGGCTGGGATGAGGGTTTGGTGGCGGTGGTGAAACTGGGTGGAGGGGGCTAATACCACCACATCTCCTATTTGTTATTGATATTTACAGGCTGTCTTGTCCCTCCCCGCTCGCCACTGCCCCTCCTCTGCTCGTCACCCATAAGGATTAGCATTAATGGCAGGCTTATGGAGTAAGCGAGCCCCTGTCAAACCCATGTCCCCTCTTTGCCATCTCCCAGATTAGCTGACGCTTTGTGATGGGCTGTCTCTGCAAGACACAAGCCTCCGAGTGTAAGGAAAAGGAGGGAACTTTGTCTAAACTTCTCACAAAGTGGCGAAAAAAGAGCTTGTGGCAATGCCTTTTTGTGTGCGTGCAATGGGATGATGGTACATGCTGGGGGGTTTTAACTTGTGGGTATAGCACATTTGAGTTATTATTTTTTATACAAAATGATTGACTGCAAAGGCTTAAAACAAATCATGGTTCTTTTTTTTTTTTAAAAGATGACACTGACTGGATGCTCTGGATTTAACAGATGCTGAGTGATGAACTAAGATGGATATAGAGCCTCATGCACTGTACTTCACATAGTGTAACATTTGAAAAATAAAAGTTAGGGTCAGTAAGAGCTCCAGCTTGTCTCTGAGCCTTCTTACATATGTGACTGGCAAGAAAATGTAATACAAGAGTTACTGTTCAGATTAAGGAAACATGAGTGTGGTGATATTTTACACTCTTTTGCTTTAACTACAATATTTTTCTTTCAATATCGAACTTCCTTTATCACTTTTGTAATTGTTTTTCATTTCTGCTCCAATTTTTTTCCAATATTTCCTACCAATCATACTTACAGAAAGGGTCCTTTTTGATTCCCTGTGGGAGAAGTAAAATAAGCATACAGGAGTTAAAATGCAGATTCTTCACCATAGCAGCTGTACTGTTACTGTGCTGTATCTAATTAGGAATGTGTGCTAGTTATGATCTCCGTAGGAACACGGTGGTTATTGAAAGATCAAATATGAAAGGAATGTACAGTGAAAGTTAGGATTTTTGTTTGCTTTTATTATTTGGCTTTTATTGCTTCTTTTTTTATTTGGTTTGATTTTCAAGTAATTGAATTAATTGATAGGAAAAAATAGGTTTATATGTGTGGCACTGACTTTGAGTAAGAAAAGTGAGATTTATGAGAACAGTGGAAAACATAATGAAATTGTTCCTTTGTGTTTTTGTTTTCTATTAATTTATTTTCTCTTCTATAGAGTTTGTATTTGTATTTAGCAATACATTTATTTATATATATATATATGTATATGTATATGTGTATATATATGTATATGTATATGTGTATATATATGTATATATATGTATATATATATATATATATATATATATATATATATATATATATATATATATATATATATATATATATATATATATATATAATTTATCAATATTAGGGGTGGGGATCACAGAGTAACTCATGATACCGTGCAGTTTCTAATATTCAAGACTGAATTTCTGCAAAGTGTGAGGATATATTTATTCACTACGTTGTGGTGTCAGTTTCACTAAATTTGGCATGAACTGTGATGAAAAAATATACAAAAAGTACATAAGAGCTTTAGCGTAGTGTCTCTGACACACACACACACACACACACACACACACTCACACTGACTGCAACTTGTCCGTGTGTGCCATCAATCCAATGTGAAATAGCCATTCTGCTATGGCTATGGCTCACTAAACTCTCTTATTCATCTGAGTAAATTAAGTTCACTTAGATTTACACAGATGATTTTGGAAGTCGTGACTCTGGTAAGTCAAATTGTCAGGGGAATCTGTTTAGAGCACCTGCATTTTTTTATACAAATATTGATATGTGGTACCAGCGTATCACAAGCAATACAATATATTGCCGTATGAATATTTTGTCCCACTCCTAACCAATATACAATATAAAGTGTATATAGACAGACAGCAGGCAATGAAATCTGAGAATATTGAAGAAAAAAGTGTTCAAATTTAAGTATATGGGAATGAAACATCCACTTAAACCAAATGAAGCTTGTGTTTCTAGAATGTAATGGTAGTCTATGATGTGCACATTAATATACAGTAATTTATACCTTAACCAGTACATAGAGGACTCAGACTAAAACTATAAACCAAACTCTAAAGACGTTCACAGACCTCGAGATGCAACTGTGAAATACAGAAAAGCATTCATCTTCCTAACATCAGCATTTTTATGAGGTGGAGATGTTTTTTGCATTTTAAGCAGCAGCACCAACTTATTATTTTCTTATAATGTTTTTAGGAAGGATTTTGAATATTTAATTTCAGTACACTTGTGGTATAAACACAAAGTTTACACAGACCGTTGGATATATATAAAATGTTATTTAATAAGCATTATTTAAAGAGTACATTTTTTTGGAGCAAGATGAAACATGGAGAAAGAAAACGAAACATTTCATGCACACATTTCCTCAACAAACGTAAACAACTACATAGCACCACGTACGCTTTACTTTCCTGTACTTTCTGTCTAAATCTAAAAGTTTCTCCCTCTTTTTGTTCATTCCCCTCTCTCCCTCCCTTCATCCCTTTCTCACAACTTACACCTTTTCACTTCTTTCCGGTACAGCACCCTCTTCTACTTCTCTCTCCTTTTCCCACTCCTTTCTTCCTGCGCCTCTCTTTTCCTCCATCTCTCTCCATCCCGGCCTTTCCTTCCTCCCTCCGCTCCGCCTCTCCTCCCTCCATCCTGGCTGTGCCGATGACAGCCGTGCTCTCATGGCATCTGTCTGCTGCTCCCCAGCTTGTCTGTGTGTGATCAGCTCCTCTCCAGCTCTCCTCCACACTTTATCTCCTCGTCTTAGTGCTCCCTTTTTTCACAGACCGCCGCTCAGCTGCCTCGCTGCCAACTCACTGTCGCTGTTAACTCACATACCATCTTATGTATTGCCAAAGCAGATTGTGTTTGGAGGGCAAGCAATTAAGGGGGAGGCAAGCGCAAAACTGTAATGTAATTTTGGCTGCGATATTTACGGGGGAGAAAGGAGGAGGGTGGGGAGGGGGGGACAAAAAAGCACAGAGGAGGGCTTAAGCGGGTCGGACATTGCAGAGTCAACACCGTCGAGAATAATGATTTTGAGCTGAGATTTAGTGGGACGGAATCTGGCACTTCCCTAATTACGAGAGGCCAAATGTCAAGCCTGCTCGCTGTCAGCTTGGTGGCGGGCGGTGCTGCCTTCTCTCCGTCTCTCGCTGTTTCTTTCTTTCTCTCTCTCCCTCCCTTTCTCTGCAAGTTTCTGCATGTTTTATGAATCTCATTAAAAGTCATTAAAAGTGTGGTGAGATTTTCACAGCCTCCGCTCCATGGCCCCTGTAGTCCTCTTTCTATCTGTCACATATCTGAGAGAAAGAGAAACAGACAGAGAGAGGGAGAAAAAAAGCATAAAAGTGGAGGAAGATTTGAGTTAGAGAAAGGAGCATTGAAGGTAAACTAGAAAGAAGACTCGAGGGCAGGGTATCTAAGTGGATTAGGTGGTAAGCATCCCTGAGTTACCTCTCTGAAAGGTCTAATTTTTATAGGCAAGTAGCATTATCACCACTTTTCAAGAAGAAAGCTTTCTAATGAAATAACAGAATGAGAGAATGCAAACAAACATCTTGTAGGAGGGGTGTTCCAACAATTTGGCCCATTTGGCGATCAACATCTTTCGCCCGGGCGTTCTTTTCAATGAAAACTATTCTGCATTCACGGCTCCCATTTTCTGATGGGAGATACAACAAGGGGTCAAAGTCAAGGTCTCTCTGCGTCGCTGAGTGGGAGAAACTTCAGATCCTGCTCACAAGCCATTACAAAGACCTGCTGTTTTTCCTTGTTTTGGGGTGGGTCGGGTCGGGGTTAGAGGTCCAACCCTTTGCACATACGGTACATTCTTTAAGGCGTCTTGGCAAGGATGTTCGGCTGCGAAAAGAATGGCGCTTCCATCCCATTCAGGAGAGACACATGGATGGAGGGGTGGGAGGTGAGAACGGGCAATGTAAAGCAATGGTAAGAGATGAAAGAGTGCATGTGTGTGTGAGAGAGAGAAAGAAAGGGAAGGAGAGATGGCACTAAAAGCAGTTGGTCTGACATATAGCCTTCCAGCCGCTACGCTGTCGGTCATGCTCCCAATTACACCAGTTCAATAGACGGGATGAAATCACATTGGCCCCCTGTGTTTGTGCTCTCCTGCTACAGTATTTCTCCTTCAGACGCACTAACACACTTCCACACCTACACACATATAGCAAAAGCCTCCTACCTCCACACAAATACACACACAAAGCCCACATTGTTGCTGACTGTGCAGCTAATTGAAGGTGTAGCGCATGTGAGAGGTTGTAAGAGTATTCGTGTAGCAGCAAGGTGACTTGGCTCGGCGCAGCGAGACTCTACAGATGGCCCGGTGCTGCCGAGGTGGCGGCAGCGGGGATGTGTGTGTGTGTGTGTGTGTGTGTGTGTGAGATAGAGTGCCGTGGAGCCTCAGGCATCGGTGGGGGCCCCCTGTGACTTGGCGGAGAAGCAAGCGAGGAAGAGGCCTGTGTGGGTAGGAATCGGCAAAGGTATGAAATGATCTGGAGAGGTGGTGGGGGGTCGTCAGAGGGGCAAGACATCAGTCAGAGGGGCAGGTGGGGGTTGAGGAGGTGGAGGTGGCAAGGTGATGGAGTTCATTTGGGGGATATGAGAGAGGAAAGGAAGTAGTAGTAGTATAGCCACTTTTTTTTTAGCCAAAAATATAAAGAAAGCATGCACAGGTATCAATGTTGTTGACAGTATAAGCACTGGTAGGGCTTTTGTCTATTCTTTAATCAAGTCTGGGTACACTCACTTTCTTTTCAATTTGTTCCAAAAATGTTAAAGTGTACACAAAAAGAAAAATGGTTGTGTTTTTGTTGATTTTCTTATCAGGTATACCACCACATCAAAATGATAAAAACCTTAGTTAAACCACATTGATCTTGTTAATAATGCAAATGACTAAATAATCAGTTTTGAAAATCTGTCTTACTCAACATGTGTACTTTCTTGTTTTCTTGATAGGGATCCCATATTGTTTAGACTGTTGTCTAGTTATTATTTCTCTTTTTAGCAGCCATTGTGAACATATCTGCCCGCAAGCTTGAGGACACAATGAAATTCATCCTCATGTCAAAAATCCATCCTGAGTCCTACAAAGAAATCCACAGTCCAACAGCATCAAACAGCTTAAACAAATCATCCACAGGTGTGTATAGGCACCCGAGAAAGACGGGGAAGGTCTAATTTGTTATGTCACGTTACAATTAGCTCACATACGGCCAATAAAAAAGCGATTATTACATGTAAAGTGCTACAAATTGTTACTATAGAGCCACTTTAAGGACAAAGTCAGTGTCGGAAGAAGGGCCCCGTTCAATCCCAGAGATGGAAAGTAACTCACTACAAATACATCATTACTGATTTTTGAAGTATGTGTACTTACTGTGTACGTATTGATTTTTCTAACAACTCTTTTACTCCCTATATTGTAATACAAATATCTGTACCCCTTACATTTTCAGAACAGGCTTGTTACTTGTTTAAATGCATTTGAGGGAAATTATCGTTTATTTTTATGTTTGCGTCATTGCACGCCGCCTTCCCAACATCACAAGACTGATTTCAACCTATGAGTGCAAATCATGCTCGTCAGACATAGCGAGATGAAACACCGTAACAAGACGGAAACAGACAGAGAGAGAGACTTGAATGGGGAGAAAAGGCATGTTAGTGTCTCGTATCTGCAGCCCTCTGCCTGGAGTTTCTTATTTTCTTATTTTCTCAGTTTGTTTTGCACAGAAATGGCCGGTAGAAATGTCCTTTAGAGGGACTTTGAGTACATTTCAGAGTCTGTATTTTCTACTTTTACTTGAGTAAAGAAGTTGAATTAGTACTTCTACTTTAACCAGAGTCTTTTTTTACACAAGTATCTGTACCTCTACCTGAGTGATGAACGTGTGTACTTTTGACACCTCTTTTCATTCCCACAGAATCTGCTCAGAGGCACATTGAGCCAAAAATGTTCAACTTCCCAGTGCAGCCCTTTTTGTAGATTGGCACATTAGAGACCTTTGCCGGCCAAGTGGCAAGTGGCTAACTTCCTGTTTAGGTCTTATAGACTTTCCAAATGTTATCAAACTGAATGGATCAAATCCTGATGCCGAAACAAATCATTTCATGGGGTTTTGATGTGCAGTAAATTTTAGCCACAGTTTTACAGCTGCTTCTTGCTCAATGTAAGCTTATGGGAAATAGTCTTTTAAGTCTGGAGAGTGTTTGTATTTGATTTTTTTGCTCCAACAATGATTTATTCAATCTCTCTGGGCTAACTAATTGCATGAGTCTGAAGTAAGAGTGGTGAATAATGGGCAAAATAATAAGGCAACAATAATAGGGCTCCAGTAGCCTGCAGAGAGAGAAGGACACTCATTAAAGGTAAAAATCTTTGTCTCACAGGTAGTCAAAAAAAAAAATCCTTGCTGAAGCCTAATAGGCCCTTTAATTCAGGGTAAAGACTGCTTACCTAAATCGAAGTACAGCTGGATCCTCCAGGGTCAATTGTTATTGAATGCCAAGTGAACCATTTTCTGGTTTCAACCCACCAGTTGACTCTCATGTCACACATGAGTTGAAAGCGAGTAGGAGGAAAGTGAAGGACACAGATGTCACGGTAACAGTGTATTAAATATTTTTTCTTTGTGTATTCCTGCGACCATGTTTGAACAAAAAAATACTTTATGCAGCCCAGGAACAGTATAAAACAGTGATTTTAGGAATTCAACCTTGTTCCCAGCAGCAGCCACTATTATTAGTTAAAAAGCTCTGATAAACCCACTGTACACTAATCTGTCCAGCACCAAGCAACAAAGTTAGCGACAAGTAGTGAAATAGTCGAGCTAAAGAGCTGAAGAGCCAGCTGCATCTCTCAGGAGTTAGCGGACAGTCATCAGATGGTAAACTCTACAAATCTAAATGAATGTTAATGTAGCTTCTTATCTGAAGGATGTATAAATAGGAGACTGTATGCAAACTTCTTCATCATAATAACTTAAAATATGTCAGTGTTGTGTTTACAGCTTGACTCCACTGTTAATGAAGGTGTAAGAAGTGTTCAGAGGGTATCAGTATATTTTGATCTTTTTAAGTTTGACTCTCTTTTTTTAGTACTAAAAGATTAAAATAAAAGTAATTTTGTTTCTTTGAGGATCAAAAATTAATCTGAAAAGACTGATTTTGAAGAACATCCATATTTATTCCTTTAGTAACTGACATGCCAAACATGAGAGCTATTTTAAAAGTTTCACTACGGGTCACAAAGCAATGCAACATCTGACCTATCACATCGAAGCTGACCAAATACGGTGCTAATGTGGCTAATGGGAATATTGGTGGAATGATGCCTGAGTGGATTATCTAAAAGACATTCCAGTAATACTTTAACTTTTTCTCCTCACACGCATAAAAGTTACTAATAATCCCTGGTGCTCTGATACAAATGCTCATGTGAATGTAGTATTCCATAATGAAGACTGTTTGTTTAGTCTGCTAAAGTAAAGCAGATTCAAACTCTTCCTTGATATGTTTTCTTCAATTAAACACACAGTATGTAGTTTCTTCGATGAAAGCAAAAGATGTGGTTTGATGACATTGTGAAGTAGCGTGGGATCGTGGGAGTTGTTGTCTTTAATGTGAAACCTCCATTGCCAATTATAATCAAATGACAGGACTCGGGGAGAAATGTTTACAGATGAGGTAATGTAATGAAGTCCTTCCTCACTCTCTGACACATCATCTGGTGTTTTCCCCAGAGTTCATAGCAACAGGCACCCAAATAAAACGCACTTTTACCTTGACTAAAATTTACAGATTTCTCTGGGTTAGATGTTGGAAACATTTAGGATAATGTAAGAACACAACTGCACAGAATATACTGTATAACAAAGTCTAGTTGTTTTTTTTAAGCATTATAATGCAAAAATCCTACATATTATGTCTTTAGTTGTGGACACATTTCAACTCCAAAAATACCTATTTTCCCAAACAACTTGACCCAGAAAATAATTTAAAAATGTAAATCATTGTCAAAAACAAGACACAGATGTATCATCCAATTAGTCTGGCAGAGATCAGGGACCTGTGTTTTGGTTGTCTGAGGAGATGAACTGCCACATTATCCATCCACACCACTGTACACGCACACACACACATACACACACACACACACACACACACACATCCCTCAACCCCCCAACCTCTGAGTGATGGCAAGAGGGAGAAGTGATGTGAGGAACGGTGGAGAGGCGAGAAGTGGGAGCGTGCGGGGGAACCCCTACTGGGCACGAAGACACATGCCCACACACACACACACACACACACACACGTATATATACAGTACACACATATACACACACACACAGACGTCAGACAGAGCCCTGCAGTCCCACCTTTGACACTAAGCTTCCAGAAGCAGGGAACTCTGGCTCATCCCCGCTAACACAGACTGGCAGGTGAAGCTAAGCGCCCTCTCTTTTCTCCTCCAGTCCTCTCCCTTTTCTGTCTGTCTTCTTCGCTTTCTCCATCTCTATGTGTGTTTTCTTTCTTTCGCTCACTTCCTCTCCTATTTCTGTTTCCTATATCCATCTGTTTCTTTCTCTTCCCCTCACCCCCTCCCCTCCTCTCCTCTCCTCTCCTTTTTCTCTCTCTCCTCTCCTCTCTTCCCCTCGGAGGCTGCAGGCTGGGGTTGAACTCATCTGTCAGGATCAGAAAGGGGCTGGAGTGACGGGAGACTCCTGTTTCAGCAAGATAAACAGCCAGCACAGATCAAAATACTCTCCCTTTAACACACACACACACACACACACACGCATGCACACCTACACGCATGCACAAAGGCACACACAGAGAGCGAGTGATCCATCTCGCACAACGGCGACGTCAGATTGAGGGTGTTAGCTCCTTGTCAGCTTAGAAAAGGTGCAGCATCCAAATTCAGGAGGCACCTGGTTATTTACAAAGTTAATCACGGAAAATTCTGCTAAACTTGGCCAGAGAACTCAGGCGGCTCGTGATTGACGGCGACCGAGCGAAGACTCCGATATAGATCTTTAGAAGAGACGAACATATTTTTGGACGAGGCATAGAGACATCTGTATTCGCTTTGACTGATATGTTGAGAGCGGCTGAATATCTAAACTAACTTCTTCCTCTCTCGTTTTTTCATTGCACACGAGAGCTACTTCAACACTTGCCAAGATGACAACGGTTGCCCAAATGTTCTATTTGATGTTTCGAGCCTCAAGAGCAAGTGGGAGAGAAAGAGTGATACAGAGGGAGAGAGGGAGAGAAACCGAGGGAAAACAGAGAAAATAAACGGTAATAAGAGAGAGGGAGAAAGGGGAGACTGAAAGCAAATGAGAATGAGAGGAGTGGAAAAGAACATTAGCTCAAGAGGTGCCAAGTTCACTATCTGCCAGCCTGAGGTGTGTGCAGTCCCGGGTGTCGTAGTGGCAGCGGAGGGGGAGGAGAGGGGAAGGAGGGGTGAGGCAGTGGGTGTCAGGTATGTCTGTCTTTCTATCCCAGCACTCCAACATGCGCTTTTTTGCTGCAGCTGCTGCTCGCCCGGATAACAAATCATTCCCTACAGCGCCTTCTGGTAACCTCGTCATTCCCGCTAATAACATTTGGAGATGCTAAGCTTGTAAATTAGCGAATCTGGACCGAGGAGATATTATTTATGCTTGTCTCCCATCCTGAAAGACTTGTCTTGATGGGTAAATTGTGTTTAATTCTTGGAGGAAGCCGTTTTTTTCAGCGCCCCAGCGTGAGATGAGATTAATCCCTTGACAACCTTTGCAGGCGCACTTAAAAATTGCTCCCAAATGTCACCGCCGCCGCTGCCACCGCCGAGATTTGCGGAGGGTGGAAACAGGGGAAGAAACGAGCACCGTGCAGAAATGGGGACACATCCGACGCATATGATCCTCCCCTGTACAAACACACACACACACACACACACACACACACACACACACACACACACACACACACACACACGCACACATATTCTTTAAATGTATTTTTCCCTTCTTAGCATTCACAGAAAAAAAAACACACACAAACTCGAGGCACAAGCCATCGCCCGCCCACATACACAGACACACACCTTGCACCCTCCTATAGATTATGTTCTTGTTATACTGACACACACACAACATACCATGGCAAATAAAACTGTATCACTTCAAAACTGTTCGAGCAGCGACAGCAGACACACGCGTTCACACACAGGAGCAGTTGTCCTAACACACACACAACACTTACAGCTTGTTCCCCAGATTGCCTTTCACTAATTTGTTCCCTCCGAGTGAGAGTTTGTTTTTGATTTAATGTTTCTTTATGGCTCGTGGTGAAAAGACACTTTTAGATTTATTTACCAAGAAGACAGACATGGCCGGGGAGGCCCTTTGGCCCCGAGCTGCTTTTTTATTTGCACATAAATTCACACAGTCGAAGTAAAACACTGACAAAACACCTCTGGTCATCCTCGAGGAGCTCCAAGGGTCATTCAGAGGCTCCTTATCCCAGCGTGCCCTCACCCGGGTGGGGTTTGGTGGACAGGTCGGCCTGGCGTGACGAGTCTTGGGCATGGTTCAAACTCCCCTGCAGCTTCTAGATCAACTTCCCGGAGAAGCGGCATAGGCAGTGGGGGTATCTATTTCTTAATGACCCAAAGAGTGGCGGACATACCAACTGTCAACACACATCCGCCGCCTCCTCTCCCTCCCTCCCCCTTGTTTGTTTCTCTCCGTGCGGTCTCATCGTCATGCTTTCGCTCTTTCCTTGTTGTTTTTTTCTCCCCCTCGATTCACAGCTGGGCTTGGAGGGGGGAGAACAGAGCGAGATTGAAAGAGGGGAGAAAAAAAGAAACGCACATAATTAGATTGTAAATGCTTCATGATATTTGAGGACTTCAAAGGGCACAACTGAAACGATGAGCGAGTTTTGTGTGTGTGTGTGTTTGTGTTTACGCCTCCCTGTTGACAAGTGCTTGTGCATGCACGCTTGTTGTCCTCCGCGTGCCTGCTCGTTATGTGTATCCGTACGCTCGCGCGTGTTGTGCATTATCATTATCAAAGGGGGCAGCTGACCCCTCTTTCTACCGGCTTTGCGGCAGTAAAAACACTCAGAAGTTCATTTCACACCAGCGTGTGAAGAGTTCAGCCAGAGCTGCAGCGTGACTGAAAACAATGAGCTTTAATGTGTTAAAAATGAGTTGCAAAGTGCCGTTACCCAAAGTTCCACTGCCATCTGACCCCCGCACTCAAACATAAAATGACACGCGTGACTGTTTTCATGAAACAAGTCATTTCTGGTAATTACAGTTATTTGCAGCAGCCGTTCCTACACACCAATTACACCCGTCTGGGGCCTTTCTGTGAGTGCGCGTATCTGAGAGTGGGGAAAAAAAAGCCAAGTTGAAAGCAAACAATTGTCACATGAAAACACTAAAACAAAATTTGACGAGACAATGATATTTTTCATCTGTCAACTTCTCCTCTTCAACTTCAAAAGCAGGAAGTTGACCTCCGGCCCCCGGCGAGAGAGGATTAGTCGACTTCCTGTCCATTGGTTGGCGTCCAGCTCAATTTCTGCACGGCCCCTCTGAGCATGTTCATTGTGAGCGCATTTATTTTTGGAAGAACTTTGATGAAATATGTTACATGACAAAAAAGGGGCTTTAAAGTTGTTTTTGCAGAGCTGAAGAGATGTCATTTAAACAGAACATAATCCATAAGCTGAATAACAAGCAGAGATGTTGGTCCTCTCCCCGCTCCTCTCTCCCTCTCTCTGTGTGTGACACAGCTACATAATGTCTGTCTGTCGCTGTCTGAATGTAGGCTGTGGATCTGGCAACACACTTTACGAGCGCAGACACACACACACACACACACACACACACACACACACACACACACACACACACACACACACACACACACACACACACACACACACACACACTGCAGATAGAGCTGTCCTCTTGCACAGTAATGTTTATTTATTGGAACATTTTAGAGCCGGCATACTTCTGTCTGTAAATTGACAGCTTGGCTCAATACTGAAGGGAAAAGCTCACTGGACCGCTGCTTCATTTCAAGACTGATTGATTGGCAAGGATGGAGGAAGAAAAATATCCGAGTGATAGGACACTGACTGTGCACGGATGACATTTTACTCAAGTATATTTATTACGACAAAGTGAATTTCTAGTAATCCATCGAATATGAAGTCATATATGGGACAAAGTCATTAGGGGGGGAGATGGTCCAGAGTTTCTCACTGTCTAATAATTCCTCTATTTGCAGAATATTTATTTTATGTCTACATGGAGTTTGTTGTGGGCGCTCTGCAGCTCTTCCAGATCACAAATTGTCAATTGGAGTATTTTTTTTTTAGAAAAGCTACCTAAAGATAAAAGCAGATAATTCTGGACAAAGGTGAACACCTGTCAAAGACACTGTTTATAACCTGACAACTCAAAATTTGTTAATGATTCAGTTTTCATTTGTAGAGTTTGCTGTATTAGAAACTTGTAGTCAACACAGTATACCTTACAATTAAGGTATACTTAATTGATTAACTACTGAAGAATATAATCTCTATTTCTTTTCATTCTGTTATAATCTATTTTATTTTCTATTTCTCTGTGTGTGTTTTTAATAATGTTTTAATGCATTTCTAAGTCTTTGAAAAGCCCCTGTGATGAAGTTGCCATGACTTCCTAAACCCTACAATGCACATTATTCTGGAGAATATGCACCAACCAAAATTAGTTAATTTCCCACAACTTGGCAACCCAAAAGTTGTCTTATTACTAATATATAATGCATTATTACACTTTAAATTATACCAATAATTATTTTCTAAATCCATAAGATTAAAACATAGTAACACAAATGTCAGTTTTCTGTAATATAATTTGCATAAATATCAATATAAATGATGAAAGCAAAAAAAAAAAAAATGTTGATAGTGTGCACTCAGTCCCAGTAGAGTGCAGACGCAGGCCAAAAAGCAGCTAAGCAGGTTCCTGCCTCAGGCGAACATCCATGTCAGATGAAAAAGTAAATAATCTTGTGATCTCCTCATTATAGGTGAAGCTTTCATCGTCCTTTTAACCTTTTTTTTTTGTTGTTGCTAAAATGAACGTTTGCCCGATCAAAAAATTCCATCAATTAAAACTCTTGGGAGCCTGAACCTTCATTGTGAGGATGGCCTGTACTTTTCAGACATAAATGGTGAAACCATTAAAATGAAAATCACATATCACATCCATTTAAGGAGCACTGACTAAGTCCTAAAGTTTTTGGAAAGCTTTGCACACTTGAAGCTAGAATTCCTTCAATTCTCGTTGTTTTGACTCCAGTAAAAATGTAGTTTAAAAAACACATGCAGTTTATTGACATCGCAGCATGTAATTTCTGGGCAATTAATCCTTCAAACTTAAAAAAAAAAAAAGGAGTCCACTTCTTCCATTCGAGGCCCCTGAAGTGCATCTTTAAAGTATATGCAGCAGAATATACTTTTTGCAGACGTTGCCAGAGAACATCGGAGGTGCATTGAGTGCATTTACAGATAGGACGTTCTGTACATTATATAACTCTGCTATCAAACGTATGCTGCGTGAGGGTAGTGATAATCTACGTGATTTAGCTCTATAATGCATTCTGACTTTATGGATTCTGGATTTTGTTCAATTAATTTAGCACTTCTAGTATACGGTGAGACTTTTTACAAAAGATCCCTCTGATGTGACTTAAAACATCAGTACAGACCTTGATGTCAGTGTCACAGACTAATGCTCGGCTGTGTCGGTCTGGGACTTGTTGGAGAAGTTATCCCACAGACCTCCAGTCCTTGGCTCTGTGTTCTGCTGAAGTCGAGCTCTCCAACAGTGTTTATGGAGCTGTGTTTTGTGGTCAGTGTGGTCTCTCACTTGTCCCTGAGGCCTTGTAAAGAGCCTCACCACAGGGCTGCTCAGCCACACTGAGCTCCCACCACAATACCAGAACTCACACATCTGTCGAGCAGCAGCATGTCGGAGCTCCAAATTTATGTCCTGGACCTGACGGGACACGAGGAGGACTGGAGGTCCTGCTTTGGATTTGTTCTCTGGCACCAAACAGTTGTTTTTAGTTTTGTGGTGGAGTTTATCTTTATAAAAAACTTTTGTTATAAGCCTCTTGAAGGTGAATGCTTTCAGACAGATTTCATTAAGACTGGGTCAGACTCTAACTTTGATGTGCTTTTATTCATTCTGTAACTCAATATTACAAAAAAATCCACAGATGCATTGTGAAAAAGCATTATTCACCTTTCAAACAACTTATTTTTCCCCTGAAAAAGAACCATTTCCTCTTTATTTTGCTATCTTATTATTTATAATCATTTCTCTTTTATAAAATGGCTGGTATGAAACAACCAAAGCGATGGTGTGAAAACAGATTCCTGTGATTGTGCATAATCGGTGGAATTTCCCTTTTTGATTAATGCAAGCAAAAGCTTTTCATTATCCAAAAAGCATTTCAGTTACATAAAGCATCCATCTGAATTAATTTAAAGTAGTTCAGAATAGTGTTGTGAGTGAAATTGCATTGGACTTTCAACACTCTGACTGCTTTATTTCCCTGAATCTCACACACACACACACACACACACACACTGCCGGCCCCGTGTCCTGGCAATGATGGCTAACACATGCCGTTTGAACAATCGCCCCAATCCCCCCTTATCTTCAGGAGTTATGGGCCTAAATCTACTCATAATACACAGCTCACTGAGGGTGTAATCCCTGGGAACATCAGAATAAATCCAGGCTATATCCGCTACACGCAGACTAGCGACTGGAGCCAGGGCCATTATGGCGGGACTGAGGAAGAGGAGGAGGTGGGTTAGTGACGGGCACTAATGGGTCGTCTATGAATTCATATTAACACCGAGCCATTAGGACACCTCCATCCAGGAAATCCCTCTGACCCTCGTGATAGAACAGCTGTCCGAAGTTTAAACTTTAAACCGACAATCCCTCCGCTGTCACGTCTCTTCCTGTCTGCCTCTCTTCCCTCTGTTTCCCTCCCCCTCTCTACCAGACTGTGGCTGGATTGTCCTGATTCGTCCCAATCGAAAAAGTCGTAACAATTCCAACACAGGGCCCAGAGGCAGGGAGACGCAGGCAGCTGGTCACATTTGGTTGCAATGAGAGGGGACACAAAAGCAGGGGGAGGACAAATACGTGACGACAACCGAGAGGGCAGTGTGTCTTTCACGCAACCTTTCGCAACCTCTTCTCCTAAAATAAAGAAAAAAATAGAAAAAACAAAGCCGGCAAAATCAAGTTGATCTCGACTCTGATTCAAAGTCAACTGTCAGGACACATGGCTGTCTGCTGCATGGCTTGTGGCGTCTGTAGCGCCGTCTGGAGAGCACGCATGCTGGGGAAATCCTTGTCATATTAAAAAAAGTCCAAAAGCAAACAGAGGAGTAAGTGGGCTTTTTAATCTTGGAGCAAAATGAAGTGACGAGGCGATCAAATTAAAAATGCAAACTTGAGCGCTCTCTTTCTTTCCCCCCCTTTCTCACTCTTCTTCTAAGTCTCTCTGCCTCTTTCTCCCAGGCTGGAGTAAGCAGCCAACACAGCCATCTTAGAGTCTGGGGGGGGGGGGGGGGGGGGAATCGAGGCCCCTAGGCTCTTTGGCTCCTTGGCTGGACAACAGTTTCCTGGCCTGAAGGGGTCAGCGGTGGGCTGTCTGAGAAACTGGCAGCCATTGGGGTTCCAGAGGGGATGTTTTTCAGGAGGAGTGGGGGGAGGTATCTTGTGGCTGGTTGGCATGGAGCGAACACTGACAGTTTCCAAATAGTGTTGTTCCTGCCAGGGCCTGCTGAGCTCTTACACATTACGCTACACACAGGAAAAGACCAGAGGCACTCGAGGCCTGGCGCTATAAAGCCCCTGACAGATCCGTAAGAAAGCGATAGGGTGCCTTATTTATTTAGGGTGTTCGTACTGTAATGTTTTACAACTCTCAATACTCCAAACAATTAGATGGTGCAACATGGGGTATGGAGAGAGTAATTCCTGGTAGAAAACAGACTTCATGAATCTCCTGATGCTTGTGTGGAAGAATTTACCAGAACTTATTTATTTTGTTTTACACTATAACTTTAGCAGCCTATAATTATCGTTACATGGTATACATAATGTTAAGTCTGCTGTAGGTGTTTCTGCACCTCAATAACAGCGCACATTTCAATGTTGTCTGGTTTCAGTCTCTCCAACAACTACATTTTGTTCTCTGGGAATGGTGCTGTCATCAAGTCCAGTAAATCCCAACTTTTGTGATCTTGATTTTGATTCAGTAGCACTGAAAGGGCTTTAATTACCTTTGCTGTGATGTCAAGTTCAGATGTCTCTCCGAGCCGACAAGTAGGGTATAATCATGGAAGACAACAATGTCCTAACAAACAAATTAGCATAAAAACTGAAATGGTAGGAGCACTTCCTGGACTTAAAAATCACAAGAAAACTCCAAGGCAAAAATTAGACTCAGACATGTTTCAAAGGAAGACTAAGGCTTGTTTCCGAAACGTGTCAGAGTTTGTTTTTAAGGTCTGAAATGACCATGTTGAGACAATAAAGCCATTTAGTTCAGAATAAGTGCCCTGGAGTTTTCTTGTGATTTTTAACATGTCAGAATAATGTTGCCTTAGTTCTTTCCCGAAGTTTGACCCTGTTCACACCTGCCAACATGTGTCTTGAGTGATCCGATTACAAGTGGACACTTCTAAGTACGTCGGTTCACACCTGGTATTAGAGTGCATCTCCACGTGTCGTAATTGACCACTTCTGATCGGACCTCACTTCCACACTCTAGGTGCGGATAAACACGCACATCATTTCTGTTTGCAAAGAGCAAATGCGTTGTTGTTTTTAACCAGTGGGAGGTAGTGATGCACTTCCCAACAGAAAAAAAACAACTAACCCTAACCCTAACCCTAAAAACAGTAGAAGAAGTTTGATGAATCATCCAGTTTACCTTGGACCGATTCTTTGGGTCATATGGAAATCAGACAGGGTGTGTCGTATGTTCTTCATCCACAAGTATCCATTTTGCTTGTTTCTGGGGCTTCCTCCTGTTATTTTGCACTTGAATATCACACTGTTGGCACGTAAATGAGTACTTACTTCCGCTTACGTAGAGGACGTCAGTTGAGTAGGCGGTCCTTCAATGTGCCCAGGACACATTTGCCTACACACTCAAAAGAATCTGAGCTGAGTGATCGGATCTCAATGCTTCTTGGGTGCATTCACACCTGTATCTATAGCTGTCCACTTGTGATCGGATCACCCAAGCAACATGCTAATATCAGGTGTGAACCAGTCCTTTGACAACTTGTACGACTTCTTCTCATTACAGTGAACTTGTGGCTGTTGGTCAGCAGCAATATACCAAATGAATCACACTGATTCTGGGTACAACATCACCCTCTGAACACTAGGACCCCATTTAACATGCATATGTGTTTGGGTAGCCTGTCTAGATAAGGAACGATAAATGTTAATACAGTTGTAAATGCATGAACAGTGGGCGATTGATGGGCCACATCTGGAGGTGGTCGATTGCTCCCTTCGACCTGGGCCCACCAGCTCTGCCTCCCTACTTTACATATTGAGATTCAATGACATCGCAGGCAGAATCCAGACATAAAGAATGCTTATTAATACCAGGTGTGAATGAAGAGGGCGTGGGTCGGTTGTCATTATCCAGGAATAGATCACGTGTTCGTAGCAGGTGTAAATGGAGCCTGGGTTTATGCTGTGCACCCACACACTCACACTCGCAAGCGACTGGGAGGAAAAGCGGCAGAGTCTACCTTCACTGCAGAGTGATGATGAGTGGTTCCAGGGATGCTTTCATTCATATCACCTTGTTTACATACAGAAATGTTTGTAGTTGGTTTGGCCAGGTGGATCAATAATGATGTCAGCCAATCACAGCAAGAGGTGATGCCTCTGTGATCACTGAATCTGACCCTGCTGTAGTCTGATCACTGCAGAAGTCTCCTTGTCTGAAGCGTGTTGCGCTGTAGCAGTGAGGTGTGTATTTGGATGCAGTCATATCTTCCTACACAACATGATGATAATGATGATGTCTGGCGAGACGTCCCTCGTTTTTTTCATCTTAACGTATTGTCCCAGTGTGCTTTTACCGACAGTATCCAACATTCATGTAGACTTGGAGTTTGTTTCCTTTTATTCTTGACAATTTACTTGAACCACTAAATTTCCCTTCAGTTTCTCTCACCCTCTTCTTCATGCTGATATGCTTAATCTGTCCTCACCTCAGTCTTTTCTACTTTCTTATTCATAAATCCTTTCGCATTTCTTACTGCTTTATCCTTTTATTTTGAACATCCTTTAACCCCTCGCCTTTTAATGTTCAGCCCTCTTTACTCTTACTTATTTGTTTTACCTCTGTCCTGTTTCTTATTCCCTTTGCTGTGTCCCCTTTTTAATCCCCGTGTGTCCCTCATAAACCCTTCTTACCCCTCTCTCTCCATTTATTCCTTTTACCCTTGTCCCTCTGCTTCGGCGTATTTCCATATCCCTGAGCTGATTCCCTTGTCCCCTCGCTTCCAGCCTGTTGTATTCCCTGTCTCTCTTCTCATCCGTTTATCACTGGCCCTTGTTCTGTTAATCCCTGAGGGTTTTGTTTATTTGTGTTGGAGCTGCTTTTACAGCTTGCGACTGACCCCACCTATTTTCTCACCAGTCATTTGAACAGCAGGGCTGCTTTGCAGCTACTCCACCAATTAACATACCATTAGCATAATATTTGCATGTGTGCATTAGGGTGTTGATGGGGAGCGAAAATAACAGTTTTACAGGTTTTTTTCCCTGTCTCAAAAAAATATATATTTCATGGAATGACGTAAAAGCGCCCACGGGCTTCTTTATCTCGCTTTGATACTGCTGCTCAGCGAGCAACATCATGTTTTCAAGTTTGCTGTGAAAAGTTGTGCGGCTCTTGTGTGATGGGCCCTCCCACACGTTAACATCTGTGATTATCTTCTCCTCTCTTCTAATTTGTTATATCACCATTCTGATTTGATCAAACTATTATATAAATGTCAATCTTTTTGCCACTTTAGTGATGTGTGAAGTATAATAAATGAGAAAAACAGTGCTTGAATCACTTACCCAAATATAATACGACAACATTTTATAATGTGTCGTGTGATATTTCACTGACACTGTTATTGAACTACAGTGAGTAAAGTCTGATCCCTGAGGTTGAAGGTGAAGAGAAGGGACAGGAGAGAAGAGAAGAGTCAGAATGTGACCGAACAGAGAGGAAGTCTTATGAATGAACGAGAAAGTGGGCACACACCATTGAGAAAGAAAGGGAAGACAAACAATCGTGGCCTGAACACACACATATATGAAGGGAAATAAACAAATTCATACGTTTTGATGGAGACAGACAGGAAGAGAGGGGTGAAAGTAGGCCAGCTGCTGCTGCTGCCGCCGCCGCCGCTGATGAAGCCGGTGAGCGTTTCATGTAGAGAGAAGCGTCTGAGCAGAGGGGCGACGTGTCAGGGGCGTCGAGCCAGTTTCCCAGTCTTGATTGGGGATCAGCCCGCGGGCCTCGCTGTTCCGCTGTGTGCCACGCCTGTCCCTCACACACCGCCGCTCTCAGATCTGTCACATTAGGGCCGTCGCTCAAACACTGACGGCGCTTTGTGACTGTTTGTCTCGTGTCACGCTGATTACTTTGCTCATTGAAACAAGACTGAAGGAAGTGGATGAAGTTGTGGTGGGAAAGTCACACCCAGAAATGACTCAAATATTCGCCCGGTCATCATCGGACACCCAATCATGTCGAGGCTCGTCTCGCGTTGAGTTTACTCTCTCCCGTCCAGACAAAACAGATGCCAGATAGAACTAATTAAACATAATTTGTTATGTTTGTATTTAAGACACAAGGACTGAGCAGTGCTGTCATGTGATAATGTGATATGTCTACATGTGAACTGTCACACATTAATCCTACGTGTAAAACTATTCACACTTGAATCATGGAAGATAAAGTAACTGGGTGGCCTTCAGCCAATATGATAAAAATAAATATATTTAATAAACCATATGCTTCCATATCTCTATTTTATTTTGCATCTCAGCATCTTGTTACCCTATTTTTATGGTTTGAGTGCAGGCACTTTCTGATATGGGATTACTTTATGGACTCTTAATGCATCAGTCACCTAATATTAATGGCCAGCCACAGAGCCTCTTCTCACTTTTTTAGCATCATTGAGAATGAGGGACGACCGATGAAATATTTGAACATTTTTGCAGCTTAAGTACTGTGCTGAAATCATTTTTACGAGACTTTTATGATCGCCCTTTTCCTGCTTTAATGATGCTGCAGTTTGTGTATACATTAGTGTGTTAGACGGGGGATTAGCTGGGCTGCCAGAATCAAAGATGAAAGAAGAAGAAACAGCGCTACCAGATAAACGCGTTATTTGTGAGAATATGTGGTTTTAGGGCTCAAATAAATATCAAATTGTAAGCTTGGTATTTTTTGCAATTGTATTTGCTGCTGAAATCAACCAGATAATAATGTATTTTTCAAAATAAAGAATAATGATTCTGTAGCTTTTATTTTTCAAATGTAAAACCATATTTAAACTATGATTCATTTGGATTTTGCAGTTTATATTATGTCTGCAGTAGAAACAGCTTAAACTCATTCACAAATCATTCTATTCATCAGTAGAAAATAAAAAATAACGTTGCAATAGTCAAATTTTAATTCATGCTTCATATTGCTCATATCTTTAATTCCACTCTACAATATTCTGTATGTGTGTGTTCAGTCTTACCTCCTGCATTGTGTGCTCACGCAGTATAAATGCAGTTATATATAATATCTAGCAGGCCTGTTGGCCCTGGCTGCTCTGCTGCACTCAGCTCTCTAACTGCTCTTGTCTCTGTATAATCCCCCCTCCTCATGAATACATTAACGCCGGAGCCTTAAACTCAGCTTAGCTGGCGGCTCAGCGTCACAGCACATCCTATTACCGACTTTAAATCATTAATGTGACATCGTTTTCACTCAATTTCCAAACACCCACGGTCGAAAACTGCATATTTCACTGAGCCGGTGCAGAGAGAGGGCCGTGCTCAAAGTCACACTGTTGACTAGACGCATGCGCTCATGCAGGCGCCGAGTGTTTAGATACAAGTGCATGTGATTCACACAAGTCTTTCCTTGAGCTGTATGAGATTTACACAAGCACAGAAAGTTAGAGCAAATTAAATCATATCGAGGAGCTGCACAGCAAGAAACGAACCGGCATTCAAATGTAAATCTGTGATAGTTTTCACTCTTTTGTCTCTACTATTGTGATAAAAACAGCCAGTGGATAATTGTGGTTTAAGCTGAGCTAACTCCTACAGTAGCTGCACCTTAGGGTGTGTGTGTACAGTATGTGTGTGTGATTTAATCTGTGGGTCTAGCCACCGTTTGCTTCCTCCAGCATCTTGCATAGTACTGCTGACAATGAAGGAAGAAGAAAAATCTGAATCCCCTTTCTTGCTCCTCAACTATTCACACATAAACCTTTTCTCAGGTTTTTACCTCCAGGCTGCCTCTGAAAAATTCACAACGCCCAGAGAACAACTAAGTCCTTCACTTACCGTAGGAGTTGTAGATCTGCCCCCATCATGCCTCTTTTATTGCATCAAAAGGGCTTTTTGTGTGTGTGTATGTGTGTGTGTGTGAAGCTATGGTAATTAGCAAACCACGTAAAATCATCTCCTCGGAGTGCATTTAACTGTTTTTATGCGCACGCCGTCAGGAGCAGGCGGTGGGGGTTGATTGCTGGAACATATGGACACAGATGGGGACAGCATTTTAATGGGCGCACTGAGTGGGGTTTTGTGTTTTTTAACCCTTGAAAGAGGAGGCACAAACATCCTCAACATCCTTAAGCGAACATCAATTAAAGATTTGCTTTTAAACAGGCGACAGCAGAAGCACAGGAGGCTGGAACCTGGAGCTTTGACAGGACACAGAGAGGCAGTCAGAGTACACAGCCTTCCTTTTTTTTTTGTTTTTTTGACGGGCACATGTGCACACACACATACACACATTTCATCACTCAACCCCTCTTCCCCCCCCCCCCATGTCCCTTGTTGTGTTTAATTAGGTTATCAGGTTGCTAACGGGCCGTGATTCGGCTCCACGTCTCCCAGCTGGCCCTCTGATTGGAGGGGCAAGAAGGTGGACTTAGCATAATTAACACGTTGTTATGGAGATGATTGAATTGTTCGGCGACACACGGGCAGTGCCACCACCACGAGGGTGTTGCCGAGGACAGAGAGAAATGTCAAAATAAAACACCTTTTTATAATGTGAAAAACTGATTAGACTCACATCAGTTTAACATTTTGTGCACATCTACTCATTATTTATCTTTTTGGTTTTATTCACAATATACAACAAAGTGTGGATGCATTCATCGTCCTCTCCATGGGTAATATTTCCGCAAGTTTTTTATGTGTTTTTCGAAAGAGGGACCACATGGTGGTGTGTATTTGTATGTTTATGTAAATATGTCGGAACCTTGAAGTGAAAATGTATGTGTGGAAGAAAGAAGTGACCAGGACCAGCACAAGTTTTACCGAACACATTGCTGTCTTTATTAGAGCCTTGTCTGGCAGTAATACTGAAAAAAAAGTGAACTTAGAACAGATGGTGGTGGCAGCCCACGGCTTGTTTTTTTCCTGTTTTTCTTTATTTCTTTGATATTTTTCTTCATTTTTTTGTGTGAGGGTACTGCGACTCCTGCTTTTCTGTGGCATGGATAACATCAATAAAAGAGACAGTAGGGAGAGAAAAAAGAAATATACAACTTATATTACACTGTGTTATGAACAAAATATAAATCTATAACTCTATGTTATATTTACATAATTATCTTTCTTGATTTTTCAAGTTGAGATGGTAAGATATTTTATTTTAGCTTGTAATAATTCTTACTTTGTTTTGAGCTCCACTCATGACTTTGATTGTCTTAAATAATATCATCATTATCATCATCATCATTTTCATTGTCTTGATAAGGGGACAGACCTTGCCAGCAGGGATGATTGACGTCTTAATGCCCCACCCACCCACCTGATACCCTAAAAATGGACTGATCCACTTAGTCCCCTCTCTCCAGCATCGGGTTGAACCACGGCATGATAACAGGGGTGACTATACAGCAAAAGTAAGACCCAGAGGCTCATTAGGTGGCGTGTAGCGAACATCTACAGCGAGAATGATTGTGGGGATCACTATGTGGCAGCACACCTGAACAGTAGTCATGGCTCCTGTAGCGTCGCGTGGAGCTAAAACAAAGCAAAGGGCTCCTGATGAGAAGTGACTTTAAAGATACTGTAGATATGCCTGGTCGTCTCACACACACACACACAGTGGAACACCTTTGGTGGATCACAGTAAACACTGCTTCCTATGATTTAAAAAAAAAAAAAAAAACACCAAACAAAATATATGTACAGGATTTTAAATCTAGAATTCTAGATTTCATAAAACAGAAAAAAAGGACAGCATAGGATTTGTTTGGTTGTCATGATAATCTCTTCATTTTAAATGTGTGTTTGTGCATGTATGTGTGTGTGCATGTATATATGTACGTGTGTGAGTGTGTGTGGATCCAAGCCAAAGATGCTCCACTGTGTCTCATGACGCGGCCAAACTAGTAAACGGGGACGGGACTCTTTGTTCACAGAAAACAGTTTCCAAAAGTGATAAAACTGATTTCCAAAAGAAAAACAAAAGCAAAATAAAAGAGAGGAAACTTCACATTATACATTATAATAACCATTACAAATAAAATTATAATAACAATAAAAAAATCATGTTCTTCTTTATCTCTGACTGCACAGAGTCTGAGTGCTTTTTAGAAATGGGTTTGGACATGAAAAGGTTACATCTTCAGCTCGGAGGAGGGCTGGCGTCGAGTCTGTCAGTCCAGCTCACTGTCCTGACTCCGCCCGCCCACCCGTCCGCAGGATTAATACAAAACGAACGCATCAAAAAAGAAGGGAACGTAAGAATGCAAAACAAAGCAAGGTAAAAGGACAACTTTTGTTTAGATCTAAATACCTACCAGCTAAATAGAATAATGTTTCATTGACTGTCATAGTTTCATATGGTCATAAAAACCCGATAAAGAGGAGAAAAATAAATTATACTGTACATAACTTACTAAACTTAGGAAACGCTGACCATCCTTATAATTATTGTTAATAATATTAGACTAGAGGCAGTTTGAAGAGAAATAATAAAATACAGTATTCAAATACAAACAGAAACACTGACTGGCTGACTTCACCTCGGCTCCGCCCACTGGGGACAGCAGGACGATGTTGATTGGAGGGAGCAGGAAAACACTGAGGGACAGAAATACAGGTGTAGGTGTGTGTGTGTGTGTGTGTGTGTGTGTGTGGTACAGTAAGTAACAGCAGCAGTCTAAGTTGCCTGTCTTTCTGTATCCTACATCTTTTTCCGCACTAGATTTGACATACATGTGCAAACGCCAAGTAAAGGAGTACACACGGCACACACGCCGACACACACTCACACTGTCGGATGTTTCAAGCTAAGTCGTGCTGATGTTTTGCCCCAGACGAAATCAAGATATCAGGGACAGAGCGAGAAGAAAACTGGTGGATTGTCTCACAACACAGTGCTTTCGTTTCTGCTCCGTAACGCCAGAGAAACTCCCCTCATCTCCCCCCCTGAGAATCCTCAAAGTGGGACAGTCCACGCTGCACTGGTCAGTCCTTGGCTGGACCGTCCCATCGGACTCCAAATGGGAGGGGTGGTGGGGAGCGGGCAGTCACAAAAACACAGAGAAAAAAGGGGGCGAACCGCTGACAGCACACTGCGAGGTCGAAGGAAAGATATGTTCTTGTTAAAAATAAACATGTCTGATGTCTTTCAGGTGCTTTACAACAAAAGGGGGAAAAAAAGAAATGTCTCTTTTTTCTATTATTATTCAAACTTGTAGCACAAAAACAACAAATCACATTCACAAGCCACTTATTGGCACCGTGTACCTGAGTGAGAATATTATAGAACCAAAGAACAAAAAAAGCTGTTTTTTTTAAAAGTGTCTCTTGATAATAAACAGGTCCGCCATCTTTAAAGTGTCGTCTGTTAGCCTTTGACAGGTCCTTTTGTTTTAAAATGTCTCCTTTACTACAAACAGGTCTAAAAGGTTGCTTTCTGAGTGTGATTTTGATTTCTCCTCACTCGTGGCATTACAGTCAAACTCTTGCAGTAGTACTTGAATATTCCTCAGCGAGCTTCAGAGCTGGCTTGGTCGTCTCTTCTCCTCCCAGACTCCAGTTTGTGTAACAGTCAGTGTGAGTGACAGGTCCTGTGCTTCAGTTGATTGATCAGATGCTGGTATCAGGACTCCGGTGGGAGGCGTCTGGCTCTGTTAGAAGAGTCCATGTTAGTTGGGAGGGGGGGAGAGGGTGCCAGGTGTTGTGTGATTGGGACTCAAATGTGATTGGCAAAAGAGAAAGTTTTCTTCCTGATTGGTGGGTTTGGGATTGCGTGGGATTAACCAGCTGTGATTGGCTTTTAAAAAAAAAAAAGGCGGCTCTAGCGTCCGTCCTATTGGGTGATATGGTTGTCGTTATCGCTGGCATAATCGGCCTCTTCGTCCTCGTAGTCGAAGTCGTCGTACACGTCGCCGTTGCTGTCGTCCAACCGTAGCTCCTCCTTGATTCGAGGCTCGTCCCCCTTCAGTCCAGGCATGTGGGGGTTCTGGTGGTGGTTGGCGTTGGGCTCGGGGCTGCTGGACATGCTTGAGTGCTCTGAGGGCATCTGGGGTGAGGGCATCCCCGCCATGGACAGGGCACCTGGGTAAACCACGCCTGCGGAGGACAAGGGCAACTGGCCCTGCTGCCTGTAACACACACAGAGGAAGAATTTTAGGACATTGAAGTCATCGTTTAAGATATTAGGAATGTTTCAAACTCAAAATGGCAAGAAAAGTAATTTTAGATGTCTGTATGCTGAATATGAAGCTACAGCTAACAGATGGTTAGCTTAGCTTAGCATTAAGACTGGAAATGGGGAGACAAGCACAAGTTCACCCTGGTTAACCCTAACCAGCACCTCTAAAGCTCATTAATTAAGACACTATACCTCTTGTTTAGTGCATATAAAGGTAGAAGCGTAGAAATGACATGTTGCAGTTATGTAGGGGGGTTATGAGGTGGACTGCTTTGAGTGCAAGGTTATGGCCGTACTAGTTAGCCTGACTTGTTGAGAAAAAGGAAAGTACATCAGCTACATCCTTAATTAATCATGAAGTTTAAAGTAATAAAGTAAAAGCAAACAAAAAATAAAGACCTAAAAATAGTTATTAGAAAAAAAGAACCCAATAACCTGAAAAATCTCAATTGGAGGACTTATTTCAAAGCTTTTGGTTGGTGTTTATTTATTGATTATTTATATCAACAATAAGCTCAAAGAGTATCGTACTAATATAGTTGTTTTTGATGTGATAAGTACTTAATTTAAGTAAAATAAAACCAAAAATGCTACTATTGTGGTAATTAGAGTATAAATATTTAATACTAAATTCTACTGAACTAGAAAAACACTTCCCCTTACAGTTCCCTTACCCCACACTGAAGTATTGTCTCATTTCCTGTCTGCGGGACCTCATGATAGCCTTGTACTCGCCAATGCGCAGCTTCTTGCCATCCACAAGGCAGGTGCGTTTGGGTCGCGGCTTGTACTTGTAGTCTGGGTATTTCTCCAGATGCTGCTTGCTGAGGCGAGCCTGCTCCTCGTAGTACGGCTGCTTCTCCAGGTTGGTCATGGCTTTCCAGCGTGAGCCTGCAGACGGACGCGTTATAATAATGATCAGTTACAGTTATGCTCTGAAGAAAAGACTGATAAAATTGGCAAATGTGTTGAACGTGCTGTACTGTAAGTAAGACCAAAGCAGTAAACATGAAAATAAACCATTAAAGGAGATTAATGATACTTAAATTGAAGCAAAATGATAAGAATCAGTTTGAAGAAGTGATTTAAATCGAGCATGTATGTCGGCTGTAAGATCAATTACATCGTGTGTGAGGAACTGTCTGTGTGGTATGCGTGACCCTACATCACATGTGCGTACAGACACACGTTATAGCACATAACACACACACACACACACACACACACACAGATAATGGTGGAAGTCTCATCCGAGGAGACAGAAAACGGGGTTAATGAGGAGAGCGGCGAGGACGACAGGTACTCATCTAAACTAATGAGGACTTCACTTAACCTGCCGTCATCTCTCTCAGCTCAGCTTCCGCTCAGCTGTTTGTAGTATCAGACCCTGCGTGTGTGTGTGTATTTGTGTAATCTTGAGTGTGTCTTCCCCTGTGTGTTTCATATCTGGTCTGAATTTGCACTTGACTACTGTATGTTTAATGGGTAAAAGCTGTCAGCACTTGGCTGTTCTCGCTCTCTGTCTTTCTCTCTCTGTTCTGCGATCTGTTAGCAATCGAGAGAGAGAGAGACAGAGACGGAGCGAGAGAGAGAGAGGGGGGCTTATTAAAACCAGATTTCCCTGTGTTATAAAACGCTTAGGAGCTCTTTAAAATGTCAGGGCCGATCCCGGCGGTCCGGGGGAAATGTCAGGCGGCCTCGCGCTGCTTGTTTAATGCATAATGAATTATATCATCATTTGTCGGAGCCGTGCTCTCCCCAGCCGTTCATTAACAGCCGCTTACACGATGCCACCGCTTGTAATGAAATCACGGTGTGTGAGTGTGTGTGTGTGTGTTTGAGAGTGGCAAACAGAACCTGCCGTACATGCGTCTTCCTTTCACTTGGGTTTAAGTGGTAGTTGGTTAGGGTGATGTGAAGGCACCCATCACTCAAAGCAAAGCTGAAGTGTGTGCGTGTGTGTCGGCTGGGTGGGGGGTGCGTTTTACCGAGGATCTTGCTGATGTTGGAGTTGTGCATGTCAGGGAAGGCCTGCAGAATCTTTCTCCTCTCGTCCTTGGCCCAAACCATGAAGGCGTTCATCGGCCTCTTGATGTGTGGCTCGCTGCTGCCGCGACCCCGAGCCTCCCGGAATATTCTGGAGTCTGACACACTGGGGGAGCCTGAGGGGGGAGGGGGGAGGAGGGAAAGGTGAGGCATGGCAGACAAAATTCAAACACACTAAAATAAATTATAGATAGAAGTGCAACAACTGATTAGTTGTCATCTTTCAAATGGACCGCCAACTACTTTGATAATTGATTGATCAGTTTGAGTAAATTTTAATAAAAATAGGCAAAATTCTTTGATTCCAGTTTCTTATATGTGAATATGTTCTGGTTTCTTTACTCTTCAGTAAACTGAATATCTTTGGGGATGTGAGAACCTCATCAGTAAACCCTGATCGACATTTTTCACCATTTTCTGGCATTTTGTAGACTAAACAACTAATTGATGAATTGAGAAAATAATGGACAGATTAATCCACAATGGAAATAATTAGCTGCAGCCCTAATTATGGACACGGAGTAGGTGGTTTACAGGAAATTCTATTACAGTATATACACTGATAAGTTTTACCTTCAAATTTAGTGACTGTATGTTTAAGTTTTTCTTCTTGTGTTGAGAGAATTCTTTTGCATGTTGAGCTCAATAAAGTGTATAAAAAATGTATTAAGTTAATAAAAATGAATTGTGACAAAGGAGTTTTGGAGACGTGTGGTTGTCACAGGATGGTGATCCTAATTACAGTATAATGTTGATGGAAACTGGTGATATCCATCAGATTTAAGAAGAATTTCCAACCCTTTTTAGAGCAATTAAAAAAATAAAAATAAAAATCACACACTTTTTCTCACCTGCGCGTGTCTATGTTTGTGTGTGTGTGTGTGTGTGTGTGCGTCCTTACCGTCAGAGTCTCCGCTCATGGTGAAGTCCAGCATGGCATGGCTGAACTTGTCCTCGGCCTGCTGCTTCAGCTGTTGACTCAGACTCTCCAAGGCAGCCTTGTCCTGAACAACACAAACAGTTCACAGTTGCAGTCGGTCAGTCAGTGAGTCATGAAGTGTGTGAATATGTGAATGAGAGAAGCCACGGGCCCATAGCGATGCTCAACAACTGTCAAAATAGTTTTAAACTCAAACACATCTTTCTTATAATTGATTTTAAATAGATTTTTTTTTGCCTTCAAGTTTTTTTTATGTCTATTTATTTTATAGCTGTAGCTAAAATCAGAAATTGTTTGATTTAATCATAGAAAATCATAATGATAATAAAAATCATATTAGATGCCCATTGGCCTGAAGCTAATCTGTTAAGGAGAAAATCAGTTTTAAAGATGTACAAACTCCTTCACAGATGTAACAAATGATTGGATGAATCTCATCATGTTCTACTTTAAATGTGAAATAAATCAGTTAATCATCATTTGTTTATAAATGGATCCAAACAGAGAGAAATCAGACAGATAATGGCAACGATTTCAGCAGACAGTTTGTTTTGGTTTGTCTCCATGTAAATTTACGGAAATGTTAATGTCAACATGAAATTGTTAGAGTGCTGTACGCCTGCATGCTTGAACACACATCTGTGTGCGTGTTTGCATGTGCAAGAATGCTGATTACATTTAGTCCTATTTGGATGTTTACTGTTTTGTGTGTATACTGTATACTATATGTGTGTGTGTGTGTGTGTGTGTGTTTGTGTAGCCACTCCTGGCAGCCACCTGCGAGAGTGGAGTGCAGCGGCTTGCCTCTCTCTTGCAGAGGCCCCCGAGGGTCGACGCATTAGAGAGAGAGAGAACGAGAGAGTGCAGCGCGGACGAGAGCGAGGCCACGCCGCACGGCCCCCTGGGTATTTATTACAACCAATAAAAGGCTGATTTACTGAGCATTTACATGCTTAATGCAAGCAGCCGGCACACTCTGCGCTGGAACCTGGCGAACACACACACTCAGTCGCACACACACACCGCTGTGCACCAGTGCCAGCGTTTTACAGTTTAATTATACGATTAGGAGCGGTACCCAAAACACTGTCGTCTTCTAAAACAACCTTCCAAAAAGTGTCCCTCTCCATTTACATGTGACCCTGGCGAGCTGGCTGGCTGGATGGAGGGAGGGCAGAATGATAATGAAATGCATTTTCTCTGTTTTTAGTCCAATTGTTAGAGATAATTTCCCCCCAGATTGGAATAAATACGGCTAAAAGAGAGGCAGGGGAGAGGGAGAGCACGAGGCAGACGCACGCTGCGGAGATGTACTTGTTTTTGTTTTTTTTGCAAGCCATTTCAAAAGTATTTTATTTACAATTTATTATGTTTTCATAAATGAACAATAATCTTCCAGTGGGCTGGAATAATTAAGTCATTTCATATGTGAAACAGAAATATGTTTGAAATTCTCCTCACACAAATGATCAGCCTCATTCAAACCTCATTCAAGGAAAAAAGAGCAGAAATGTGTCTCACACTTTTAGATTTAAAGCATCAGTGTGCTGTTACAAAGGGGTGTGTGTATGTGTGTGTGTGTGTGTGTGTGTGTGTGTGTGTGTGTGTGTGTGTGTGACAGAGATGGAGATGAACAAGGAGACAGAGTGGATGACAGGCTAGTCTGACATTAAGCCCCAGTACAGTACACTAGAAAAGTGGATTGAATGGCTGACACTAGAGCCAAGGCACAAAGTAGCGACAAAACTAATCCTCCGAGTGTGTCAGAGATGACACTGTTGTATCTGTAACGCAGAGAGCTTGCCGGCTTCACACTTACACAGCACAAAGCCAAAAGGGCCGGGGAAACAGGAGTAAGCGTGAGCTGCGTGGCTTTGGAAGCTGAGAAAGAGTCATGTTCTTTCAAAAAAAAACAGCGATGTAGAATTCACAGATATTAGATTAAAAAAAAAGACCAATCATACACAAATCATATTAGGCACTTCATGTCAAAAAACATGTTTTCTGAATTTTAGTGTTACGTGAAGAAAAAGACATTTTTCTGAATAACACAGTCATAATTGTTCACAATTAAATTTCACTATTAAAACTTGAGTATGAGAGGATGAGTCAGAATAAAAGGAAAACTTGACTTTTTCAGCTAATTTCCCTGAAATATTATATGATAACATGTACCAATTTAGCAAGAAATGACTGATGATTTAATAAAATAAAGTGTTGTATTTTATCACCCCCTGCATTTGAGTAAAACAGCTAAATACCTCCATCTAATGCAATGAATGTGTGGAACAGGCTGTAAAATGTGCTCCGGAAAAATGTTCCGAGGTTCTTTTACTTCCCGGCAGAACTGATTAATTTCTCTGACTTCCCCTGGTGTGAATCTAATTGGCTGTTACAGTTAAGCCTTCATACTGTATATACAGTATATCCCACATTTACACTCAATGTGCACAAAAAACCAGGGCTGAAAACGTAGATCAGTGTGGGTTTGACTGTTTGAAACGCATCAGATGAGAGGGTAACTAAAAGGAAGAAAGAGACAGATAGAGCTGTTGAATGTCAGCGGTGCAGATGCTTCAAGCACACTGTTGCTCTGTGTGTGTCTGTGCGTGTGTGTGTGTGCCTGCGCGTGCACCAGCTGACTCCCAATGTGTTTAACAAATAACCACAATTTAGCCACGCTGCCGAGGAGCCGGCGCCGTCACTTCACATTACTGTCTCCCCGACGCTCCGCTCTGCCACACACATACGCACAAACACACACGCACACATGCACGTAGCCCTGCAGTGCGCCTTACAGACACACTCATTACCTCCGAGACGCCTCTGGTTTTACCTTATCTGGCCCTGTTTAGCTTCAACACATTTCAGCGAGCACATTGTACACCGATTTACCACCTACATGGTGCAGTACGGATGGCATGTGGCAAGACAAATTATTACACGCTGACAATGAGACGGTACAGCTTGTGATGACTTTTTTCTGCATTTTTTAAAAGAATCTAGACCTTTTTCAATCAGTTGTATTTTTTTCTCTAGCGGTAAAATGCTCTAATTCAAAAGGAGCATAAATACATATATACTAATCGCATAAATCATATTTTTCTCTTTAGTATTTGATGCTACGGATGAGTGTGAATCATTTGTCGTAAAAATCACAATATCTTAATTTGTATTTTAACAGATGCAAGAGAGAAATATATCAAGAAACTGTGAAATGTATTTCATTAGAACAAATACAAATGAGGACTTTGAAATAAACAAGTGGTTTGTAAGCACTAATTTGAATAAAATGTGCAAAGGTCAATACAATAATATCGTATCAGATCACATCATTTGAAGTGACAGCTGAACTTTTGAACTTCTGTTGACATGAGGTTGAACTCATAAAGCCTTAACACATCTCATGAAAACAAGATACTTCTGTTTGCTTGTGGCAGATGAGCACTGCTGTATGTTCCAGATTTTAATGTGGACAAAACTCTGTTTGTTGTTATTCTTTGGACAAGTGAAGAATACAAAAAAAAAAAACCTTGATTTTTCTGCCTTTAATCCTTCAGGCCAGTTGCCACACATTGTCGCCTGTTGCTAAGGTTACAATCCGGTGCCACATGCTGGCACTATAGATGTGCTTTAAAGCCGCCTACCTTGTCTGAGCGTCCGTTGTTGAGGCTGAGGTTGCTCACGGCGGCGACCTTGGCGTCCAGGACCTGCTGCTCTCTCTTCAGCTGCTCCTTCATCTGCCTGGCCTCAGCAAAGGCCTTGGTCACCGCCTCGTGGTCGTTCAGGTAGGCTGTGGAGGACAGCGACGACAACAAGTCTGCTGAGACACAGCCAGAGAGACAGAGAGGAGGAATTAATTTGGTTTTGTGGTGAGTAAAAGTGAATCAAGCTGTACACAGTATTTGTTTATTTTAAAATAATAATGAGACAATAATGAGAGAGACATTTGATATTGCATTTACAGTTGAGTTTGGAAAAGCAAATAAATGTGTGTGTGTACTTGTTCTTGCTGCATAGTGAGGACCAAGATTTTTAACTTGCAAATTGAGGACATTTTTGCCAGCCCTCATAACTTTAATGGGCTGTTTAAAGGGTCCGACTTTGTTTAAAGGGTCGGGTTAAAATTTTGTTTAGAAAAGCATTATGTCAATGAGGGTCCTCACAAATATAGAAATATATGTGTATGTGTATATATGTGTGTGTGTTTGGTAAGCTGGCAGGAGGTTCTCATCCAGAAAAAAATTTCCCTTGAACCATGAGGTAAAGACATTAACATACACTTGACGAGGGGAGTTTGCCAGGGCGTGTGTGTGTGTGTGTGTTTGTGTGTGTCCCCCCCCCCCCCCCCCCCCCAGACTCACGCTCACACACTGACCACTTTACTGTCGAGCTGGGCATGTGAGTCAGAGTGTGCCCATGGCTAGCCTTGCTGAAAGCTGCCCACCTCCCTCCCCACCTGCCCTTAGCTGTAAACAGACAAACAAAAACAAACTATAAACACTCACAACCTCGACCCCTAGACATCTCCTTTAAATCTCAATTAAACAGTCATCTCTTGCACAAGCAGACACATATCTTTTCATCTGGACCCTGACACTTCCACTTCATAGCGAGATGGCCAGATGACTCTTATTACAGCTAAAAAGTCCTGCTAATTTCCCCAGTTGAGAACATCTGTCCCGACACCTAACTCAGATCACATCTCCCCGCTCCTCCTCGCTGCCTATTATTTGTATTATTTCTGCAGCTTAGCCGGCGATGAGGCATCTGCTCTGCTTGAGTGTGTGCGTGGTTGTGTGAGCCGCTATCGCCTCTCTCTATCAGCCGGGTTAGCCCTCAACAAAGAGCTGCGGCTGGCTTATGGGGCCTTTATCAGCGCTAATCCGCACCGCTAATGCCATCTCAGGCCAGATTACCAGCTTCAGATTGGTAATGACAGAGCCGTGAACTCTTTCAGAAGTCATAACCGGAAAATCTGGATGTGAGCGGGGCCAAAAAAAAGGAGGGGTGGTGGGGGACGGACAGAGGGAGAGCGGAAAGGGCGATGGAATCGGGTGGCAGTCAATTTTAATCTGGAGTCAAAAGAGAGGGAGGGGGACAGATAGATATTCTTGTGCTCATGACTGTGTGTGAGTCTCGCTTAAACTGACAGCAATGCCAACCATCCAGACAAGTGCATGTGACCCAGATAGAGGGGAGGAGGGTTTCGCTCTCTCACACTCCACGCACACAAGTTTTGTTTCTCTGAGCGCCAAATCTCTACAGACAGGCGCAATACATTTCTGACCACAAAACCACTCCGGCAGGGAGGTCAGGGGGAACTGCAGTGTTTCATGACAGGGACAAAGACAAATGTGTGATCGTGGAAGAAGTTACAGGCGCTGACAGGCCTTCAGTTTTGTTTGAGATGGGTGGATGGATGGATGGACGGATGGAGGAAGAGGAAGAGAAACGTGCCTTTGGGTTGAGAGGTGTCAAAAGAAGAGAGGTGAACTGTGGAGAAGTTAGCACAGACAGACAAACTAAAATTCATCCAGACATATATACAGGGATGTAGTGGAAGGTAAAGCTACTGAAAAACCCAGTTTAATCATCTTTTTACCTGCAGATATGACCCAGATATTCTAAAAGCCTTAGTGAGCATAAAGACTGCAAAAGCATCGGGGCAGATCTTACACTGCTTTGCACTTATTTGTAAACTTGACACATTTATTCAATATGTGCCTCATTACAAGTGATACAAAACTGATGTAATACAAAAATGTTCAAAATGACCTGGTTAACTAGCAAAATCATACCAATTTAGGAAACATGCAAAAATATAAAAAAATAATATAATCATGGACTTCATGTATCATGAGTAAAAAGTACTTGTTACTCCAAGTGCAACCTTTTACACTGTTATATTCTTATATATTACATATGATTGGATTATTAATATGGATACATTTCTATCTAAACTGCACTTTAAAGTTGAAGTTGGTTGAGGTTGGGGTAATTATAAATACCTGATATATATATTTTCAGGTGGTTTATTCATTAAAAATGTCAAATCATAATCTGTAACTTGATGAAATAAAGATACTCAAGTAGCTTAAAAATATACATAATTACAGCATTAGAGCAGATATATTTCATTATATTCTACCATTGCCATCATGTAAGACATGTAATTTTAGTAAAACTCTTTAAAATAACTGCCACCATTTTTAAAAGTTAATCAGAAAGAGTTATAGTACGTCACATTCCAATAAGAAAATACTGAAATATATGTTCATATGACTTAAAGTGGGAGAAAAAAAAAATCATGTATGTTTGTCATGTGTTATTCTTTTTACTGAACTGCTCACCTTTTTAATTTCCACTACATCCACTTTATACACTGTATGTGTCTGTTGTTTTTTCTGTCTGAATTTAAATAATCTCAACACACATTCATACTCTGTACCACCCACTCACATATCCCCACACAAACAAACACACACACACACACTCACTCCCACATCAAAACGACCGCCTCTAGACTCTATTCCAATTTGTCTGCCCCCTCTATCCCCTCTGAACTTGTAACAGGAATCCTAATACGACTATGAACCGTAATAACAAATGTGATGGTGAGCGGCTAAACTCAGTGGCAACAGATGGGACCGTGAGCTACAACAGAACTGGGATCTGCCACACAAAACACACTGGTCTCCACGCACAAATAATTCAGCAGGGATCACACACAAACTTTAAACACTGTAATCCATTTTTCTGAACAAAAAACATCTGGGACCACAAATCCACTAATCTGATATTAAATCCGCCGATTTGTTGAAAAACAGTGAGATTAGCCAAGAAGTCAGAAAAAAATGACTAACTGCCTATTGCATAGGAGGAGGAGGTGGGATTGTGAGCTTTTGTGTGCGTTTGGAGTGTGTTTGAGTGTGTGTGCTGTCATTGTGTCATTAATGCTGGGTGTTTGCGCTGTCCTGGCTCATGTAAGAGGCTTGTCTAATCTCATTGGTGATACCTCCTGTCTGTCATGCGCTCCTCTCTTTATTATTCCCCCGCTTCATCGCTCAGGAAAAAAAGTGCTAATCCCCGTTTCTCTCTCTCTCTCTCTCTCTCTCTCTCTCTCTCTCCTTCACTCCTATGTCTCTCTGTCTCTTTCACTCACTAATAAACACATAACAATGAAGCAGCCCGGAGGCAAATAGCGACACGGAGGAAAAACACAAACCACACTAATTATAGCCTGTTACATATGTGTAATATTTGAACTATCAGTGTTGCGTGAAAAATGGATTAAGAGTACAAAATGGTGATTCATTTATGTCATATTTTATGTATGTGTGCATATGGCTGGGTATGATTATGGTACTGGCACTAGCAACAATGGCAGCACTACGAGGAACACGCTATTCTTGTCCTCCCCACTACCACCAACTCTATTAGTGTTTCTTTTAAAGACCTACATTGTCGTAATGAGAAATATTTGCAAACCCTTTTTTATGGAAGTGTATTGAAGTGTGGGAACACTCGTTCTGCATGTGTACAATTTGTACGCATTCACAAATGTGTTTGTTAGGACGTGTATGTGCCTTTGCACAAAAATAGGGTTGATTCCAACTTTAAGCATATTTTTGCTGTTCATTTGGCCATCAATTGTATCATTTACAACAATAATGCTTTATTCATTCAGTCTGATCATCTGATTGCTTATTTCTGTCCCATTTTGAACTTTGTTGTAGCAACGAAAGCAATGATAATCAGGCTGAATTGCCATTTTACTTCATTCATTTGGCCTCACACTGTTTGCAAGTTGGTCGATTTTTTGTTGGTACGCGGGGTTATTTTGTCTTGCCCTGACTAAACAGTAGTAATAAACCTGTCCTACAAACAAACTTTACTAAGAGGAATGTTACAGTACAATGGCCAGTATAGCTACATTGAGCGCTAAGTGGCTAACTAGCTTTGCAGGAGGATGATGTCCCCATTTTTACAGGGTTCTCACGCCCACTTAAACATCAAATTCAAGGACTTTTCAAGGACTTCCCTGGCCCAATTGCCTCATATTCAAGGAACCAATGCAGGATAGTTTGAGACTTGGATCAAAATTAATTACTGTGACAAAACTTGATGTGTATTTTCAAAAACTTTACAATACCCTGATTCCTTCCCTTGAATTAAAAAATCTTTAAGGATTTCAAGGATTTATGGGAACTTCGTTCTGTCTTGAAGAGCTCTGATTGAGTGAATGCCTCTCCAGATGAATAACCAGGACACTAAATCTCTTTAAATTGCTACACAAATTGAAGATGTGTGGTATGACTCGGAGGTCTCGTAGTAGGCCAGCCATGTTCTCAGAACCAAGAAACTTGGAGAGTACAATAACAACCGATGGTAAAACTACGAAAAAGACCCAAGTTGTAACAACCTTGTATTATCCTTTAACTTTTCCTGTGGCGTGTGTGTGTGTGCGCGTGTGTGTGCATGATGGATACTTAAGTCCACTTACCAATTGAGCTGACTCTGGTCGGTGGTCCTCCGATGCTTGAGGGGGCAACGCTGTGCTTCACGGAGCCGGCATGGCCCAGCTTGGTGGCAGCAGCAGCAGCAGCAGGGACCTGTGGGGAAGTTGGGGGGGAGTTGGGTGACTTGCTCTCGGATGCCTTAGGCTTGGCCGACAGGTTCAGTGGCTGTGCACCCTCACTGTCCTGCAAAAACCAAAACAGCACAGTTTCGCCTGCTGTGACCACCGTAGGAATTTGGAAGTGGGAGGCAGAGTGGGGGACCCCTCACCCTTTCTCACCACGATCACTCGCAATTGAAGCTTTAACACGTACCAATTAAACGGGAGCCCATGCACAGCAATCTAAGGCAAGCCTGGTGGGACAGATGACAAGGTGCATGCCACTGCCCGTATCCAAACAGCTCATCATAAGCGATACAATCAACAGAACAAACAAAAATATTTACCAATATATTTAGGTGCAAACCACTGACATGTACATGCAAAATAACTGACTTCCTGTCACAGCAAAGTCAAGACGAGATCATGCACATGCATGTGCACACTCCACATGCAGGCTCCAGTAAACATGCACCTGCTCCTCGACATGCTCCAAACAAGGCCAGCAGTGAGAGCAACAATCAACACCTGAGGAGAGGAAACACCTTGAAGTCATTCTCAAAACTACAGGGTTCGCCTCCTTCTGTCTTTCCCATAGAATAACATCTCCATGAGAGTGTCTTTACAGCTGCAGGACTCTTAAGACAAAGTGACGTCTCCATGTATCAAACAGCAAACAGAACAGAGGACTGTCTGCCACTTCAATGTGCACTTGCTCCATTAAAAACAAGGGACCTTCATGGCTGTGAACATGAGATTGGGTAAAGGGAACAGTGAAGGAGCACTTTATGCCTCAAACACACACGCACAAACACGCTCACACATAGTCCCAAAAACCAATCAATAACTTTTTGGAAGTAGCAGTTTTTTGAGGACCATGATGCCAGCAGTACTTCTATATTAAAGTATTACAATGCCAAACAGGACTTAATATCACTATGTCTGTATCATTAAATTCAGTCATTCATCTAAATCAAAGGAGGTCTGCACACAGCTATAACCTCGATTTATGTAACAGACAGCGGCCCCTAAATGAATTGGCATGTGGACCACCGCACGATGCCGGGGGCTGTTATCGCGTTTATTGTCATGGCAACACCCCCCCTGCTGATGACCTAATCCAATCAGGGGGAGCCTTGGAGGGTCACATGACAGGAAGGAAGGAATTAGATCGCCGAGGGGCCAGATGTACACAGACCGCTCGGTGTAATTAAAACTCTGCAATTAAAAGGCAGACACAACAGGGGCCTGCCAGAAAAGATGCTCAGCAACAGTGTGAATGATTACTACTTTGTTTTATTTCAGTAAAATATATTTTTTTCCTAAATGTTAATTTTTATTTTTTTTTAAGTTAAAGAGAACATTATTTATGACAGGTGTGGTCCAATTGTAGTTAAATTTACACTGTAGAATGGAGACATTTTTCTTCTTTATTTTCTGGTCATTAGTCTAATTGCTGCTTAAGCGGAGCAGAATCCAGCATACACTGAGATCCAAAAAGAGAGCAAGTACTGTATGTGTGTGTGTGTGTGGCATATCCACTCATTAAGGTCGACTTTCCCCGATTCCCACTCCTTGAGTCGTACTAAGCCTTATGAGCCCCTCACAACTCAATTAAGCCCTTCCAATTAAGCCCCTACATGTGTACGTGTACGTGCCTGTGTGTGTGTGTGTGTGTGTGTGTGATCAACACTTTGCGCATGTGTGTGTGTGTGTGTGCGCGCGCATGCATGCGATGAGGCCTAACCGGATTGTCCTTCATTAGGGGGGTCTTTCTAAATAAACGGAGGACCCCCAAAGATGCCTTCAGTGAGACAATGGGCCAGGAGAAGAAGAGGCGAGAAAAGCAGAAGAGAAAAACTGAGCGGGATCTTCTCAATCCTGACCCATATTATGGTGGGCTTTGGCTGGGATCGCGTTTGAATATTTATTACAAATAGATAATGCCTCCGCCTCTTGTACAGTGGATGGGGGAGTCTCCCCTCCGCGCCAAGCCAAATCCTATGGTGGGAAGGTGGCCAACCTGCATTATGCCAGTGTGGAGGAATTAGTTTAGACATTGGAGCTCAGAGGCTTGGACTGACTTGTTTATGTGTGTGTGTGTGTGTGTGTGTGTGTCACTGTGAGACATTGTTCAACAAGCTCTAAATCTCATGACAGTGTGTGTGTGTGCATGTGTGCGTGCATGTGTGTAAGGCCTCTAAAGCCTCTGAAAGGCTTGGAATCTTGAATTAATACAATTGCTTTTGTGTCTCTCTTGGCTGATGAAACAGTCTCCAGCTTTGAGACCGAAAACATGCAGAGTGACAACGAGAGCCAGAGGGACAGAGAGGAAGAAAGAGGGGAGAGATAATGTGTGTGTGTGTGTGTGTGTGTGTCTGTGTGTGTGTGTGTGTGTCTGTGTGGGCTGTATTTCACTTCTGTGGATGCCGACATGTGCGAGCGACATCAGGGTTCTGCATCTTATCACGGGAGCTGACGGTTCAATTAACAGGACAAGTGTGTGTGCCACTACCGTTTATCCCGGGCAGCTTTCTGCCTGTGTGTGTGTGTGTGTGTGTGTTTAGGTGAGTGTGCTACAATGTCCATGTCAGGACCTTTACATGTGGCTTTCTCCTTGCATCTCTTTCTTTCCTCCTCCCTCTGTTTGCTGCTCTCTTCCTTTCCTCCCAGCTAGAAGTGTCTGTTTGGATATTAATTATATTGTCGTATCTAATTCCCTCAGACAGCAGGCGACACAGGAGAGGCATATATGACACCGGTTCTTAAAGTGTGTGTGGCACTGATTCAAACACTAACTACTCAAGTGTGGAAAAGCACTTCACATTTTCGGTTTATTTGTATTGGGATAAAACATTTGAGTAGATGTGAGTTTACCTTGACAGTCTAGACTGATTGTTTAATGTATTCATAGGCTTGTCAGCTCAACTTACCTCTCTGTTAATAATCATTGGATTGAAAGAGTTATTCACTTTCCAACACACTGAATTTCGAGACTTTGTAATTTGATGTAAATTGCTTGGTAAGTTTGCATTGGTAAACCTAGCAATGGTTATACTTTCATGATTATACTAGGATATCAAAGTGTTTAACTCATGATTGCCAACATAGTGACACACGTTTTAATCTGAGCAGACTGTTAATGTATACAAAGTTTATATGGCAAAACAAGATCAACACAATTTGTTTTTAAAATTCATTTAGCCAGAAAACATCTGGTGCGCCAAATTGACCCTTATGGTGGCCCCACTTTGGACAGCCCTGGTATACAGTAACATAAAATGTAAAATACTGAAGAAAGGTAAATGTACTTCATTACTTTTGGCCACTGCGTGTGTGTGTGATGCATGTCAGCAAATGGGCTACATATGGTGCATAATTTGAATTGCACTATTGTATAGGTCTGTATGCATGCCTGCCCACATCTAAAGATCCACTCTTGTGTAAAAGAAAGATGCGTGTATGCTGCAGTGATTTGTGTGTGTGTGTAAAGGGGGTGCATGGTTTCTAGTTGGCATGGTGCCTTCTTCAACACCTGTGAGTGTGTGTGTGTGTGTGTGTGTGTCCGTGTCTCACCCGAGGGTAAAGCACTTAAGCGGTGTGTGCCTGAGTCCAAACAGCTGTGAGCAGAGGCAGACAGCACGTCTCTAAATGACTAGAGACCTGAGATAGAGCCCACAGGGGGAGCACACCTCTGAAATATACATGTCACTCACCCAGAGAGAGTGAGAGAGGGGGAAAGAATGAGTGAGAGAGCTGCAGTGGTCAGCCTGAACCAAAGACATCAAAGAAGACTGAGAGATTGACACATAGAATTAGAGGGAAAAGAAAAAGAAACTCAAGGAAAGCTAGAAAGACAAATATCTCTAAAACTCCACAGACCGTTTATCTAAAGTTTGTCTCTCGATGCTCACAAACAGTGTGAGTGCACAAGGGGAGGAACATCGACACAGTGGTGCGATCAATTGGCTGGTTTGGCTCCATGGGGCCTGTCTGGTGCCATGAGGGTCCACTCCCCAGTCTGCCACTCCTGCTGGACTGGGGAGGCCATTATGGCACCATATCCACCACAGGCCACAGCACTTGCCTGTCAACCCAACTCCATATATATGGTAATAAGACGAGTGTGTTGGTGGGGCGGGACGGTAGTAGTGTGGGTGAGTGATGGTGTAGTGAGGGTTTGATGGACAAGGAAGCAGGGGTGCAAGCTCTAGGGTCAACCGTAAGCTTTAATCTGTGCAATGAGCTACAGCTACAGTCTGGCACATGTTAGAGTGTGTGTGTGTGTGTGTGTGTGTGTGTGTGTGTGAAAACGGGAAAAGGCATAGGTCAGGAACAAAGTAGAGGAGGAGAGGAAAAAGAGAAGAAGAGAGGAAGTGGAAGAGAAGAGAAGGAAGGAAAGGAGATGTAGGGAAAGGAAAGGAATGGAGATATGCTGAAAGGAAAGGAAAAGAAGGGAAGGGGGGAGAAATAGAAAGGAAAGGAGATAAGAGGACGGCGAAAGGAAAGGAGAGAAAATGGAGAGATGCCAGGAGAGGAAAATAAAGGAAAGGAGATGGAAGGAAAGAAAAGGAGAAGAAAGGGGAGAAGGAGAGGAAAAAAACAGAAAAGGAAAAGAAGTTGTAAAACTTTGATTTATGTGATAAAATGAGAGATTAACCCGAATCAGATTGTCGATCTCTGCAAGAGTCTGATCCCATGTGTGTGTCAATGTCTGTGTTGATTTGTGAATGACCATTACACTTATGGGGGGTCCAGGGGTGTATGGAGGATGTCAGGGGGCATGAGGGTGTTGTGTGTGTATGTATGTGGAGTGGGAGGTGGTCAGGGTCCCAACGGCTGACCAGATATTCATAGAATTCCACTTGAATGGACACACAAGGCTTCCCTTCGCCCCTATTGTGCAGCCAACCAAGAAAATGGCACAAACACCAATACATTGTCAAATCTATCACCACCGTACACCAGCTGGAGTTTGACGATAAAGTTGAGGTGTTTGATTTGCAGAGTTGACCACGATTATTGTCAGGGACCAAAGTGTGCATTAGTATGAGGAGCTGATTGTTGCTCAGGACATTTGTTTGATTGGGAGAAAACAGGACAAGATTGGGGATGCAATGCAGCCTTCAAACAAGCTTTGATGCACATTTTCAGCTCATGCACTGCAGTGAAACACAATTTCATACAGGCAAACATTCACTCTTTCGGTCTCTGTTGTAACACTAGAAAGTGTATTCACCAGACAGCTAAAGTCATGTCTGAGTGAGTTTGAGTCCAAGAAATTATATTTTCTTATGTGTGAAATTTGCAGTGAAATTTGTGAGTTTGTATTCAATAGAAATTCACTTTTAGTCAAGAATATTGATGAAATTAGTACATTTTATCTTAAAATATGAAACAATATCTAAGTCGCTATATTAGAATGAAGGAAACAATTAAGATAAGATTATAAAATACTTTTAACACGTTGATTTACATTGAAAACAGGTCTTATTTACTTAAATTCTAATAAAATGACTCAATAAGACTTAAATTATTTTGTAGTTTAGTGGTACATTTTCCAAATCTAAATTTTAAGCCTTATTGTCCTTTTGTGTTATTTTCTTTCAGGACATTAAAAAAAAATCTGGCTCCCCAACTGTGTGGGCCAGCTCTAACTCTCAAATCCACTAGCATTTTTAGTATTAAACACACATACATACACATGCACACACACTCGCAGCAGCCATTGTTTTTCCCTCACCTTGGTCTTGTTTGATTGTGGGGAGCTGCGGCCCTTGTCGCTCTGTGGGTGTGTGTTGCTGGGTGGGGAGTGTGTGCCCAGGTTGGCTTGAGGGGGCAGGCTTCCTGCGTGCTGCTTGGCCCCCGGAGACACCTGCATCGCTGCCAGCTGAGCTGCGTACAACTGCTGCAAGGTCAGAGAGACAGGTAGACAGACAGAGAGACAGACAAGAATTGGATTGGGGGGAGGGTGGACAGTAAGAAAAAGGAAGAAGAGAAGGAAAAGAGAGGGGAGGAAGGGAAAAAAAGGAGAAGAAAAGGGCGACATGAATAAATGAATACTCGAGAGCGCACAAACAAAAAAGAAGACGGCGGCTAAAAAGCTCTGGAAGAAGAGGCCATTAGTGGCCCGGCCTCTGTTTGTGTGACAGTGAGAGATAGAGAGGGACATCTCCACTGTCAACCCCCTCCCTCACCCCATGGGAGAAGCGCTAACAGCCTCTCTGACAGGCACAGAGATGGCCATGTCCCCTCCAGGTGCATCGTGGGAGAAAGGGAAAACATTCCGGCTATCGAGGTCACGCCGGAGAGCCCGGTCTCTCGCTCAAGGTGAAAAAAAAGTGATGATGGGGAAGGAGAGAGGGAGATTTGTGAAGCTACATGCCAGATGGGACATGCCAGAAGTGTCTTGTGCCCCTGCGATGTATTTTAGTGTGCTGACAATAAGTTGCAAAAACACACAAAGCGCTATACAATAGTCTAAAATTAAGATAAATTGCTTTGATAACTGCTGCGGTAAACAAAACAAACTGGGCTTCCCTATTCTTATTTATGTATTTAATTAATTTCCAATTAAATAAAAGCATTATGGCTTGAGCTGCTATGGTGTGAACATACTCGGGAATATTTATGCAATACCATTGTATCACACAAAACAGTCTCTGGCCAGTATTTCCACAGCAACAGACACAGCATAATATTCACAACTTGGAAGGAGCCTCAGTATTCATAAACACTTCTTTCTGTCTCTCTATCTTCCTCCTCAAAATCATCCTGCAAAGCTCAATTACTTTCATGTCTGCTAATACAAATCTCCAAGACGCCGTTTTGTTTTCTCAGAATTGTTATTCCCTCATCTGAAGAGCAACAGAACGGTTGTTTAGTGAGAAGTAACTGATGTGTTGTTTTTTTTGAATAGTTATAATTGTTATTATTTATTTCTGGTGGAAGATTTTTCTGGATGAGGACCATCCTTTTTTTTTCTTTTTTTTTTGAGTTTAACTTCCGTCCTTCTGTTGGTGCTTGGCTGCCGGCCACCGGCGTCAAACAAAGGCTGGTTTATGCAAATGGACAAGGAAGAGATGCTGTCACTGCTCTCTCTCTCTCTCTCTCTCTGTACCTCTCTCTATCTCTCTTGACAGCCACATTAACTCTGACTCTCCTCTGCTATCTTAAATAAAGACATTTATCTCCTATTACACAAACAAGGGGAAAAAATGAGACATTCAAACTGGCAGCGCACACACATGCACACAAAGAAGTACTATTTGGAACAAACTCATATTTGAATTTGAAATAATCTCCGCCTGACTGTCACTCACATGTGGCAACAACAATATTCACTGTCCAACACTGCAATAGCAGTGTTTTCTCTTACAATACTCCAACTTTTCTGTTGATTCTATTGAATTCGCAAACTTTTCTCTTATATAAGATACCTGCAACTCCAAAAAGATAACTAACTTTATCCCTGACAAACACTTTGAGAGACTTTACATTGAAGAATTTTTTGTAAAACCTAGGTGTAGTGACTGTTCAGAGCCTTTGTTTCTCCCTATGTGATTTCTTTCAGCCTGCTTGCAACTTAGCATTTTGTCATAATTTTCTCAGAAAAATGGGCGTGGACATCTCTTCTTACTAAATCCTCTGGTGCTGCTCATCATCGCTTTTGGAGAAGAAACCCATGCCCAGAGTGTCAGCATCTGCTGCTGTTCTAATCACCGGGGGAACAATGATAATTGAAGCACATACAGTGGACAGGGTGTGCTGCTGCTGCTGCTGATGTGGAAATCAGCAGGAGATCGGTCATGCTCTGGCGAGCTACACGAAGGCCGCGCGGAGGACCAGCTCGCTGAGATCAGATCAGCCTCCACTCGCTCATTTCTCTTCAATTAGCTGCACTGTGGCTCCTGGAAGAGAGGGTGGGGGGGTGCAGCCGAGCATGAACATCCCTCACCCCCCCTCCCTTCCCTACCAGCCAAACCCCCTAGCGAGTGGACCACAGGCGGTGTGTGTGTGTGTGTGTGTGTGTGTGTGTGTGTGTGTGTGTGTATGTGTGTGTCCTGCCATATTCGGACCAGTGGTTCAAAGGCCTCTTTATTTGCAGAGTGAATTGAGTTCCATTACAAGGCCAGCTCCCGTCACTCAAAGACTGCTCAATGGGCCGACGTGCAATGACACACACACATGCTCACGAGCTCAAACACACACACGCACGTACAGAGGGCAGAGGCACTGTGGTGCGCGCCCAGAGCGTCGCCACAATGACATGCATGTCAACAAACAGGAAGTGACAGCGCAAAGCCCCCTGGGGTGACCGGAGGAGCGAACACACACACATACAGGCACACAGAGCAACACAATAAGTGAGAGGAGGGGGGGCTGCAATCGGAGTTGCAGGATGAGACTAAGGAATTTGAAATGTCACTCACTATCCAGGCGTGCATGCTGAGCTGACTGTGTGTGTGTGTGTATGTGTGTGTGTCTGTGTGTTTGTTGTTAAGACCCGTTAAGACGTGCTCCTCACTCTTTCTGTCCCCTAATCCCCAAATGAGAGGCAAGCGCCAACACATGCATGTGTTTTTGTGTGCATATCTAGTGGTCAGCGTGTGCTTGTCACATGACACCCCCAACATGTGTGTTTGTATGTTTGTGTGTGTGTGTGTGTGTGTGTAAGCATGTGAAGCCTGAGCTCTATTGACAGGAGGGGAAAAGGTGATGTGTGACTATTGGTGTTACTTTGAGTGAAGACACGGGGGTGATTGTTTGGTATTAGTGCTATTGACACTGTGTGTGTGCACGCGCGCATGTGTGTGTGTCCATTCTCTTAGTCGTGCTGTTTCCCCTGTCATCTTAGTAGGGGGGATCTATGAGTGTGTGTGTGTGAGTGAGTCTTGGTCAATAATCTGCAGCTTTAGTCAGATTACCAGCTCGCCTGGTCTTTGTTGTCAGAGTTAGCGGCGGTTCAGAGCAGCCTGAGCTCTATTGTTTACATGGACACCGAGGAGTATTGTGTGGATCTTAATGGATTCTTGTCTGTCTGTCTGACTTCCTGTGTCTGACCATGTTTTCTTCAGTGTATTATTAGTGTTCTGTACTGAAAAACAAAAAAGAGAAGAGAAGGGTGGACTAATTGTAGACCTCTGTTGCTTTGCACATCTTTCGATCTGTCCTTTTCCTTTTGAGCCTTTATTCTCATTAAGTAATTGAAAAATATTTGTGACTGAACTATGCAATGGATAAAATAAAAATGTAGAAAGAGGAACACAGTGGTAAAGGTTAAACAAAATGATTACAATGCCTTTCTTATACCTTTGTGGGCACAGCCTCAAGGACAAACATAAACAGCATGAAATCTGTGGAGTTTCTTTGACAACAAACATTTCAAGTATTTGGGATATTTTTCTCTTTGTGTTTGCTTTAGTTGTAAAGAATGTTAAAAAAAGAGTAAAAAAAGTTACTTTTACTTCAAGCAAAGTGATTTAACTTTATTTGAAACCATTTGTTGTGCCGTTTTATCACAACCGTCAATAAAGTAATTAAGTAGGCTTTCACACCGACAATCAAAGAGGATTTTATAATTATACATTTAAAAAAACCTTTTCCTTTACTCATTATGTGCTGGGAAGAGGTAAGGCACATTTTGCCTTACTACAGTCACCTATCTCTGCTGTCTATTGATTTCATATTGATCCCTTTGCTATCACAAAATGGCATTTCCTTGCAACCCCAACAAGCCTTTAGGACCAAAAGGAAGATATCAACCCTGAAGCAATTCTCACCTCCGCGAAAATGCTTTGCTACACTCGTCCTCTCTTCCAGATAAGGTTTTGTGGAGACACGAGTTGCTCAATTGATTTCTCATTTACCTTCTGTCTCTTTTTTCCTCTTTTTTTATCCTCCCTCCCTCCCTCCCTCACTCAAACTGCCTGTCTGTTGTTCACCCGTCCATCTCTCCGGTGTACAGTGCGGTAATCCAGGACAATATGTTCCAACATCTGCCTCTCCATATGATGCCTGACCCACACCATTGACCCTCTTTATACCACGCCGCACACACACATTTAATCTCTCTCACACATCCACCCTTTCCTCTTCAATTTACCTCCTTCCCTCTTATCTCTCTTTTTCTCTGGTTATCCTTTTTAAATGATCATCCTTCTAAATACCTCTCTGGTACTTCTGCCTTTTCACCTTTATCGCTGATCTCTCTCTTACCCGGATAAGTGCATTTTTCTTTTTTTCTTTTCTTTTTCAGCTCTCGTTCTGTCCTCCTTAGTCCATTTATGTGATATGGATGATATCAATGATATCAAGGGTCAATAGGGAGCCAGATTAACATGCTCTAATGCACAATGTCACACTCATCCCCCAGATTAAGATACTAAATGCCAAACTTGTGTGTTCCAAAGCCTCTGTTGCCTTGAAAACCGTCCGTGGAGGATTCTGTGTTAAGCTCCCATTGACTATAAGTGCTACTCTTTTGATTTCTATGGAGGATGTTTTAAACATAGAAAGAGCTTTAAATCATTGAGAGATTAATACATTTTTCTAAGAACTGCACTTAACTGAAAGCCGTGCTTTTGAGAGTTTTTCCATCCAGTTTTCTTTCTATGTACATAGTTTTTACACAATGAAGTCAGGGTATCACTGATTTCTTCCTCTATTCCTTTAAATGTAAGTGATGTTTAAAAATATATAAATTTTAAACTACAAATATGATATGTGGTTGTGGTGATGTAATCAGGGTTATTTCTACAGTTTGGAGTCTAGAGTTTTTTATTAGAAATCCTGCACAACAAACTGGAGGCATGGAGCTTAAAAAAACATGAGCATGTACCAGACAGGAAGCTAAAACAGAAGATGCCATCAAGTTACATCATGGGAAATGTAGGATTCAGTGTTTCTGGGGCTTTTGACCTAAAAATCGATAATATAAGTCAAGATATCTCAGGCTTTGCTGCAACAATTTTGATGATTTAAAAGAAATGTACTTCTTTTAAGTCCAACAACTTCAAAACATGGGCAATACTAAATTGCTGTAGTGCCCCTTCAAATCCTGTTTGTTTTTGTTTTTTTTTAATCCTTCACCGGAAGTATGAATAAAAACTTACAGGGAAGTACAAGACAAATTACCAAACACTCAGTTAAGAGAAAGAGAAAGATCATTACAGGACTCCTGGGTAATAAAACTGTCGAAATTCAAACATTTAGTAGCTATTTGTGGTCACCAGCAAGGTGCGCGGTGCAGCTTTAATGATGTCAGTAGGTACATAAAAAGGTGTGTTTGTATAGTATGGGTTGCGTACATTAGTATGAACTACTCAAATGAGTCTATTGAAGCCTGTTGAAACTAAAGGTCATGACCTCAAAAAACTTAATGCCTGAGATATGAAGTGTGTTGCATATCACTAAAACTCAAATATTAGTGACTTTCATATTCTTACTGCATTTAAGGATTACATTGTTCCTTTTTGGACCCAAAAAAATAAATCATATTTGACACTTCGAGACACAAAAATAGAGTATACTGGATTTTGACTATAAATACAACTGTTTACTGTATTTCTTTAACATGTCCTCATTTTAATGCAATTTCATGGGTGTAAGGGAAGAAATGCATGATGTTGCATATATAAGAAAAAACATTTGTGCCAAACATTAGTGTACAGGAAATGACACAATATACTGTGTAGTGTCTGCGTGTGTATAGTTCTATTGTCCACGTTGAAATAACATATCTGTCAGCATGTTTCTGTGCACTTTTAAATGCAACTGGGAAGTTCATTGTGTGCCCTATCTGAAAATCTTTCATTTTCTCTCTCTGTTTGTGTGTGTGTCTCAGTTAAGTGGGTTCACCTGTGTCATCTCCGACAAAACCCACTCTGTTGCCGTGGCGACCTGAGGCCTGAGCTAACTGTCATGTCTCGTCTTGGCGACAGAAACACCTCCTTATCAAATGAGGGCGCAGGGACAATCCCAAAGGAAATCCATGCACATTGAGACATCTGTACTTGTGTTAGCTGGGGCAAATCCGTTTCTTTGTGACAAGCCTTAATCTCAGTGTGTGACTGTGTTTGTGTGTATGTGTGTTTTTCTGGGAGGATTGTAAGAAAGAAATCTGCGAGTGAGATGTGTTTTTTTGAACTTGTTGTGTCCTCTCACCCCTCCCTGCTGGTAAAAAAACAAAAAAAAAAATCCAATTGCAAGGTGGACAAAGCCGTTCAACTGGAGATTGAGTGAGTCTGAACACAGTCGAACATATGGACGGCTAGATTGAAGCAGTGATAACACGCAGAGGACATTATTCTCAGGCTAAACACACAAATGTCCTCACACACACACACACACAGGCACGCACACACACATGCGAGTAATAATGAAATCAGTGTGGACAGAGGGGTCCGTTCTCCATGACAGAATTACACAGCTATTCTATTCTCCCTGTAGTGTCTAGCATATGGGGCAGCACGTTTGGCTGACAGGTGCAAATGTATTACACACACTCTGCCTAACCTTTAACCCATATTTTCCCATCATTCCCTAAATGTGTGAACAGTAAGTGAAAAAGATGTGCAGGAAAATATGTCTGTCAGTGCAGCTGTTTCTCTCGGATATTTTGCGTGTGTGTGTGTTTATGATAATGCGTGTCAAGGAGACATGAGGGCCAAGTGCAGCCTGCACCGAGGCAGAGCCCAACACTGGAGGTTAATGTGTTTCAGACAGGCGACTGGGGGACGCCCGCGCAGGCTCTTAACCCCTGGAAGAGGGGGCCCCTGAAGCTCATGTGGATCTGAGTGGAAGTGTGTGAGGTCTGGATGTGTGCTTTTGTCTGTGTTGGTGTACGAGCAGTGGTCGGGGAAGTAAGGGTTACCACGCGATAGGCCACTTATTCTACATATGCAGACAGGAAAAAGACTAAAGTCAGACTCATCCTCCTTATAAGTGGGATAACAGATGTTGACTCATTTGTTTTTATGGTTTTACCTCTCTGTGGCTTTGTCTCTCTGTCATCACTTTCTGCTTTCTTGCTTATTCACTGTTTGACCTCTATATATGTGTGTGTGTATGTGTGTGTATGTATGTGTGTATGTATGTATGTGTGTATATATATATATATATATATATATATATATATATATATATATATATATATATATATACATATATATATATATATATACATATATATATATATATATACATATATATACATATATATACATACATACACACACATACACATGTATGTATGTATATGTATGTATATATATATATATATATATATATATATATATATATATATATATATATATATATATACATACATATACATACATACATACATACATACATACATACATACATAAGGGTTGACCCCTTAAATTTGACTGCTCTAAACTTTCAGATAGCTTCCAGCGTCCAATCAAATTATACATCGCTATAAAATTCTCTGCCATTTTACATCTTTACATCTTGCACAACTTTACACATGGCTATCAAGTTTTATACGTCTGGCATGTAGCTTTACTTTGTCCCATTTTTTTGGCCGGAATGAAAAACCTCCTTAAAATTCAAGTGATATTCAGTGATTTTTGAACAGTTACAGTTTGTGGTGAGTTTCAGCAAAAAATATCTTTGGTTAATATTAGAAATTTGTTTGCATTTATTGGCAACATAAAGATAACTGACCGGCTGACCACTTTTTTGTAAGCATATGTTTTATCTTGACAAGTGTGTTTTCCTAGTTGGTTCCATTCATGTCAGTACATGAAGGACATTGTGTTACAAAGGCATGAAGGTTGCTTTAGATATGTAATCCATCACAGTCAATAGCATTTTCTTTTTCTGTGTCTGAATCACATATAAATACGCCTCTGTGCTGTTAAAAGAGACTGAAATCTCTTCAGCATCACCCACACCCACACCCACCTCTGACAGTCAATCTGAATATTTCTGTCTCCTACTTCCTTTTGCAGGACAAAGCCAGGGGGGCTCGGGTTACACTTGTCAGTTCTGTGTGATTTTTGAGCTCTGATCATGAAGATCATGTTTTTATGGGATCACTCCACTGTCCACACTGTGACAGCTGTTCAGCTCCCCCTGCGGCTGTGTTTGTGGTCTTGTATAACTCAGTGGGCAGTATGTGGTGTGAACACTGTCAGGGTTAGGGGATTTATTCCCAATGGGACCACCCAAGTGAAAAAGAAAACTGAATGTTTTCATCCACGGTATTCAAAGACTTGTGGTTGTTGTTGTTTTTTGTCCCTATTTCTGTTTCTGAGGTCATGTCAGGAAGTCTTACCTGGAGTTGTAGGGGTCCCAGGCCTGGTGTGGCAGCAGCAGCAGCAGCCATTGTTGTGGGGATGAGCTGAAGAGGGTAGGGGTCACCTGAAGAAAACCAGACAAGATCACACTTTTTAACACATTTCACTAATATTAAATCAAAATCTTCCCTCGCCCTGTCCTTTATTCTCATTCTATCTCCCCTTCCTCACTCTCATCCTCAATCTCTTTCTGCATCCTCGTCCCTTTCCCCTCATCCTCCTGTTTTTCTCCTCCCTCTCATACCACCTTCGTCCCTCTCTTCCCCTCGCCCATCAGCTCGCCTCCCCACCCACCACCACCACCACCACCACCACCACCTGAGTCCCCCTCTGCAGCTGTTAAAGCCGTCCTTTGTGTGTGCTGCCGGTAGGGCCTTAATGAAAAGCCTGATTGTGTGTCCTCCTCCTTAATACCCCTGACAAAGAGCAGCGAGGTGAGGGGATTCTGATAAAGCTGGCCCCAGCGCCGTAATTAAGAGCCGCCACTACCGATTGCTGCTCTCTCCTCCCTCTCTTTTTTCTCCCCTCGACTGTCTTTTCTCCTGCTTTGTAGGACGAGCTTTCAGTCTCTCTCGCCTGTCTCCCACTTTCTCCCTCCTTGAGTCCTTCTTGTTGTCATCTTTCTCTCTTCACAAGTTACTCTCCACATCCATCCCTTCCTTCTCCCTCTCACCCCCCCTCTGTCAGGAATGATAAATCAAGACAGAGATGGGCGAACAGAGTGGAGGGGATGACAGAAGTGTGGAGAGAAAAGGACGGGTGTGGATTATTAGTGACCAGGTGCTGATAGGCTGTGTTGTAATTACTCCGAGAGAAAGGAAGAGAGAGAGAAAAGGGGGGAGAGAAAGGTCAGAGATGAGGGGAGGAGGAGGTGGAGGGTGAGGAAGGACAGATAGGGAGAAAAAAGGAGAGAGGAGGAGGGATACTGTACCTAATCATTCTTCTATTGAGTAAAACATGCCTGTTGACAGGTCTGATTTCTATGTGGTCATACCCACAAACCAAAATATAGCACATGGAGGTCAGGTTTTAGACACTGGTATCACAGCGAGGAGAAAACTTGGGAATGTTCTCAGGGCTTGACCTTGCATTTCTGACCTGAACCTTTAGTGCAGCGGTCAGCTTCTTGGCTCTATCAGGACCTTCTATTGTGGATGTGTGTGCCCGTCTAAGTGTGTGTGCACTTGGCATAAGCCAAGAATCTTTTTCCGACATATTTTCCCATATAACTCTGTTCTTAAAAAAAAAAAAAAGCTGAGACATTCTTTTCTCCAGCGGGGAGGGAGGGCAGGAGGGATTAAAGAATTATTTCAGGACTGTGTATTCTAGGAGATGGGTCTTTTCTCCTCGCTCCCTGGACAAACATGAGCTGGGTGGATATTTATGCTCCTCCTGGGGGTCGCTGTAACAAAGGGAGAAGGACGGAGGAAAGCAAACATGTTGCTCTTGGCTTGAGGACAGCGACCTCGAGGAGGAAATTTCTCACTGACAAACAGACCAAAGAGGGAGATAGATGGAGGGATGAGAGAAACTAAAATGTCATCGATATCCCTTTGGAGCCTTTTGTGCAATTTTACATTTGTTAAATTCTCCAAGGAGTGCTTCACATGATATCATGATGATGTAATCAGGGTTTTCTTGAGCTTAAGGTTTAAAATTTTGCAAAGACAGCCTGTTATGAACTTGAGACATTGAGTTTGAAAGAGCAGGCAGAGATTGTCTTAAGAAAAATGTTATTGGGTTGCACAATGGGAAATGTAGGATCCAGTGTTTTTCTAGTCTAACCCATAATGCAAACTAAAAGTCACCATATCTCGGCCTCTACTGCTTCATTTTTGATTATTCTACTTTTAATTCTGTCTCTTGTTAGTCCCCCAACTTTACAAAAGTGCAATGTTAAAACACTAGAAAAGCCCCTTTAAATGTATTTTAGTAGGAGAAAGGAGAAACACAAGAATCTGAAAATCCTTGTCACTGCAGAGGCCATATGTGGAATAACACATTATGTTTGTATAATTTCTATGACTGAAATGCTTTGAGATCACCAGCCTTCCCAGAACTTTTTTTTTTAAACATCGAAGTTTTGGAATAAAAGTCAAAAGTGAAAGTCAGCTTCAAATTCAACTTCTCGGAAAATGATGAAAGTCACACCAGATAATGCAGTGCTGTTTAGAAACATTAAAAACAGATTATAAAAAGTCCTCAGTTTAGCTTTATCATGTTGTGTCAGTGACTTGGACAACAGACAAATTGTGTTATTGTTCAACAAGTGTTCACACTGAACAGCCGTCCATACTGTGCAGATAAAATCTATTCATATCTTCAAAGCGATGAAGCGCCGTGAGAATATGTCAGAGCACAATGCTACACATGTCCTATTTAGAGCTGCAGCACCAAACTACATCAACTCAACAACAACTTTGAAAGTTGCCAGAGAGTTTTCTCAGGGGCGGCCCAGCCTGGCGCGGAGTGCCAATCCGGTTGGAATTGGCGGAGGCAGTGAAAAGACAAGCCCACCACTTGACAGGGTATTTACGTGGGCAGTGGGCGTGGGTGAAGATGGCACTAATTAAAATGGAATGGACTTGTTTGGGAAGCTGTGAAACTCTAAGGGGGTGTGGGGGGGAACTTGGTGTGCACGCGCTTGCGTTTGTGTGCACGTCTGTGTCTAAGTTTTTTTTGTATTTGCGATATCACAAAGCAATCGCTGGCTGCCTGGACATTTGTGTGTGTTTGTGTGTTAGTGTGTGTGGGCTGTATTGGAAACATGTTCTGGCTGCGTCCTGTGTTAATGTGAGGAGAACCTGGGGCAGGTCACATTACCACCCTCCACACCCCCCCCTCTGCTAACCCCCCCATCGTGCATTTATTCCCAGCATCCCCTGGCAAGCACCAACCACTTTTTTCTCTATCTTTCTCTCTCTGTCTCTGTCTCTCTCTCTCTCTCTATCATGGTAAACAACACATTGCCACACAGCCGGAGCGTGATAGCCAAAAAAAAAAAAAAAAAAAAAAAAAACATGTCCTGCAGGACGCCTGTATTTTGTTGCTTTTATAAATCAAAAAATAGACAAGACAAAAGGAAGGAGCCAAAAGGACTGAGCGAGAGAGGGAGAGATAAAGAGAGAGAGATTGAGAGTGTAAACAGGAAGGGTGTATTTGGACTGGTTTTTCTATTAAGAGAGAGATGTTGTTGTAGGGGCGAGCTCGTCTTTTGGGAAACAATCCGACTCCCTGTGTGGGAAAACGGTCAGACTCTACCTTGCTTGGTGAAAAACGTTTGAAACATCACACATAGAGAGAACTTTTACACTGAAAGTTGCACCTATTTATGAATGTGTGTGTGTGGATGTTACTCACTGCAGCCAGGCTTGTAGTTGAAGCCAGGGGGCATGAGGAAACCCTGCTGGGCTGCAGCCGCCGCCAGCGTCCTCTGGTCTGGAGGAAAGACAGGAATCATCAGCGGAGGGAGTTGGCCCTGGACCTGCTGATGAAGGAGGGAGAACAGGGGAGAGAGAGGGGAGAGAAGGAAAGGGGGGGGAAGAGGAGGTAGAGGAAGAATGGAGAAAAGGGAGAAAAAAACATGAGCATCCTTGGCATCTCTTTGAGTGACCACTCACAGACATGCATGGAAAACAACACAGTAATGCTAAAAATAGCGCTGTGAATGTGTGTAATAGCCTTAAGTACCATTCTGAAGACAGTTACATCTGAATTACATCATAATGATTTCTCAGAATCATATGCATTCAGGTTCATATAATTCACATGGAACACATACAACACTAATGACGTGCCGCACACACACACTCAGACTGTAAACACCCGTCCTCTCGATTCAAAGACAAAAAGCAACTCATGAGGAGAGTTCACAAAACTCTCACAACAGCTGGCCCTTTCCTTGTATTTGGAAGATGATGTTCTCTCCCTTCTCCCCACATCAATCCCCCCTCCCCAACAACCCAAACACATCGACGCACACACAAACGCACAGACACAACCCTCTGTGCGCGCCCGTCGGCAGGGAGCCATATGACTTCACAAGGTTTCCAGGATTTTAAAAGGAGAAGCAGAAAAAAGCTCCTTCGATGGGTGGCTTTGGCAGGGACGACAGGAGAGGGAGAGAGAGAGAAGGAGACAGAAAGAGAGAGAAGTAGGAGACAGATGGTTGCACTAAACAGCGTTCTGCCAAAAACAACACACAAAGACTCGCGTGTGATGGACTGACTGACAGTTTGAGAGGAAGACAGGAGAAGACGAGGAGAGGAAGTGAGGAGGAGATGGAGAGTGGAAAAAGGTGACACGAGGAGGAAAATACGGAATCTTATCGACCTGTAAAGAGGTGTAAAGCTGGTATGATGTAGAGGCCACAGATATGAAGAAAGGGAAGGAGCTCAAGCCAAATTCCTTGCAAATTTTCAGCAATTTTCCAAAAAGTAAGGACAAGAAAATCAATGTGTTTCTATAAACTACTGGGCAACATTTTGGATGAAACGTACTCAATGGAGCCTCAGTAACTCTTCAGCTGTACAGGTGCCTCAAGTTTTATGTGTTGTCTTGCTTTTGTTGAAACATACAGTGTTTTTATTGGCCACCGGTTCTGTTTTTAAAAACATTGGGCATGGCAACAATACAACAATGCTGCGCCTACGCTGTACTGAAATAAGATAAAGAAGAAGAGACAGGTCCTGGAATGTGATCACTTAGTTAAGAAATCCGTTTCATCATTCCTGTACTTCTTCGCTTTATTATTAAAATTGATTTGATATTCAGGCATTTTTTCTATTTTCTTCTTTTTTTAGGCTCTCCATTTGAGTTTTAGTTAAGGAACTTTAAAAATGCCATTCAAACAGATGTATGGAAAATACATTTTGACAAAAGTGTTGAACGTTCACCTGTTGTTTCATTATGTACTTGACAAAATACAACTCTTTTAATCAGTTTTCATGTTGCTTGTGACTTTCTCTCAGTTCATGTCCTGAAAATATGTAAAACTTTTCTTTCTTTTCACTCCTGTGTATTAGTAGAGTAGTAGTAGAGTATTTGGTTTTGGCCAAATATTTGGTCTCTGCAGAGTATATGACTGAGTTAGACTGGATTAAAATCAAAACTTCTTGAGCTGGCCTACAATAAAATTAAAGGATGGATTGCTTGCCACAGCAAACAACCAAAACAAAATGAATTAAAGGTGCACTCCAGCAAATGCATTTGGCACTTCCGTAAAGTTGGGATGCTTGTGAGAAACAAAGAATTGTCAAATTCAAAGCTGAAAGCCAAAGAAATCAAAGCCAAAGAAATCTTGAGTTTTATCCCTTTGTATACGCCGCACTCCCGAACCTTTGGATCCTTCATTTCCCATAATTCAACTTGATAAAATTGGTAGAGTGCCCCTTTAAATCAAATCCCTGACAGGGTCTTGAGGTCTTTGGCCTTAACCCCTCATTGCAAAGCACTTTTTCTCTCATCTCAGCTCTCCTCCTCCCCTCCTTCTCCTTCCTGTCTCTGTTGTTCTGCCAGGAGGGCAGCAAGGTAATAGCTGCATAAGATAATGGACAGGTAAAAGCTGTTTGATGTGGAAAATTGATCTGGAATGATGAAAATGGCGGGAAATGGCTGCACAATCATAAGGATGCGGCGGTGCCACGGTACAATCAGGCAATATCTCAGCGACACGGACACTTGAAGTGGTTAGTGCTCGAGACAGGTAAATAGTCTCTCAGTGCTTACAGCCCTTTCCCTGCCTGTGTGTGTATACTCAAGTTTCCCTCGGCGTATGCATGCTCCTGTACTGTAAACACCTATGAGTGTGTGTGTGTGTGTGTGTGTGTGTCTCCTCCTCCCCCCTCCTTCCTCCTACTCCTGTGTGTCGGCATGCGGCAGCCAGCAGCACTGTAATCAAACTATCAGTACGCAGGGGAATAGCGCTCTCTTCAAGCGGCTCCTGTTTCCCCCTTACACCAAAAACAATAATTACTCCACCATTTTGGTAAACCATAAACCGCCGTGCCGCGCGATCAGAAGGGAGAGGCGTTCCAGCGCGATGCTCGGACAGGACCCCCGCGGGGACGAATCACAGACAGAACAGTTCCGCTTTGCCTTTCAGGCCTAATTGGACATATGCTGGAGTGGAGCTGGCTAGCAATACTGTAATGTACCGTAGGGAGGGGAGGAGAGGAGAGGAGAGGAGAGGAGAGGAGAGGAGAGGAGAGGAGAGGAGAGGAGAGGAGAGGAGAGGTCTGTGGCAGCTGTAATACATACATACTGTACATAGACACACTGGCATATATATTGTATGACATCTGTGTGTGTACACATGGCTTTGCTTTCTTCCACTGCAAATGAAAATATCAGTCTCTTTTCCTATCACATAACAAAAAGCCTGCACACAATAGGACAACATTAAGCAGTCTAAAGAACTGTTGCACAATACACATGAGTCTTCACAATGGGATAAGAAGATCAAGCAACACAAGATATGAACAAAATGGCACGAGACAGACACAAAGGAATTAGAACACAACAGAAATATACAGACGAAGTAAGACAGAACGGTTCATGGAGAATCCTTTCCTCCTATATGTTGCCATTATAATTCAACTAACATAACAGCAACATATAAGAGGGAATGTGTGTGTAACAGCTGTTGAGCAGCAACACAAGCTTAGCATGGTCACTGGCATACACTGACCTCCATAAATGCACATATATATGAGGCAGAAAACATGGGTCGGATGAGGTTGAGGGAGAAACTCAATGTGTGAAGGGGTGAGGAGGGTGAGGGAGCTTCGTCCGCTATCTGATCATATGATATTGAAGTGGATGCGTCTCCCTCATAATGGCTCCCTGTGCATTCCTTCCTATTTACATTCCTTTACCATGTGCAAAATGACTTAATCTGATATTTCTCCCAATATTGGTTATACAATAATGCAATACCTTAAAGTGGATTATGAGCTCTGTGTGCTAGCCTCGTGATCATAGTGTAAACTTTGAAGCTGAGAGGAAGAAAAACGAGGGAGAGAGCTCTCCCAAATCAGAGAATAAGAAGAATCAGAGACAAAGAGATGCATTGACAGAAGGAAAGAAAAGCCTGTGAGAGAGAAGTGAGGGTGAGAGAAACAGACAGAGGGAAAGTGAGAGCGAGGCCAGATCTATCAGACAATCTCCAGATCCCACATAAAGGAAAAGGCACATCTGAAACAGCAGGCGCTTTGGGGAATAACGCACTCCTCAGCTTCTCTTTCACATCAGGCCCAAAGTGAACATGAAAACCTACAACGCACACAGACAAAACATCACACTGCTGCTACTGTAGGCTGCCGACGTGCAGAATAAGGAGCTCCGCTTTTTATCTGCAAACCCCCTCCCCGTCCAAAAAAGAAACCTGAAGCAAACAAAACTGGAACTCATCTGAAATAAAAAATCCTCTAATCAGCGATAAGTGAATGCAAAACAAAGAAAAATACTCTGAACGGAAGAAAAAGCACACACATATATATAAAGAAAACGTGTGAAACTTTTTCTTGAGAACTTTCACAGGGGCAAAGAGGACAGAAAGAAAGAGAGAAGTCGACAATTCACCCTGGCGAGAGAACTTCTCAGCAAATAAACAGCAGATAGATGGAACAGAATGAACAAGAGAGGGAGGAAGAGGAAGAGAGACGGAGAGGGGAGCAAGAGTTGGATAATTGGCAGCGAGTCGAGGCTGCGTTCACCACGCGCCAGGCGGCACAGCTTGAACTTAAAGCGCCGCTGCGGCATAATGAAGATGTGGCCGCTAATTAACATATGGGGTGCGAAACAGGTTGGTTGGCACGCGGCGCGCTAAAAACTCCAAGGTAAAGTTATTATTGGGGAGTAATTAGCTCTATGAAGTTAATGCGCCGAACAATAGCTGCCAGCGCCGCACAATATGGCTCGCATCTGAGCGCGCGAAAAAAATAGCCCCCGCTAAAGTGCGAGTCCCACAGCTAAAATCTGTTGGCGACCATATGCTCCGGCAATTAATGCAAGACCTGAATGACCTATTGCTAAAGAAGGGACGTGCGAGCGATAGAACCAATAATTAATTTGGAGAGAGAGAGAGAGCGAAGAGAGAGAGAGAGAGATAGGTGGCTTTTAATATTAGTCCATTAACTTTCTATGGACAGGGGCTATTAGAGGTCAGCCTGCTGTGAATGTAGAGGGCATGGCTCATGTCCCAATGGACTGAATGCACACACACACACACACACACACAGGTGTGTCTGAGTGTGGGTACAATAGAGAGAAGGCATGTGAGAGAGGGTGGGTCTCAGTAGGAATGGCTGCTTGGTTATGGTCCAGTTTGTGAGTCTGTGCATGCACATCGACATGTAAGGAACACACAAATTACACTGGTTGCAGTGTAATGAGAGTGATTAAACAATTACACAGGCAATTGGGTTAGCCGCTCCTATGCACAGGGTACAGAGGTGGTGGTGTGTGTGCATGTATGTGGTATACTGTACGTGTGTGAAAATAAATGAAAATCAATTACTGTTGCTTTTGTTTTTGGCTTTTTCTTCCCACAGAATGAAACATATTCAACACGGACAAAAGGTGTGACTAAATCAGGTATTATTACACTTGAAGGTGTGTGTATATGTGTGTGTGTGTGTATGTCTGATTGAGTTACCCATCTAGGTTAACCTTAATTGAGAGCTTGTTAGCCGCTGTCGCCGCCGCGTCTGGCCTCTCTTAAACTAGTCAAAGCATCAGGTGGCTTTAGTCATTTTGATTCTATCTCACTTTTTCTTCTTCTCTGTCTCCCACCAACAGCAACAGTGCTTGATGAGATGAAACACAGCCAAAAGAGGTAAAGAGGTAGACACACACTCGACTGTGTGTGTGTGTGTGTGTTTTGGTTGAGTGAGTTTTGATTCATTAGGCAGGACACACTTGTGTCCCCTCATCCCTCTGTTTCAAATATACTGTACATTGTGAGTGTGTGTTGCCTCAGTTCTATGAAAATGCGTGTGTGTTCTCAAGGTAAGCCCTGAGCCGCTCGGCAGGTGAGCTCCTTTCATCCCCGTTGCGCTTCCTCGCGCGGCAGCGACACTCGTTCCCGACAACACCGGAGGGAGCCTTGGAGACAAGTCGTTTAATTAGAATGAGAGAAGAAGAGAGGGAAAGCAAAGAAGTGTGAGGAAATGTGCTCACCCCTTTGAGCTTAACAAGACGGCCCCTAGCAGGGGGTAGGAGTGCATGTGTGTGTGTTTTTGTCTGTCTGCTTGTCTTTATGTGCACACATGTTTTTGGTTTATAATTCTTAGGAGAGTAAGTTGTGTTATACCCTCAGATTGGCACAAAGTTTTTCAAAGTGAAGGTCATTTTTCCTGGTCTTTACTTACCCTGGGGGAGATGTTTAGCTTCAGGGTGTTTGTATTTAGGTTTAAGATTAAAATATGGATTAAGTTTTTATGGGTTAAGGGTATGGATAATGTATGGTAAGGGTTTATGACCTATTAACGGTTAGGATTAGAAGTTTAGTCTGGATAAAGGTTCACGACTTGGATGAGTTGTAGCAGACCTCCCTCAAACAGTAAAACGTGAATGAGTTAATGAATGAATGTGTTCATGCTGCCGTGAATGTTAATATGAGTGTAACAAAATTAATGGATCATAATTGATGCTAATTCATTGATAATTCCAGGTAGAATGAATTAGTCAGAGCAATAAGGGAGCCAATCACTGACTTGTGAGCACTAATGAATGGTGTGTGCATGTGTGCCCTGTTCATACCGTATGTCATTAGCTTGTGTTGCTGTCATGTCTGCCTCTGTAAATGAACTTGCTTGTTTGTCGCCTCGCACACACATTCGGCGAGTGCTGCTGGCCTAAATAGTGGACGCTAACACACATATAGCTAGCTCGATTTGGGTTTCAGGGTGAGAAAAAATAGGAAACCGGACGCGAGGACAATAAATAATTTGTCCTCCTTTCATGAGGGATGTGTGTCACTCTCTTCTCTTTTTCATGAGCTTGATTATTCGTTTCATTTCATCACCTCTTCCAAGTGGACGGTTGAAAGCATTCTTCACAGGCCTTTGGGGGGTTTGGGCCTAACAAAGCCAAGGACGCAGACACACACACACACACATACACACGCAAACGAAGGGACAGCTGAACTCAGCCTCGTTAGGGGGAAATGCAATCACAAGGGGTTTATCATACAGACACAAAACACACACACACACACACACACTGAACCTGGTGCCCTCTCTCTGGCAGGCCATTGTATTGTGGGATTGTGCGGACAATCTCTTCATGAATGATTAAGCAGTGTATTTCTCGACCAAGTCTTTGATGATGAGTGTGTGTTTGATCATCAGGCAAGTGCGTGCCGCTCTCTGCGGCCGCTTTCAATACGTGTGTGCACGAGTGTGAAGACGTATATTTCCGTATGTTTGTCCGTGTTTGTGCATACTTTGATGTGTGTGATATATGTGAATGCGTGTGTTTTTGTGTGTTTTTGCGCTCCTGCGATGAGCCCCTGTTGATTATGTCCCTCTCTTAACGAGGCTGCCTACAGCTGCCCCTGCTTGTGAGAAACTATTGTTGGGCCCGCTCAATGGAGAGACGCTTGTTTGGGAAAAGGTTGCAAAGTCATGGGAAAAGGGAGCTTTGTCTCGGCGGGGTCGTGAGGGAGTGAATCATGAGCGGACGTGTTTATAGCTTAACACACACAGCTGCGGAAAACACACACACACATGCACGCACATATGCACAGATGAAGAAATGGACGCTCTAGAATGCACAGAGAAATCCTCAGAAACAAACATGTGCGCTCTCTTATTTTTTTGTCAAAGACACAAAACCCGAACAATTCAGAATTAAACTTGCACAAAGCAAATAAACACAGCTGCTTTACACAGAATCGGGGACACACATAGACACACGTCCCACACACATGCTATCACAAGGTCTCTTATCACACAAACTGTGTATGGCTAACCTCTCGGGGGGAAAGGGAATGTGTGTGTGTGTGTGTGTGTGTGTGTGTGTGTGTGTGTGTGTGTGTGTGTGTGTGTGTGTGTGTGTGTGTGTGTGTGTGTGTTCCCTCTTGGACAGGGTGTCTCTTTATGATACAAAGCCCGGCTTTCTCAGCTCAAAATTCAGTGTCATCTGCTTTTACAAAGGCCTGGGCTATTCGTTCCAAGCCACCTGGACCAACATAGAGGCTCCAGTGTAGCACCCAAAAGGACAATACTTCCATTTTTAAGTGTTACATACATACCCACCCATTTTCTTAGGAGCTGAAGACAGAGATTCACATTCAGAGGGACTTAGTTGATTTACTTTGCTGATTTTTTTTTTTCTATACAAGATTATTCACTTCTGTCTACAATCTGCATGATTAGATTTGTTTAAATCTTGTTCATAACAAATAGGCTCCAAATAAGAAGTAAACTAAGTTTGCATTTCCTAGTATTTTCTTGTGAAGGGAATTCCTCTAGTGGATGCCAATGTGATCAGGAGAAAAATGTGCGTTCCATCTGGTGGCTAATAACGATGTCCGTTAGCTATCATGTAGTCGCCATGGTACACATTTTAGAGGGTGTAATTTGACCTTATTCTAACATTTGATTGGCTACATTTCAATCCATGGAAAAGATTAACCTTGTTGTTATCTGGATTTGTAAATGTTTTTGTTGCTTAACTGAGCCCATCTACTGTTCTGTCTGTGAAAACGCCTTCACAATCACTGAAATACACAATGGATTAAACATAAAAAAGTATACTTCACTGAAAGTTTGATGTGATTTATATAATAAAGACTTAAACCATACATACTGTACGAGCCAGCACCTGACTTCTGATTTTTGCAAGCAGGCTGACCACTTTAAAGTGATTACATAGGTTTTGTGTGTGTTTGTGTTTCTGTGTTAGAGGAGGAAGAGCTACTATAAGCGACGCTGATTCGGGCCCCAAATGCTGATGGCTGAGCAAAGAACAGCTGCAACAATCACAATCACAAAATTGTGGGCCTTGCAGACACACATCAAGTCACATTCACACACACACAGACACATGTACAGTTTGAAAGATACATACACATGGATGGACACACACACACACATACACACGCAAACTGGCCTCACCTGGATTTGCTGCTGCAGGAGGTTGATTTTGTGTTGCTGCTGCAGAAGCTGCTGCTGTTGCCGGGCAATCTGAGGGACAGAGCGCACCACAACACATTATTAGAATGTATATGCAGTATCTGTGTGTGCACATGTGCATGCGTGTGTTTTGGTGTGTGTGCAGGGCCTGTGGGAGATGCGACACATCTGCAGGTCTCCCAGGCCCCAGTTGCACGACAGAGGGTCGATGCCCTGGTATGAAATATTAAAGGGCTCATCTCATCTGGACTCAGCTCACAGCCAAACGGACTACAGAGTCACACTGACACACTTTGTATTTCCAAGTCCATCAGCTATAATGCTTTATTCTAATCAACAATAGATATTTTGTCACTTTGACACATTTATTTACTCTGTTTTGTTGTTTCTAATGTAATTTCATTCTGTTTTGTAAACTAGCACTTCTTTTGGAGTTATTCTGACTTTTTCTACATGAAAGCAACAACTTTAAGTCTTAAAAATAATTAACTTCTGCACAGAAACACTCCAGTGGCTCATAGAGTGGAATGGAAAAACAAGAATACAGTATCCACGTACAGTACATTCAAATACAGCCAGACTCTGCATACTGGTGCAGGAGCAGCCAAGGGCACTGTCAGGCACTGTATTTGTCACAGGTGATTTGTCCTCACAGACGTGTGTGTGTAGTTCTCTTTTTAGCTCTCCAGAAGCTAAAAAGCACAACAAAGAGGGAAACCCTTCTCTATGCAAATACATGGCAGACATTCGCCTGGGAGCCAGTGTGTGTGTGTGTGTGTGTGTGTGTGTGTGTGTGTGTGTGTGTGTGTGTGTGTGTGTGTGTGTGTGTGTAAATGCATGTGTATGGCTCCGCTACATCCGCTCTAACACTACATACCCTCAGCTCATTCCTGTGCAATGTCCCTGTGTTCATGCTGCCAATGGCGCATGTCTCTAGCTGTGTGAACACTGTACAGTATGAGATGTGTGTGTGTGTGATATCCTGTGTGATTTGTTGCTCTTCAAACACACGTCAGTGCCCACCTTCTGTTGTAAACCTTAAAATGTGAGTGAGGGTTCATGGTGACCATTAGTGATGTTTATGTTTGTGTGCATTTAACTGTGATTCTAAATCAGTATCCAAACATGTGCCTTTGCTTACCGTTTCCTCTTTACTACAGTACTGTGAAGTTTATCTTTTGAAATATGGTGGATAAGAATAAAGATATCTTCAGATGAGGAGAAAGTCTTAAAAGGTGCTGATCTGAGATATACCAAATACTTCAGGTGATTCATTTTGAATTTAAAGCCAGACGTAATGTCAAGTTAGGATGGATTTTCTTCTTTGCAGCGTACACATACAGTACAAAGCATTTACAAATGAAGCCCTTAACATGCAGCGTGCTCCTCTACCTGGTCCTGCTGCTGCTTGGCCAGCTCCATCTGCTGCCTCTGCTTCTCCATCTGCGAGGCAGCCAGCTTCTTCTGCTCCTCATGGGCCGCCAGGAGCTGCTCCCTCAGGCTGCTCAACTGGCCAATCATGCCCATGAGCTGGCGCTCTTTCTCCGCCAGGCTGTCTGGGGTACCTATGGTAAAAGAGAGAGATGGGAGGGGAGGAAGAGGGGTCAAAGGTGAGATGGTAGCACTTTGAAGAAGATTGTAAGACTCGGTTGAGGTTACGCTCTGAAACGCCATCATTTAAAAGGAATGTTTGGTTTTGTTTAGGCTAAAAACAAATGTTTGATTGTTCATCCATAATTTGTAAACAATTAACTTCATATTTTATTTTTATTTTTCCTTTTGTGTATACAGCAACCTCCAGGCGTTCTGGCTGTTGACAAATACATGAATAATATTACTGCATGCAACAGTGTTATGAGCCATTTATTACATGTTTATATAGTGGTTATAAATGATAAAGAAGACGAGGTAAAAAAAATTATACAAAATCTAAAACTGGGATGTCATGCTGAGTTCTTCTTTGTGAGTTTTTCATGGCTATCCGGAGGCCAGAAAGGATTGTGGGGGTGAGGTTAAAGGTCAGAGGCATGAAGGAGAGGAAAGGAGGAGGAAGAAACAACAAAGTGGTGTAAAGCTATCCACGGCTTGTTGGCCAAGCTAAAATATGTCTGGTTAGGGGGTTTAGACGGTAGGAGGGGGCACGTCAACGGAAGGTGCATTTGGTGAAGTGCGTATGTGTGCCGCAGAGTTGTAAAACCAGATGTTGACTTATTTTCCTGGGCGCAGAAGGCCAGCAATGATCACTCAAGCCACATTCATCACTGCCTTTATTGCCTTATTGAAATCATGAAAATAAATCTGGCTGAGGAAACATTTGTAAACAGTCAAAATGTGGAGGCAAAACAAATGGACAATCTGAGCCAGATTCATATGTTTAACAAACAAAATAAATCTTCAGCCAGGTTTGAAAATTTACATTTCTTACTAAAACTTCCAGTAAAATATAAAAGGATTTGATTGGCACTGAATTGTGGGTAAATTTGGAGATTGGTCTATCAAGCTGTACTTTGTGTGTGTGTGAAAGAAAGAGAGGAAAAATAAGAGAAAAAGAGAGAAGGAGAGTGTGTCTGGTCTGTGTTTACCCTGCAGTCAGCCAACCTCCTGCTCACATTTAGCATGGCCTGACCTCTGACCTCTCAGATCCTGACATACCAGCTCCATTACATACACGCACGCACACACACAATTACACATACACACTTTCACACAAGACCTAAATCATTCAACAGGATGTAGTTAGAGAGAGGCACATTGAGGCACAATCAGTACGAGTGTGTGTGCCCATGTCTGGTCATATGTACCAATGTTTGCCTACATGCCTTCAGTGTCTGTGTGTGTGTGTGTGTGTGTGCGTGCGTGCGTGTGACGTGCATGTGTGGAACAGCACAATCCCCCATTGTTCTTCAGCTGCTACCTTTAACAGGGCCACATTCCTGCGCCAGTCAAACCAGATGAGGAAGAGAAGAGGAGAAAGAGAGGGAAAGAAAGAGAGACGCAACAGGGGATGAAAGGGGGAGTTGGGAGAAGGGATGTAGGGAGTGAAGGCTAGGGCTGCTGACCTGGCCTTTGACTGCTCGGGAAGGTGAGAGCCATCCATTTGTCCTCCCTGTTGGTGGCAACCTCCTTGCCCCCCTGTCCCCCCCGCCTCCACTGCCCACCGACACCCCTCCTCCTCCCTCACTTCCCTCCGCACTCCATCCATCCGCCAACAATGAACAATAAAGGCAACTGTCGGGAGCACTGGCCGCTGGAAAAATAAACACGCCGCTGTCCTAACTCACAGACCCACCTTTGTAGAGCCAGAAATGTGTGTGTGTGTGCGTGCTTGTGTGTGTGTATAGCCAAAGCTGACCAAGACAAGAAAGAGCCTTGTGTTAAAAACGTTAGGCCGTTCAAATGGGGGGTGAAGAGGTGGGGAGGAAGGGGGCAAGGGGGAGAGAAGAAGGATAAGGGGGGTTGCAAAGGTGAAACGATTGATCAAAGGAGTCTTTCTTGTAGGGGGTTCTTGTTGGGGTTAACCCCCCTTTACACACACACACACACACACACACACACACATCCATGCACACGCACAAATGCAAACACAGTAAAACTGGGCGCTTCTGTGCAAAACAGTAAGTACGTTGAGGTGGAAGGACATTCCTTTAGTTAGGTGTGTGAAAACGAAGACAGCCTCTCTATTCTTTTTCTACAAGCTGTTCTCAATCCGCTCTCAGCTGTGGATCTTTTATCAGCAAACCAGAGTATTTGCAGAAGACGAAGGAGAATCCAAGAAAACAACACGCTTCCTAACTGAGATGAGTTTACACTCCTACGTGGACCAAGCTGCCTTTTTCCCTCCCATTCAGACTTTGAGAATTTCTGCGGTCGCCCCATAAATCAGCTTGTGTTGGCTTGTTTCCTCAGCTGCTGCAAGGCGGGCGGGTGGATCGATAACTGGTTTCCTCCATCGGTTTACACACATTCCTCCTTAGGCAGATTGCTATGGCCCGCGCTCACCTACAAGCCTGCCGAACCAACACCAATCCTCTCCTTTTCCCTTGCACACACATGCGCGTGGCGTAATTAACCAATTTGTAACAATGTTATACTTGTCACCTCGTTCGCAGGGCTAATTAATGACCCGGCTGCATTGATAACTCCCCCCTGGTAAGGCGGGAGAAGCGGGGATGAGATGGCTGAGCAGGAAGGGAGAGAGAGTGGGGGAGCGGGAAGGACTAAAGAGATAAAACACAGACATGTTGGTGGAGGAGAGAAGATGGTGAAGGAATGATGTGAGGGTTAAGGGTGAAGAAGGAGAGGAAGAAAAGGAAGGGAGACATGCTGCAGGGAGGTATAAGAAGTATAAGAAGTCTATTCAGAAGGATACTTACATTGAGACCTTAACACAATTACTGCAAATAATTGAATAAAGTTAATATTAAGCTGATAAAATTAACGTCTGATTAACACACTGCTTGGTTAACAGTAACCTGATTTTCCACTAACTCAAGTTTACTTGATTTGACTGACTATATGATTTGTAACCCACAGACAATATCTTATTATTGCTGTTTACTGCTTCTCATACTGGAGGGAAATTGTTTAAAAGCTCATGCAGCGCATTGTGGGCAGAAGTTTGAGAAAATGTGAATTAAATGATACAAAGGATATTTTGATTTGATTAAATGGGTGCAGCCATAAAGAATCTTGGGGCTTGGGTTTAAATCTTTCCCTCAGTGTAACATCATGGAGTGCCGAACCAAGCTGATACTGTATATAGGGCTGTCGTACAGTGTGTAAAGACAGATGAGGGGCAATTCAAAAGGAAAATCAAGAGTTTATGAGATCACTCTTTCTTGTCACTCTCTGATAGATCTGATAGGAATGACACTATATACTGTGGGGATATTTATTATAGTCCTGTGAGTTCCATACTTTTGTGTGTATGTGTGTGTTGCTATGTGAACCGCATGGGGCCCTTTACCGATGTTGCTTCTCAATAAGGCTGACGGAGCGGGAGGCAGTGGCTCAAAATCACTTTGTTCCCCTCAAAAAGCTCTTCAATGGAATTCGATGGGGGGAAAAAAGTCAAGGGACAAATGAGAGCAATGTGTGCGCACACAGACACACAGACACACACACCCCGATACATTCAAACTGTTAACACGAACGGGTGCATGAACACTTGACTTTCCATATATTTCTCTTTTTTCCCCACAATCACAGGCACAAGTTCACACTCACAGACACACATTGTTATGTAAGCACCATCTAAATGGACTCAACTGCCATTGGCACACATACTTGCACTACCACTGCACAAGCACACACATGCAAACATACATACTCCTGATATTTCTCCCCAGCTGTTGCTGTGTGGTGCGCCAAGCGGGACGCCCCACACAGAAATGTCAGCACGGCGGGGAGCTGGGAAAAGGGGGTTTGATCAATGGAGCCCCCCTCTCGACGGCCATCCCGCTCCGCAAGGCTCTTTGATTACATATTGCTTTGCTTCCTAATGAAGCTCAATTACTGGAGGAGAACGACAGCTTTGCCCTGGAGTTACAGGGAATAATGGCTTAGACTCTTCCACCACTCTCTCTCGTTTCTCTCTACATCTTTTCTCCCCCTCGTGCTCTCGTTCTGTCTCGGGCTGATTCTTGCTCCTGCATATTCACAGCGCAGCTCTCTTGTTCCGCTTTTTGTTTCACTTCGTGCCCTCTGTCCTGGCCTGTCTGTCTCGCTCTGGGATGTTAAGAAGGGTTGATGTGGATAAAATGGGTGATTAACACCGAGATTAACACAGAGCTGATGGACTGGCGGAGGCGTCATTGACTCTTTGGTCAAACACGAGACGTAGCAAGCAGCTTGGGTCAGTTCATTTGAGTTCAGTTCAACTCAATTCAGTCAATACCAGTTTAGCTCAGTTCAGTTCAACTTAACCTTGAACCAGTTTTTCTTTTAATTTCACTCCCTTTACTTACAGGCTCATGGCCTGGAGGTCTTACCTAGGCATGGCATTTATTGCTATTTTTAGGATAATTTGGGCTCATCATTAATGCCATCAACTAACATGTGAGTGGTTGCATTCATGATCCAGGACAGCGTGCATGATAGGAAAAAGTTTCATGCAAATTGTTTGGGGTTTTTCTCTGTATGTCGGCAGGCTTTCAAGACACCAAATACTGAATGTATTTTATTCGATAGAGGAAAGAGGTAGTATTCTGTGTTCAATGTTGATGGGACATTCTGAGCCTTAGTATTATCAAATTATGTAACCAGAATCATTAAACTACAGATAAACAGAACTACAAATTTTAAGCAACTTATTAAGCAACTTCTCACGTTGATTTCCTCTCACTCATTTCTATCGGGATGACTATGTTTTAGTTTTTTGCTGCTGTTTTTCTCATAATGCTTGATGGAAACAGGAAATAAAATGTTGTTGCACCTGGGCTACACCCGACCCCTGCTTTTTTTTTTTACATATCTGTTTTTATTTGGTGAATCTGCACCATGAAAAGTTACATTAGTTGCCAGCAGTTCGTCAGAACTATCACCATGGACAAAGACAAATACCAAATGGGCATTATCTTTATTTTGATATCAGGGAGAAAGACTTGAAGTTAAAATTAGTCTTTCTTAAAGGTTTTAATGTAGATTTATGGAAGTTTTTCCTCAGAGGTGCATCAATCAAGTTCAAAGGTTTAATTGAGTTTCCTAACAGCTAGATTAAGTTTAGGTCTGTTGTTATTTGGTTGTACCATACCTTTGATTTCTCCGATGTGCCCTGAGCCCATGGCCAAAAGTTTATCCTTCCAGTCCTTTGACAACAGCCTCTCAATGCTGGGGGCCTCTGTTTAAGGGAGGGGGGTGGAGGGGGGTTGCAGAGGAAAGAGAGAGAGAGGGATTCAGTTGGCTGGCCAACATGACAATAAAGCTCATTTAAAGTCCATTTGCTGTAATAAAGGCAGCGGCAGCTCAGCCTAATGGCCGCATCAGCAGGAGAGAGAGGGAGCGAGAGGGAGAGAAAGGTGGAAAGAGAGAAGCTGATAATCGAAAGAGAGGAAATCTGAAGAACAAAAACAAGTGAGCAAAAGGGAGAGAGCGAGAGAGGCAGCGCAAGATAAAGAGAGAGACAAGTGGAGGAGAGAGGGAGAGAAAGAGAGAGGCTTTTTCCCTCTCACCTGCTGCTAGAGAATCATTAGCCCTGTGGGCCCTGAGACAAAGAGGGCCTTAATGCACCCGCCACAATGGACACATTATCAGCTAGCGCTTTGTTTTCAACACACACTCCACAGACCCCTTACACGCACACACACCCCTGCACAAACACACGTGTGCGCACAGACACATACCCGCAGAATTACTAATTGCAATCCTAACTATGGTCACATGTGGATGTACACACACACACACGCACGCACTGTGACTGAAATGAAAATGTCACACAAGAGAGCATACACATGTAGAGAATCAATCCTCAATGTGTGCATGTACACGCACTCATAGACATCACACACACACACACGCATGCACACATACAGACATGCTGCAATCACCCTGTTGACTGTTATTGACGTGGACAAAGGGAAAGAAGGGATATGATCAGACAAAGGAAGACTAGAAAGTGTGAAGCAAGAGGATGACAGAGAGAGGGAGAGAAGGAGGGAGGGAGACAGGGAGAGGGAGTAGTCTATTTACTGGGAGCCATCTGCACTTGGGATGCGAGGCCTTGTGAAGGAAAGAGGTTTTACACTTTGAGTGGGGAGATTAACCCCATCAGCCAACGCAAACACACATACTTGAATGCACAAACACCCACAAAACACACAGACGCATGCATGCACGATGAATGCACTTGAATGAGCTCATATATATATATATAGCTACACACACACATACTCACACAAGTATAAACATTGGCAACTGCTGATGGCAGGCGAAAAGTTTGTTGGTGACTGGATTAATTTTTTTTTCCATAATGACAAGAGTGATTTAAGAAAAAAAAAGTCTTAATCTCACTGGTATGAGACAGCCTGCCTACACACACACACACACACACACACACACACACACACTGGGGCCCAAACACGAGACGCAAGAGAGAGCGAAGTGTCCGGTGCGTTGAGCTGAACAGCTTAGCGCTTTTCTCCGCTAAGTGAGACATTAACGCACACACACACACACACACACACACACACACTCAACAACAAACCAAAGTACTTTAAACATCATCCAAACACAAAAAGCAGTGCTTTCCTAAACGTCTTTCTTTCCTCTTCATCCCTCCATTTTTTCTGTCTGTGATGGAGTGGGGAAACGAGGATGAGGAACCACCTGGAGATTTTTAGGCTTTAAAATGACACACGATCGCGCAAAAACAAGAACGCATGCGAGAGAGTCAAGACATACAAGCTCAGCTCAGACACACACACACACACACAAAGCACTGCAGTGTGTCCTACATACTATTCCTCGGTTTGTGTGTGTTAGTGCATGCGCGCCTACAGCTTCCCCAGAGGCCTGAATCAGGTCCTTTCCTCTGGCTTCAAGACCAGAGCATTCACGCTCCGCTGATTACAATGGGACATTCGCAAACATACACACAAATAGCAGAAGATCAATGTTGAACTTCAGGGCAGTGCACCTCTCTCTCTTTTTTTCTCATCCTTCTCTCTTGCCTTTTTAAATCCCTCTACCTTCCTTAGTCCTTGGACTCTGACTGGTCTGTCCTTGGTTATTTTTTTCTGACACTGCCACTCAGCCAGTTAGTCAGCAAACTGAGTTTCAGCGCTGCATCCCTGATGTGCCCTAGTGCTTTCTGTCCAAAGCCATCGTAGCCTTGAGGGAATAAGTTAGCAGGAGGAGGAGAGACGGAGAATTTGTTGCAAAAACAGGGAGGAGGGAAGAAACATGCGTATAGACGAGGAAAGAGTAGAAGAAAGAGTGTGCTCCTGTGTTTTTATACCCCCCCGTGACAGCTGTCTCACCATCACCCCAACAGGTGCTATTAGCCCCTGGCGCACCCCCCCCCCCTTTTTTCTCTCTACTGTCTCTCACTCTCATCTCTCCCTCCAGCCCCCTCTCCCTCAACAATGACAGAGGCTTTTAAGCCAAAGAGCTTTGACAAGTGAGAGGGAACAACAAATGGCAGTGTCGCCTGTTCTCTTTCCATAGCACTCCCTCTCTGTCTCCATCTCCTAGTTATTATTTTTATTTATTAACAGGGCTGCAGTTATTGTCCCCAGTGACAGGCGGGGGCCACTTTAACTATTAATAAAAAAGCCAAGAGGCTCTTTCATTGTGCGGCGGATGGCAAAAAACAGGAGGAAATGGGCAGGAGGAGAGGAGAGGAGAGGAGAGGAGAGGAGAGGAGAGGAGAGGAGAGGAGAGGAGAGGAGAGGAGAGGAGAGGAGGAGAAGAGTTGCTGTAGCTTTTAGTGAGATGTTGATTGATGTGGTGAACACTATGAAGAATGAACCCACACTGTCACTGTTGCTAAACTACAAACACACACACTCCACAGACAGGACACTAACCCACGCAGACACACACACACGCAAACTCTGTGCATCAGTTAAAAGATGTGTTTGGACATCCTGAAACCTCACAAAAATGTCTGACTCCTGCATTAGCTTCTCATCATGGTTGTTTGGGCATTAGAAGACTTTCAGCTGCCAAGTGCACTTCCTTCTATTCTATATGAATATAAAATGTGGTCACCTTTAGCTGACACTGCACTCACTAACAACTTTTAAGATGCAAATCAATTCTTGACAGTGTTTCCACTTCTCTCATATCCAAGGATTTTTTTGGTTCAGCTGATTTTATATGTCATATTTCAAGAGGTTTTCATAAAATTCCAAACCCAGCAAGCATCTACTACTGCTAATTGAGGCCAAGAATCACATAATAAAAGAGGACAGCACAACACTTTCCATAAAAATCAGAGAAGCTACTCCCTGTTCTTCTGACGTGTGTGTGTGCTTTGTGTGAGGTAAGGAGTCTGGTGCCCACGCAGGGGTGTGGGCCACATATTTGCAGGGTGGGGTGTCAGGAGCTGAGGGCGAGGGAGGATACCCGCCTCCCCCATTTGACAAAAACGAAGGGGTGAGGAAAATGTGCAGAAGAAGGGGAGAGAGGAAGTCAGTGTGAGTCGTACAGGGCGGTGTAGGTGTGTGTGTATTCATGTCAACCCCTTGAAATGCAGTTTTCCCCTTTAGTTGCTTTAAGTTTGGAAAAAAATCATCGCATAAATATTCTTTATCAGCTTGTTCCAAGTCCTTATTAAAGCTTTATGATGTGTACACTGAATGAAAAATTTAAATCCAATATTCCAGATGTTGTGCGCAAGTTTTCTTTTATTTATTTTTTTCCATTTCCTCAAATTTATGGTATCTTTTGGATCAGACCCCTTTTAAAAACCATCATCTTGTTTTGACTGCACGACTGTGAATCCCTCCGTAGTATATTCAAGCGAAAAAAACCACACATTAATTCGTCCGTGGGTGACGTTCCTGTTCCGATCCCGCACAGCTAAGAGAGGGATTCTGGGAAAAGCAGAGGGGGGAAAGCGCTGACAATAACTCTGGAATCGTCGGCTATTATCTTGGCTCATTGGCTCAAACGGAGTCAAGCTGCTGCCCTGCAGCCGAGCCAAAACAACCCTGTCCACCTGCCGAGAGAGGGAGAGAGAGAAAAACCGTGTGCATGTGTGTGTGTTTGTGTGTGTGTGTTAGAGCGAGCCCCCATCCGGCTTTTGGATCCACTGTGAGCTTTTGGTTCAGAAGCTGCTGGAGAGAGGGAGAGAGAGAGAGAGAGAGAGAGAGAGAGAGATGGGAGGAGACTCAACTCCAGTCCAGCTCGCTCCGACCGACCTCACAAACAATACCTCTCTCTCTCTCCCTCTCTCTTACTTTCTATTTTTCACTCAGACGTTTTGCCCTGAGTCACCACAAGCGGCCAGCTCTATTTTTCCTATTATCTCATATTTGTGAAGCCTGGAGACCTTTAGAGGAAAGGGGGGGAGGGGAGGAGGAGGAGGAGGACGAAGAGGGGGGTTTGTGGAAAGAGAGAGAGAGAGAGGGGAGGAAAAGAGAAAGAGAGAGAGAGAGAAAGAGCCCGGACCCTCGGGTGCACAACAAAGGGACCTCTGTGCCAGCGCCAGGCCCAGCCGGGCTCAGAGGAGGGTGGAGGATGAAGGAGGAGAACGAAGACGAGGAGGAGGAGGAGGAGGGCCCACAGGAAAGGGCCCTGGCTTGGGAGCCTTATATCCCGAAAAACAGGCTCCACATTGACTTGGGCCTTGGCAGACGTGGGGAGGCTCCAGCTACTCTCCCCCTCCTTTCCTTCTCCCCCTCCACCCTCCTCCCTCCCAAAACCGAGCAGGGGTCAGCATTGAATAAGCAATTATACAAGCACTGGTGGAGTTTGTCTGAGACCGCCACCCTGAACACTGAAGTATTGAGATGGAAGGAAGGAGTAAGAGCGAGAGACGGAGAGAGAGGAAAGATGTGTGGTGACTTCTGTGGTGGAAACACATTAGCCGGCAGCCATGACGGAGACAAGAAGAGAACGTTTTCATGTGATCTACAGATTAGATTATAACCAGTGACCAACTGTCATGTCAACACCTTTTGCAGGTTACAGTCAAAAAAGACCTGGTTGACTCATCATTTCCTTGAAGTATGCAACAAAATACCAATTGTTTCATTGTAAATAATAGACACTAAGGAGGTCTGTCCACATTTTTCTGAACCATTAATGAAAAAATAACTTTTTCTCCTCAAGCTGGATAAAAGAACAAAAACTGGTGCCTGTTACAGGCTGCAGTTACACCTGCACATCACTCACTCACACTCACTTAGAAATACTCTATTTTTCTTTTAAACTACAGCAAGTATTCATTAATGCAAAACAGAAAAAAGTAGCGTTACTATTTAAATAACATGAGGTAACTTAAGTCTTTCAGTAGTGAAATGTTACAACTTGGACGGACCGGATCTTCTGCATTATGAAGATGTTCAAAGGAACTTCAGAGAAGCAGAATGTGGAATACGACTGCTCACTTATTTACGCCCTCTTGGTGCTGCAGCTTTGCTTTGCAGTTCGGCTGTTCCCTCTCGCACTGACGGCATCAACATACTCCATTACGAAATGATGATGTTGATATTTTGATGATCAATTCATGTCTGGTTGAGCTGGGCCATGTGTCTGGACACATTTTCATTGATTCCTTCTAAAGACGGTCCAATCGTTCCAAAGCGACAGGGGGGTGGGCGTGCCAAGATTATGGGCAGAAAAAAAAAAACAGGGGCAGTACACAACGGCTTGAGAGAAGAGATAGAGACAGGGAGGGAAATGTATCAAAAAGCTTTTTGTCCAAGCCCACCTCGCACCACCACCTCCGCAAGGTTAGCCGCTAACGGTACCAATTACTGGCTTGTTGTTGGGGAGAACAGCGCTTGGCAACAGTTGCGGTGGTGGCCGGGTCTCTGTGTAAACACTTAAACCCCTCTCCTCCTCCTCATCTCCCTCCTTACTCTCTAGCCCCGTCCCAGTGCTCCCTGTCTCCCACTGAAGCAGAGGATGTGCATTTTTATATATATGTCTGTGTGTGTATGTGTGTGTTAGATTCAGTCCCTGGCCGGTCTCAACGTCTACAGTGACTTTCAATTCAGAAGCTGCTCCGACTTTGGTTATTAATAAGCACCCAGACCACTAGGCAGGCTGGGGGGACACATACTGATACACACACATACTGAAAGTATTTGGCACACACACAGAGCGTGACATCAGCTTCTGAGAATTTAAAGACTGTTATTCACCTTGCAAAGTAAGTTAAGTTTTTGGGTGAAGCGACAAGGGACATATGGTCCTCCCCTAAAGTACTGTGACAATCACAGACGCGTCTCTAAACACATTTTGAGGCGACACACCTGTTAACAGAAAACACACATGCACACGCACATAATATGACTTGCCAAAACACCTAAAGACTTACGGGGGAGAGGGCTTTATTTTTGTCTATTTTTAAGTGAGATGAAGTTTGAGGGAAAAAAAGCTTAAAAAAAGAACAAATTTTCCTTTCATGTAAATGTGAGGAAAAAATATACAGAAGCACAACAGATGTAGCGGGACATTTTTTCTCATTCCAATATGAGGGTATGTATGGACATATAGCAACATGTTATCATTAAATGTGACGTTCTAAGAATAGGCCACAGCGCATAAAGTGAAAATTTACAAGGGTGTCAGTCAACAATTTAATAAATTGAAAATCCATTTATCTGAATACAGAGTTCTGCCCTTCACTCCACTGCCTTTCCCTAACAGATGGTGTTGTGGGTGCTTATGTCCAATTTGATTTGAACCAAACCCTCAGCCAATTTTTACACTGGCATGAAATCTCAGCGAGCCAGATCCACACACTGGCAGTCAGAAATAGCAGCGGAGAGGGCGCGACATTGTGAAAGAACGATGAAGGGCAAAATCTGGAGCGACATTCGAGAAAGTCGCAGAAAAACTTTCCTTGTTGTCTCGTTTCGCTTGTGTGCTGTTTTTTTTCCCTTCCTTTTTCTCTCCCTCCTCTGCATGTTGTTTTTGTGCCGAGCTGGAGAAATTAGCGATGCTATCTTAATGCCGTGTTTTTGCGGGAGACAGAGAAACGTTCCTTTCACACACACAGACACACACACTCGCGCCATTTTCCCAATTGCCTCTGTGACCTCCATTATCATTAAATGGTGTTTGATAGCATCTAGACATTTGAATCCGCTGTGAACTAATTCAGGCTTGGGCCCTGATAGCCGCTGCCACTGCACCTTATTAGGGACAAGCTATGGGACTGAACACAGATCCCATTTTCATTTTACGACCTCATACTTCACAGGCTGAAGAGACCGAGTGTCAACTGCGGTACTGATAACCACCAAATACTGCCTGCTAATTGCTTGGTTAACAAACAGCGCCTCATGAGGGACTTTTGAATAGATAATAGAGGTTCACATGCAACAATGGGTCAGGCTGTATTTAAAACTCAATGTATTCACTGAGGATCCTTTGAAAAGCTGCTCTGACAAGTATATTGTATCCAGCTGCTGCTGTCAGGTGAAAACCTTGTATGTCTTGAATGCAAACCTTTCAGAAGGAAAGAAAAGTCAGTGCCTTTTTTACATGATCTGATTTATTTTGAGACCGTTTCATAAACCAAAGAGGTCAAAGAGTTTTCTCAACCAATAGAAATGTACGATTTTATCTAACAACTAAACCATGAAAATTACTTAAATGAGATTTTCAGCAAGAATTTCTGAGTTATGCGCGGATACAAATGAAATTTAAACTCTTCAAGTCTAAACTCTCAAGGAAAAATGTGATTTAATCAGTGACCTGTGAATCAACCAATCAGACAAGCTGAAAAAAACAAAAAGCATGTCTGCAAATTCTACTTTCTCAAACTGATGTCAGAGTGAGGAGAGGGTTAAACAGTTGGGGCCGGCACTCTCTTAATGCATGCACATCTCTCCCTGTCAAAAGCATCCTGTTGAAGTAGGCCAAGGCATGTGTATTGGTGTGTAACTGTGTGTGCGTATGTGTGTCGTACACACTGGCTCGGGCTGCTGTAATGGAAAATGACACTTGCAATCTGTCTCGTGGCAATAACCCCTCTTCAGTGCTCTTGTCTCCACTCCATGCTCGTGCACATGCACAGGCGCGCACGTTTCGTGTCTCTTGTCATCGCAGCAGCCCCCCGGGCCATCCTTGTCACTGCACAGCTTTATTGCATCACTTTAACGTGACAACAAAAGAAGACATTGTGCATTGGGTCTGCCGCGTATAGGAGGGGAATGGACCCACGCATTAACTCTGCGAGAGACAGACTGAGAACACACACACACGTTTGCAACGTTTTCTCTTGTGAGTCGTGACATTTTTCGTCTGCCTGTCAAAGCAATGACAGAGAGACAGACAGAACAGCAAGACACTCCTGACACACTAATGTTGCTTTGCATGTTGGAAGCCTATTCAAACAAGGCTGAGCTGTGACTTTAACCTCCCCTGCGCTTGCGTGTGTTGGTGCATGTGAGACTGATGGGTAAAGACTGTTATTTCTGATGCTATCATAGTTTTGGCCCAGTGTTGGTTCTTTGATTGACAGTTGGCTTGGCTTTGAGTGGCTTTGCTTTGCCGGACGGCGGAGGCGGGACCCGCCTATTCCAGTTAACGCGGACGCTGTTGACAAGCACAAACAGACGCACACGCACACACTTCTCCCTCTGTTTATGCGTCTGTTTGAGTCTTGATATTCGTCTCTGGCTCTTTTTGTCTTTCTTCTCTATGTGTGAATGTTTGTTCCATCTGTGCGTCGATCGGCCCGAGACAGAGCGCCTTGTAAAGTCTTAAGAATAGCCCACATTGTCCTGTGTGCTGCTCAAAGATAGGGCGACAGACATGTGAGAACCATTAGACCAATGGCAACAACAGTCCCAACAGCACTGGAATGCTCTGCTGACTAGTGTGTGTGTGTGTGTATGAGTGTGTGCGCGCCTGTGAATGTTTGTGTGCCTGACCTGTTGGAGTCTTACGAGTCATTGTGCTCCAATTATTCCCTCACGTCTCTCCCTGTAATTCTTTTCTTCCTCCCTTATTTTCATGGCAAGATCACATCGTTTTCACGCGAAGAAAAAAAAAAGTTTGATTGGTTGATGAGATTTGCTTCTTCAGTAATGGCTGATGCTGCGCGTTAGGTCACATTTAGATCATTTAGCCATCTGGACGGCTAGAACACATAAATTAAAAGATGGTGAAAGGAAACACTGTAGTGACAGTGAACTGATATTTTTGCTCTTAAATTCCACTTTTTAAAAACTGTACATCAATGAAAATAACCACCACTATTTGATAGAAACAGTATTAAAGGGACACTCTACAATTTAACACATGAAGATCAGGTCACTTGTCAGACCACACAGTCTGTTAAAACAGTTCTATAATGTCTTCTGTAGCTCTAGAGGGACCTTTCAAAAGTTTGAAAAATAACCCTGATGATGTCAGCAGGGTTATCTTGACTTGGGCTTAAAACTTCAAAAAGAGAGCCAGCATTACAAACGGGAGGTGTGTGGTTTCAAAGAAGTGAGCATTGAGGAGCATGGGAGTGCATTGTTGCACTATGAGAATGTAGGATCGGGATATCTGAGACACTGCTGTTTCAATTTGAACCACATTTTTAAAAATCCCTTGTTAACACTTGTGAGAGAACTTTATGGGCACGCAATACTCATTTGTTAGAGAACCTGTTAAATTAACTGATTTTACATTCAATAATGGCACTCGTGTGAACATTTGACATTTAAGTGCCCTGGCCAACATGACAATTAATGGTCCTTTTGAGTTTTCTGAGGTTGATTTTAAACTTTTTCTAATATAAATGATTGCTTTCAAAATTGTTGTGAGCGGTGCCCACTTACTGTTTAGTCATACAGATTCACGATCATTATGGCTTGAACTGACTAGAAAGCTGCCAAGTTGAACTCAAAACAGCTCAAAAGTGTAGTCAGCGCATTTCAATTTGATAAGTTCTGAGTCAAAACTTGATTGGCAGTTCAACCAAAACACTAATTAAAAGATAAATGCTCCCAACACTGGAAATATTTATAGTGTACAGTAAGTAATGGATGATTAGGATGTTTATCAAATCAAGCTTGGCCTTTCTATTAACATGTTGTCATTTGATTGAATCAATCCTGTGTTAATCTGATCATTCATATCTTTATTAGAACAAGTTAACTGTGTCAATTCAGTTACACGTATATTGACTTTATAGATGAATATTATAAAATGTATTTTACTTCAGCTCCCCTCCTCAGCTCCTTGCATCAGTACTTCTTTTCTTCCAGAACATTCCTGTCGGTTTTTGACCCTCTCCTTCTTCTCCCCCCCACCACTCCTCCAACAGACATCCACGACTCTTTGAGTGGGCTAATTGTCTTAACAACGTCTGGCTCAGAAGAGACTGGAGACTACAGTGGGGTATGATAACCTTGGTCATAACTTTGTTAGCGTAATTGAACAAACCAAGAAAACGGATGAGGAGGGCGTGATCTACAGTACACTGGGGCAAAAACTAGTGTAGTTAGTGTCCGGCATCCGCCTGTGTTTTCACATGGTAAACTGATACGGGGGGAGGCTGGGGAGGCTAGACAGACGGCTCAATGTTAGAGAGTGCGTTGGGTGTGTGTGCTTTTTTGGGTGTAAGAGTGTGTCAGACAAACCGACATGACCTAACAAACAAGTGTCCAGTGTCTCAGTGTGGACGGCTCCTTGAACAAGCATCACAAGACTGTCTAGTGTGAAGCTTGCAAACAAACATGAGTACATGAGTTCAGTTTGAGAGAGAGAGAAAAAAAAGTGTGTTAGAGAGAGAGAGAAAGACAGACAGCAAGAGGGAGAGAGATAAAGATAGATCAAAAATCTGCCAGAAGGAAAAGATGGATTGTGGAATGTTTTCCCCCGATGTTTTCTGTCTATGAATGTGTTAGTGTATAAAATGGACCCAGATAGCATCATCACCACTCTGAAGCCCACTACTCACCATCTGACACACACACACACACACACACACACACACACACACACACACACACACACACACACACACACACACACACACACACACACACAGAAGAGGCTTGCAAACTCCACCCACATCTAAAGGAGCCTTAAATAGTGCTGTTACACACCACTTACACACCGCTGATCATAGATATTCATAGTTAATCATCATTTTACTCACAAATTTCAACAACAAGGATTCTAAATTTAAGCGAACAGTCGGGCAGAAAAGGGCTGTGAGCGTAGGAAGGGAGTCTGTGCCAAAAAAACGGTGACGCATGCAGACACACAAGCACACACACTGATCATAAATGTATACGGTTGAAGTTTTATGGTAACACTTTGAAACAGCAGGGAGGGAAGAGGAATGTAAGAAACCCCTGGCAGGTGTGTAAATGTGTGTGCGCGCTGACTTCAGACAGGGCAGGATGGATGTTTTGGAGAAAAGAGAGGAACAAGTGAGTGTGAGCGGGGTGGGGGTGGGGGTGGGGGGTGGGGGGTGGGAGGGTGAAGGTAGAGAGGTACAAATCATGTGTTGCCTTAGGAATGGAGAGTTTCTCCAACAGTAAACAGAGTTACAGACCAGACTAATATAAACCAGCCTAATTGAAGGTTTACTCACTGAATACAGAAGCAAATCCATCATTGTCTGTTACAGTAAACATCAATAAATGCCTAATGAAATGTTCATTTAGAGCAGGAAGCTGATCTTGTACAGATGAAGCCTCTTAAAACTTCCTGTTCCTCCGTGACGGGGCCTAATTGGCCCGTGGCGGGCCCGTGCTCGGAGCTAGAAGAGTCCGTGACTGCAATGAGATCCCCCGTGATGATGTAGTTAACGTGGGGCTGAATCGTAGCACCCCTAAGTGCTATGTTCGGAAACCAGCTGCAATGGTTTATCTATCCACCAGGCGGAGCAGTGATGATGGAGGTGGAAGCGTTATTTCAGCGGATATCAGCTGTTCGTACTATATCGTGGGCATACAGTATTCGATTTGTGTGAGAGAGCATATTTAATGATTATTAGGCTACCATATCATGAGGTCATTAATAATATGCTTAAGCTTTTTGTTTTTCAGCATTACTACATGAAAGTGAAAGTAATATGGCTGGGGAATTAATTATTTAACAGGAAGGAAAAAACTTTGTGTGCCGCACCCGTCTGAGCAGCTGACTTTATCTTCAGTGGTACCAGGACAAAATATTACAGTGTAAGAGCCGTTTTCTTGTTTGTTATTGCAGTTATATAAATGTAATTTCTCATGCTGTTAGATTACTGCATGTCTGACTATGGTGTCAGGTGCGTGCAAAATCCAAGAGCAAACGCAAATGTTATTTCCTCAGAAAGCTTAATGCCAACAAGCAGAATATTTCGTTAGGTAAAAACATGTTGTGGATTTGGAAATTATTACATCGATTTTCTGTTGAGTCCGCCTTGAACGCTCCAGAGATCGTGGGATTTCCCAAACTGAATAAATATTGCGCATATAAACACAGAAATACTTAGCTAGCTTAACTAGGTTGTGATAATTAAAATACCTGCTGAAGAATAATACTTTCCATGGACAGATTTAGGAAGGTTATTACACATCTGCAGACTTCATGTGAAGTAACTTCATAGTGTTACATTTCAGCTTTTGGAATTTTTAATGGAAAAAATATCGATGTAATCATTTCAAAATCCACAACATGTTTTTACCTAATGAAATATTCTGTTTCAATATGTGTTAAATCACGTGGGAATGATTTTTGGCAAAAAAAAAAAAAAAAGGCTTTAAATGAAATCTATGGCTCAATAAGCTCATCATCCTTTTGATCCACAGTGTGCATGTTCAGTATTTAGTTCTCAGTGTTGCTCTAGAGGGGTGAAAAGGCAAGTGTATACTCCACAGTTAGGGCTTAGGTAGGCACCACTACAAATTCATTAAATATTGGATTTGCAGCAAGTTATAAAACATGTCAAAGTCGGTGTATTCATTAAATGTCAAAAATGTTGAACCTTACTTCAGGTTTTTATTGACTTCCACAATGTTTTACAATTAGCTTATTTTGTTAAAAAGGTATTTAGTCCTGACAAGCAAAATAATTAGAAATCTGAACCCTGACTGACACACAAAACCATTTAATTTAGAAAATTGGGAGAATGGCTGTGTGGAGTCTGTCCACTTCAACTGCTACAGACATCACTACAGTAACTGGAAGAGCAATTATTTAGTCAGGAAATCAAGTCAAGATTAAAGGGGCACTCATGCAATTTAGCATTGTACTTTTACAAAGTTAGGGGTCTCACAAGAGTCATATTAAAAGAACGGTCAAACTTGAGACAGATATTTTTACATTAAGACCCTAGTTTAGGCTGAGAGGCTAAAACACTGGATCCTACATTTCCCATGATGCAACTCAATAGCGTTTTTCAATAGACTGTTCCTACCTGTTAAATTCTCTCATCTTTCTAACATAATGCTCTGATTTTATAATCCAGGTTTTCTGTTAAAGTCCTAAACCTAACTCAAGATAATCCCAGAAACATCATGGGGGTTAATTTCTTTGACTTGAGGAAGCTCCTCCAGAGCCACAGAAGACATTATATGATTGTATTAGTGTCATTTGGTTGTAAACTTTCAACTTATAATGTCCCCCAAGGAGGTTATGTATTTACCCGTGTCTGCTTGTTGGTTGGTTGGTTGGTATGTCAGAAGAATTACATAAAAACTACTGAATGGATTTCCATGAAACTTGGATGGAGAACGGGTCCTTTTGGTAACTTTTGGTGTGGATCTGGATCTGGGATGGACCCAGAAGTTTTTTCTCATTTTCTTTAACATTGCAAAATAGGGTGTTTTTTGTTGTTTTCATTTATTTCTCAGGTAATAATGCATGGATCATCAGGCATATTTAGGTAATTAGTATCTATGAGTACTGTTGGGCCTTGAGAGAGGTAAGCACTCTACTGAGTGCCATTCGTTTAAAAAAACATCTCTACGCATTAAAAGTTCTTTGTATAAAAATACTGAATTCCAACATTAAGGCCCCCTTAAATGATGGACTATATATGTCTGGTTGAGTCTATTGCAACTCTGACAATGTATAAATGATCACTGTAGCATCATGTCATAATGCCCCTCTTATAGCTGTCAGGGTTTTTTAGCGGGATATATATTAAATAGGGGAGGACCCAGATGCAGACACACACAGGAGGCAGGATAGGGGAAACAAAAAGCGAGCTTCTTTAATAACTAAGCTGCATGCAAAAAACCAACAGAGAAAGACACGGGGAACTCACTAGACAACACAAAAAGCTAAGCAAAGTTTAACAAAAGCAAAGTACAAACTCAACAGAGAAACCAAACTACAAAACATACCAAGACTGGAAACATGAGGACCTGGAGACACGAGGAGACACAGAGGACCAAGTTGGGAGTCAAACACGGGGGAAGACAGACCAAGACGGAGGGTGACGAACGATCAGACAAAGACATGAGGGAGAACAAAGGCTATATACACAGACACTAATGACAAGACGAGGTACAGGTGGAGTAAGCACGGACAGGTGAGGGAATCAGTGGAGAAACACAGGAGGAAGTGACAAGAAGACTGTGACACACAAGGGAACAATTTCAAAATAAAACAGGAACTAAACCAAACAGACACAGAATCATGACAATAATAAACAAAACACTGAATCATGACAATCAAACCAAAACAGACACTGAATCATGACAATATTAAACCACAAACAGACAGAGTCATGACAATAGCCCCTGACTGTGATGTTTTGGAAAGGCTACAGAAACACACACCTGGGTTACAGACAAGACTGGCGTACAGCAGCTGATTTGCTTTGTCGGTATTACAATAAGCCAGGAGGCCCTGTGTTTGCATGTGTGTGTACATGTGCACGTCATACTGTGTGTGTGTGTGTGTGTGTGTGTGCGCGCGCGTGCGCTTGCATCTGAGTGTGCGTATGTTTGGATGTTTGTGTGTATGTGTGTGTGTAGGTGACAGCTCCAGCCCCAAACTGACTGGCATCTGGCGGTGGCAGTTGTTTTAACAGCTGAGCTGACAGCATTAATCCGAACGCACCCAAATCAAAAGGAGACAACACCTGTTCACTGCTCCTGAGCCCAGCCGAGGAGGAGACTAGGGAGGAGGGGAGGGGAGGGGAGGGAGGGGGGAGAGAAAGACGGAGAGTGAAGTATGAATGGAGGCACGGAGTGAAAGAGATGGAGGGGGAGTGATTAGAAGCAGGTGGAGAGAGTGACGGGGACAAAGGGAGGTACGAGGAGAAGGATGGAGAAGAGGTGGCAGAGAGGAGAAATAGAGGATAGGGCAAGAGTGGAAAGCAAGGGATGAGAGGGGGAAAAGAGAGAAGAGGGAAGGATGAGGTAGGAGAAAAGGAGGGGGACGATGAGAGCGGGCATGCTGCCAGGCAACACACACACGGCACTCTTTCCCCCTGAGCGAAGCGGAAAGGGGCAGTGGGCCAAACGAGGAGGGAGGGGTGAAAACAGAGGGAAAGGAGGGGGAGAGGTGAATGGATGGATAGAGATCCCACAGGGAGAGAGAGAGAAGGACTGCTGAAGAGAGGAGGGGGGCGGGCGGTGAAGTACAGCAGCGATCCATCCAGAGGAGCATCAGAGCTCCGACATGAGTGGCTGGTGACGGCCGAGCAGCAGCGAAGGAGAAGAATGCAACGGGAGGGATGTGGTGGGGGGTGGAAGCGAGGCTGACGGTGGGGGATGCTTGTCTCCCAACATCTGGCTCAAATAAGGCCGGGCCGTGCTGTGTGCTCAGGGTCGTGACCCCTGGGACTGACAACACAGACACCACCACTTCATCTGCGGATTCGCCCTCTGACCAGGCAGCCAGGGGTTAATTAATATAGACCCCATGGCTTCAAAGGCTCACACAGTGACTGGCTGACAGAACGGCTGAGTGATTGGCTCTCTGGCTCACTGAATGGATGTCTGTACAAGACTGAGGAGCTGAGAGGCTGACTTCTTGGCAAGCTCGCCAGCGCACTGTAGGACCTTCCTTGCTCGCTGACTGGCTGACATATTGAAAGACTGAGTGCCTGAGTAACTATCTGACTGACTTGTTGCGCTCTGAGTGCTAAAGCTACACAACAATATGTGCACCACCTTAATATCTGTCACGTAAGAGGAAGTGGAAACAGCAAGGGTGGCCCGTGGGTGGTGATTACGTGGATCATTGGCATGCGTCCATTTGCTATCCCTAATGCATCATGGGTAGCTGTGGCTCCTTGGTCAGGTCAAGCAGGCTGGTGCCTTCGTCATCATGACTGAGGCGTCATACTGTACATGCGTGTTTTTACTGCAGTGTGTGTGTGCAGACAATCTAACAAGAGCTACGAAGTGATACACACCAACCCCACACCTCCGCTCAGGCTGTTAAAGCGCATTTATATCCATGTCAGGTCTTAAATCCTGCTGGACACTGCTGACATGGGTGATCGGGGACTACAGCTCGGATGCTTTCACATGTGTGTTGGAGCTAAGATGTGAAATTTTGCTAAGAAGACTGTGCTACTTTGTACACAAGCCTACATGGATTATACCAAAGAAACTGGGGTGCAGTCTCTGTCACACATATATATTAACATGCAGTATGTGGCATTTAAGGCACATACAGACCTGCCTATGCATATAGTAGATAAGCACAGTATACAATGTAAGTTAACACATTGAATCTCTTACAAAAACAGTCACAGCTAATAAGCTCTAACATAAAGCTTACTTAAAGTCTATTTAAAGTACATTATAGCCTACAGTAAGCTTACACGCTGCCATCAAAGTATAGATGTGCACCTACAGTATAGGACCTGTTTATATAGGTCACATAAACACATACGCAAATGCATGAATACAGAATATATGTACCGTAGATGCACATTTGCATCACAATAGATTAAGTTAATCTCACTCTTATCTGGAAGTGCAGAGAAATTTGCATTTGATCATGTTGCCGTGCCAGGTGTCAGAGCTTTATCTGTTTAACCTGGCTGATTTGCTTATGTTTTACTTATTCAAACACTGTATCTTCAAAGCTCTACTTTCAGTTTTGTTTGCTTGTTCCTCTATACATACTGATTCCTGGAGGTTACATAAATGTAGAAGACACTGACTAACCTAGAGAGGTTTAAGTTGGTGCACAAAAGTCAGCTGAACATGGAAAAAATGTGAAATTTGTCTACAGGCAAACATACATTTCAATATACACTGTATATGAAAAATAGTGAAATAATCATTATCAATTTCAATTTCATATGCTTCAAAAGTCAAAACAGCAAATCAAACTCTAAAATACCGTCTCAGAACTTTGTCTATGATGAGGACCAAATTAATTCTTTCAAGGAATCTTCCTTGGAAAGTAAGGCGTAAAATAAAGCGTTACCAACTGTTGTAATTGACCCCGTAATATAAAAATCTAAAAAAACACGAGTGCGCTATTAAAAGTCATGAACCTCCACCTTTATTCAAAGTTAACTTAGAAACACCTTCACGCACACTCATTTACATTTGCATGTAAATATGTCTGGAATGCTCACAGCAAAGTGACACCTTTTTATATCTTGCTGTGGCTCAATGTCAAAATGAAAAATCAAGCATTTCATTCCAAAATGCAACATCCACCTACTCATAAAGTAAGTGCTGGTAAGTCAGTGAACTACTTAATGTAAGTTCAATGATATGTTCTCACGATTGTTCTTACAAAGTAAAAATGTTTGATGCAGTCATCTGGCCTTTTGAAAACTTGTTGAACTTGAAGCAGTAATTCCTTTTCTACAATGTTTCTCAGAGTGGTTTTGTTGCTTAAGTGCCTCAGTGAAAAGTTTTAAGATTTCTCAGCTGCATTTCATATCCTTTTGATAACGTAATGGAGAGACAAATGAAAGTCTGCGCACTTTACACAAAACTCATTCATCTTGCGGCCATTTTGCAGCATAAAAACATTCCTCTGTCTCTCCATGGGAATGGGAGAAAAGACCAAGAAAGGAAAATCACAGAAAAGGAAGAAAAAACAACGGGCGTGCAAATGAGGAGAGTTTATGAGAAAGCTGAATAGATAAATCATGGATTCCGCTGATTTGGTCATGGGACATGGTGCTGAATGGAAGTGAATGGGCGGATGCCAAAACACTGGGGCCTGTCTAATATTTGGGAGTCGGTGACAGGAGGCCTTTATGTGGGACAGTCTGACTCACACAGACACACACTCCCAAACATATTCATATGGTGTGTATGCCAGACAGGAAATGCATAGATACATTCCTAATGCGACAACGTTGCACACATAAATATGCCTCATCACCAGGTGACCAAATACACACATGCATGTACACACAGTGCACTGTAGGACAGTCAAGTTGCGTGTAGGTCACAATAGCTAAGCTATGGAAGCCCTGGCTGATTCATGAACCTCAGGCCTTTGTCCTTAACTTAATGCCACGCCGGGAGGCCAATAACACACACAGACACACACACCATCAGGAAAACCACAGGACCCTCTCTCCTCTCTATAAGCCCCTTTATGCTCATGTATTGGACAAAAGCTGGGGCACTGCCCCCCCCCAAAAAAAAACACACACACACACACACACACACACACACACACACACACACACACACGCACTATTCATCTCCTTAATATCACTCATCTGGACTGGGAAGAATGGTAGAAAGGAGTTTCATCCCCACTGATTGTCTCGTGCAAGGCTGGGAGAGAATGCCACGTTGAAAAGCAGACGCAAAACAATTCAATAAGAAAAGTGACTTGAATGCGCCTTTCATCGAGCCAACAATGGCCGGCCCCACAATAGGCCTCAGGTTCGCCCCATGACGTTGCCTGTTTCTCATGCCACAAAAGGGGGAAAAAACCCCAGAATTGACTCGATTTGAATTGTGAGCCATATCCATGATGATTTTCCCCCGTCTACTACAAATGCGGTGAAGTTAACTGACACGATGACACTCGGGTAACTGGAAGGAATCATAAACAAAAAAGGAACTGGTTTTCTTAGATAAGTAACATGTAGTGTCAGCTCTCTGCATTGCTTCAAAGTGTGTTTTACTTGTAGGAAAGGATTTATTTTTCAAAGTTGTGACTTTTCTGAGGAGCAAAGATCTGAGTTTCACCACTGAAGTTTTTTTTTTTTCAACTTACCAGGTCACAGGATTGGAGGCATAGTATTAAAAAACAACACAAGGAGTTCAAATCTCCTAAGTAAGAGGTTCAAGGCAGGGTTAGTCTCATAAGCATGATGTCAACTTCTCTTTAGCCAGTGCTGATCGTGTATTTAGAGACCTTTAATTGGCGAACAGGCAAAATCTTGCTATTTTTCACTTGCCCGAACTTTCTCTTTTCTCTCTTTCAACCTCCCCTGTTTCATTTCATTCGCTTTCCTTTTCCCAGCGCAAGAAGAATGATCGCGACAAACAATGACTGTGAGAGTCCTGCTGCACTTCACGTTAATTTATACAACTAACTAATTACCGACAAAGGGTGGAAATCACATAAAGACGTTCGCCCGCTCCCACGCTAGGGCTGTGAACCTGCTGCTCTATGTATGTGTGTGTGTGTGTGTGTGTGTGTGTCGGTGTGTGTATGTGTACACGTTGAAAGTCCAAAATTTTCCCTTAGGCATCTGGTGCAGGTCCAAGTGATGACTTGCAAGGATTGTATATGCTATTGTTGATGTTTATAGTGTGTGTGCATGTGTGTTTGACATAACCCCCCAGATAGCAAAGCAGTGGAGGGATTAGGCAAAGTGAAGGAGGGGGTGGACTGATGGACGGATGAACGAGAGACTGCCTCGATCCCTCCACTTCTCCTGCTCTTTTTCCCCTACCCTTTCTTTCTCTCTCTCCTTCTTCTTGGCAGAATGTATCCGCCCTTCCCATTGTCACCCATTGGAGTGTACGGAGGCGTGAGGGAGCTCCGGCCACTGTGTGCTTGTGTGGCACAATGGCCTTGCCTAAGTGCTGTCCTATAAAATGCCTCAGTGCTCTCTAAAAGCAAGCCCTGGATTCCCTCCCTGCCTTGAAAATAGATGAAGTGCTGTGCGTGTGTGTGTGCATGTATGTGCGTATGTGTGTGTGCGTGTGTTGTGTGACATCTGTCATTGACTTGGCATTTTCAGTATGGAAACCAGTGCCTCGGAGCAGCAAGTACGCTCAGCCATAAAAACGCCATTCTGGTTGACCTGAAGGTTGCTGCTTCGGTTGTAAACCTGCACGCTGTGTATGAGTGTGTGAGTGTGTGTGTGTGTGTGTGCGTGTGTCTCTTGTTTCCCTGCACGTGTGTCCAGATCAAGGCCGTAAAGAATAGAGACCAAGGACTGACCCCGGAGCTGCGCCCTGGTTCAGTTATACAACAAGAATATTGACATTTGTTGACCCAAGGCCAGTGACCATCAAAGCCTCATAATTAAGCTCAATGCAAATTTGTTTTGATTACTGTCTCACAGCAATAACAATCATCTTGTCAAACTGGATGTCAGCTTACAAGAAAGTGAGCAGTTTGATGCCTTTTTTTCGACTGTTTAAGGTAAGGAAAACGCCATTATTAAAATCAGACATTAAAGAAGGAAAATGCCATCACATTATTGCATTTTCAACTGCAGCCGAGTCAATACATGTTTCTATCACATGTTCTTTGTCATGGGAAGTGAAGTGTTCTGAGGGATAGTGACGACGTTGGCTGCTGCACTGAAATAAGAAGTAAAGAACTTCATTTTAAAAAATGCAGTTTAAATGTGTTTTCTTTTTTATGCATGTTGCATTGTGAACTGCTAAAGGTTTGTTCTGTGTTTACTCCTGTTTACAGCAGAGTTTATACCAGAAAAAAGAAAAGAAAACACAAAGTCCCAGAGGCCGTGGAGCTCCAGTGACGGGTAGCTGTAGCTGGGTAGCAGAGGGTCAACAGACGGGTCCAGCGACAGAGCTCAGCTGGCACTTAATGTGAGCCACTTACAGTCGAAGCTGCCACTGAGAGAGGGAAGGAGCGAAAGGAGAGGAGAGGAGAAGAGAGGAGGAATGAGGCTGAGTGTCTGGTGAAAGTCCAGGGCAGCGGAGGCACCACTCCAGGGGCCGAGAGGAACATCTGTGCCCCATTTAGTGCTGTTTCTCCTCCTTTTAATTTCCCTCGTTTTTCTTCTCTTTCTTTTTGCTGTTTCTACCTATCTATTTACCGTATCTATCCATCTATCTATCTACTGTATCTATCGTATCTATCTATCTAGTCTGTTTTCCCACTGCTGTGCTAATAGATTATCACTAGGCCTTGCACTGTGGCACAGAGGTCACAAAGGGTTAAATGGCAAGTCCAAGGGAACTGTCCAGGTGTGTATGTGTGTGTGTTTTCAGCTGCACAGGTGTGTGTTTGCTTTTGCAGCCATCTCTCTTGGGTGTTAGCACCGGGTCTCCTCTCGACCCCGCGCCTCCCGCGATGCTCTGGACTCTGCTGTCATTATTCCACGTAATGACACACACACGCACTCCAGCACGGGCTGCTCGCCCAGCCGCCTAATGTTCGGACAAACACACACACACGTATACACATATGGCAGTGTCATGGCATTCTTATCTTCGCTCTTCCTCCCTGTCGCTCCTGAAGAATTTATTAAAGGCAGCGGCCGGTGTTTTGTGTGTGCGTCTGCACATATATGTGCCTGTGTGTGTGTGAGAGTGTGAGTGTGAGTGTGAGTGTGTATCTCCAGGGTAGCAGGTGGCCGGTGGAGTAAGACAGGAGATGAATGGAGAGAGCAGGAGAGCGGTGGAGCATGGTTGGGCCAGGCCATGGGGGACAACATGGCTAGTCATTTATTAGAGGCCAACACACACAAACATAATGTACAAACACACACACACACACACACACACACACACACACACACCTTGCATGCATGAAACCAAACACCAACCTCTCCATATAACACACATGTGCGCACACATTCTGTCACAAAAACATATGCAAATACACACATACACACGAAAACACGCTCCCAACGGCTTAACCAGCACACACACAAACACACACACTGACCTAGTAACTACCATTCTCCATTCATCTAGCCTAAGTAGAGCAACACTAGCCACAGACACAAAACTATATCTTTCAAACTTAAGCCATACATGTGTGTTTGTGTGTGTGTGTGTGTGTGTGTGTGTGTGTGTGTGTGTGTGTGTGTGTGTGTGAGAGAGAGATGTCTAGCTGAGGGCGTGCCTTCGTGAAGTCAAGCTTCTCATTCTCTTTCGAGATGTTTATCGTTTTCTGACCCATTTCGTGTCTTTGGCCCCTTGTTCACATCCCTCCTGGTGTTAATGCTCCTACACTCTAAATGTGTGTGTGACTGTGTGTGTGTGTGTGTGTGTATGTGTGTCATTGATCCAGCTGGAAGCAGTGTGCGAGCGGGTGTGTGTAAGAGAGAGAGAGACAGAGAGAGCAGTAATATTCCAGGCCTTTCATAATGATTAAAGCCTTCATTAAATTTTCATCCCAACCTGCTGTTTGCTGCTAATGGCCTTTGTGAGCCACACAGCCAAACAATAGCTAGCCGGGCACAGAAAAGGGATTTCTATCTTGCGTTCAATACCGCCCCTCGTCGCCCACCCCCCCCTCCATTTGCCTCTGCCTCTCTTCATCTTTTCTCAGCATCCCTTTTCTTCCTTTACTCTCTTTTCTTTCTTCCTTTCTCTCTTGCTTGGCCTGGGTTTTTGTGTGTGTGTGTGTGTGTGTGTGATGGGTCTGGAGGCGCTGGGGCCTTTTGTTAGCGCCTTTCATTTAAACGTAGGGCAGATAATGCTCCGGGTTGGTTTGGATGCCGTACCACAGTGGCACTCTGCTAATGGGGTCTGCGAAGACACTGCTCTTTCTCTCCTTCACTCCTCTCTTCTTCTCTTCCTTCTTCTGTCCTTCCTTCTCCCTCTCTCTTCTTCCCTCTGCACTGGCTGACTCATAAAGATCCATTATTGCTGTTTTTTTTCCTGTGCAGGCAGTTCATGAGGTCTAGTGAAGCAGCGAACAACCCAAAACACACCTCAATTACAGCTCAGCTCGACAAACAGCCCAGTTTTTTTCTTTCTTTCTCTCTTTTTTTGGGTAAAATGTGCCACAACAGGCCTCTCTATTGACTGGAATCAAAACAACCAGACTGCGAGAGCTGACCAGCAGTCTCAGCCGCTTTGAAAACCTCACAGAAAAGCCTAGAAAATAAGGTTAGCACATCGCAGCTTGAAATGAAAGCCTGTTGATGTACTGCCGGAGCACGATCACACGCATACACACCTACACTTTAGAGACAAACACACACTGCACTGCTGCACTGCTCTTTCACCTTTTGGGCACAGGGCTGTACACTGCATACAGAGATGTTTGAATAGAAAACTTAGCGCACAGCAGTGGCAGATTTAGAAGCTAAAGGGAATAATAAGAAGATCTAGTGGCTGTTATTGCATGTGTCTGCTTGAGAGGTCTTCATGGGTTCAAGAAATGAGAAAATGAGACCCGACCTGGGACCCTGAGCTGGACCTGGTCCCAATTAAGTCTAATTGGGTCAGGCAGGGTCTCGTCTTACTGCCTAGGGTCTTAGGTATTTGTGTTGATATGTCTAATAGCCAACTGGATCCGAATAGATTGAAGCATACTAAACCCAGGAGTTAGCAACAACTCTGGCTACACTGAAGAAAAAAGATTCCCCTGTGCTTCACAACCTGAAGCATGAAGAGTGGTTTGTCATGATCACTGCCAGAGAGAGTACTCAGTAACAAAAAAATGTATACTATTAAGTGACGATTGGAATTTGAATCTCTAAAATAAAATTGGTTGAATGATTATGATCTTCTGTCAATCTACAGTCCAGTTGACAGGAAGCAAAAACAGGAGTTTGAATTATTTCTGCAAATTATCCTTCAAAGCATATAAACAGATTCTTTTTGGAGTTTCATTGACCTCATCATTCATAGGACATTACTACTATATTGCTGCTTATTTAAACTGTGGCTGCTTGTTAATTAATGGCTGCTGCTAGTGTTGGTGTTCTCTCTCTATTACGGTTTGTTTGGCTTGACCACATTTTGGATCAGGTCCAGTTATCCCAGGTCCCTTTAAAAAAAATAAAAATAATTTAAAATATGCATATTGGGTTCGGGTAGGTTCGTCCAATTTTTTGGAGCCACAAAGACGCCTATTCTGCTTTGTATGAGTACCCTTGAGTCTCTACCAGTGTCAGGTACTTGTTGAAGCTGACACTGACCTCCCTGTGTAGCACATGACAGATATGTCCACCAATAAAGCACAATGTTATTTATATTATCCCATCAGATGGACACCTGTTGGTAATCTCCTTATCACATTATCACCATCACATGCATTTCATAGTGACTTAAGCCCCTGTTTATCTGCCCAATAGAAATTAGACTTGGCCATGGGCTAATTTTATCTCTTGACTCCAACTGTTAGCCTGAGGCTAAACTTGAGAAAGAAATATGGCGGCTAATCGAGCTAAGCAATGTAGCCTTTGGCAAAAATCTGGTTCAGTCTGTTCAACACGGTATGAATGTGAAGGCTGAGAGAGCATCATCCCAAAGGTAGTTGGAAATGTGATCAGATGCATTTAACACTAAAAATCTCAATGTGAGTGTCCCTTTGAATTCAAGCTGGGAAGCACTGTAACTAAGAGTTGTTGAGATATCCAAGTGTGTTTGCAGGCTTTCTACACACTCAAATACTACACACACATGCACGCATACATCTCATTTGTCAGGTTGTGATAAATATGCAAAGCATGGCGGACAATAGGCCCAAACAGCTGATGCTGTCTGTCTGTGTGCTGGAAAAACAAAGGCTCCCCTCTCATCTGAATGTGCATGGGTTCATAACAGAGGGAGAGAGAGAGAGATACTGATAGAGCCGTGGAGAGAACAAGACAGAAAGAAAGAAGAAGAGAGAAACGACAACAGAATGTGATAAAAGAGCGGCGCAGAGCCAGAGAGATGGCGAAGAGTTGCAGATCACACATCTGGCCACACAAGTGTCCCCTTTCATCACTGACCTTCTGGCTCATTCTTGATCAGCTCTTCCATCTTGCGTTGTTTCAGTGTGTCCACCACATCTGCCAGGCTGCCCTTGCGTCTCTCGGGGGTCCCCAGGGTGCCCGCGGCAGAGCCCCCCTCGCTGCAGGGGCGCCCCCCGCCTCCACCTTCCTCTTTGCCTGGTGAGGTAGCATTATGCTGGGGGTAAGGACTCAGAGAGCTCCCCTTAGTGCTGTCCTGCTCCTGGAGGGAAGGAGGAGAGAGATCATTATTAGATTAAAAAAATACCTCAAATTTAAGACATAAATAAACAAACTGTGGAAGAAAAAATGAAGGAGGAGGCAGGGGAGGTGCTGGCACAGACCCACTCATTATCTCCGTCCTTCTCTCTTTTCTCTTGCTCTTTATTCTCTCCATCTCCCCTTCTCACAGCTCAATGCAACCAACTGTCATCCCTGGCCAGCTATCTCAAGTTAGGGCATACTTCTTCTTCTTCTTCTCCCCCTCACATCCTCTGGAATCTGCATTTGACTGACTTGGAGGTACTTGACAGAACGAGCACATGAAACAACAGCAAAGGACTCCGCATACTCTCAGAGTCACGCTAACTCTTCATTACAAAGCCATCGACAGCTCGGCTTTGAGGGACGTCCAACGCTACTGTACCAAATCCCGTGCCCAAGTTTCAGCAACGGCGCTACTTTTGTCCAAAGATTTGTGACAATTAATGCTGAGGATGCAACTCCATCAAACATGGAAATCATAAAAAATAGATCCTTTTTCAGGAAACAAAGCTTTGGATGCATGTCAAATCATTTCCATAAACTCATGAAAGGGCTGACAAAACAACAATCAGCATGACAGTCAGCTACAAAATAATATATACAGCTCGCAGTGAGGCTCTGTGCCTTTTGCCAAGCTGTCATGATGAATAATTATCCCACTGTCTTCTGTTTAAAGTTTACCGCCTTTAACACGTGAAGTTTAACGACCTTTGGGGAGGAATAAAAACAAACTTTCACACAATTGTTTCCAAAATTCCTAGCTTTGAAAAGTATGATTTTTTTTTTTTTTTTAATTTGGATTAAAGTCCTGCTCCACTCAAAAAATTAGCTTTTCTTATATCTTTCTTTTTCACATTCTTCTGCTAAATGGGCAAAAGTTTCTCTGTGCCATAAGTTAAAGTTAATTTAGTGACATCACAAGGGTGAAAGTCCTCTCAGACACAATGTCACAGGGTGGAGATTTTAAAACTTCTATCAGGACTACCTCAATTTGTTTGTGCTAGCGACAAAGATACATCTGTCCCCTGCTAAGAAGCAAGCGCTAGCGCTAGCCATATTTATCATATAAAGGGTCTACCTACAAGCTACCGGTTATAACATGTCTAGTATGACTACTTGGTTGGAAGGTGTTTTCAAGATAGTGCTTTCCTCCTGAGGTCTTGATAGAAGCATAAACTTGTGCTGTACAGTTCTTCCATTTTGCCTTCTCTTACCTGTCTCATTCCTATTGACAGTGCTATATCTATGGATATTCCAAATAGCAAACAGCTAATGACGCTGCACACGTGCTTTGCTGAAGCTGTTGTTGGACAGCTGTTAGAAATAATGGGTTTCAGAGTGCAGTGGTGCCGTTGTCATGTTGTCTTACAAGGCTTTAATATGGAAGCCACCAGCGCACGTACACCTAAATAGGAAAGATCTTGTATCTTGTAGTTAAATTTTGTTTGTAATTGTAAGTAATTTGGACTTTGAAAAAACACCCTAGACACAAATTATTATTAAAAACTGATTATATTCAAACGTCTTAAAAGTTAGAAAAAGTTGGATGAATAAACATTAAGAGAAAAACCTCAACAGTAAGTAACATGTAGCATCTTAATCTTTGACCCAGTAAAACCTGTGTTTGTTTGGCTTGCCTGCATGATAGACTTAATGCCGGCTGAGCCCAATTAACAGTGACAGTGAGAAGGAGGACAGCGTCAGCTTCAAGACAGGACAAACACAAACTCCTTGTCACACATAATTGATTAGATGAGTTTATGCACTATATCCATGCATCTACAAACATGCAGGCACATATTGAGTCCTTCCATATGCATGCACAGGTGTGTAAAGGCATGTGTTGGGCTCTTTAATTACAGAAGCAAGGGAGTCAGTCAATCAGCCTGTCAGTCTGTCAGCTCAGCTCTTCGCAGACAGGAGGGTCAATGGTCCACAGGGTTAATCTTTGCCTAATCTTACTACAATATGGAGCATGCCACCTGGGACAGTGGCACAGATATACAGTACCTCTGTCTCTGCGTGGGTGTGCATATGTGGGAGACACACAGATATAGAGGCAGAGACATTCCAGCTGTATTAACGACATTATAGTGTATTAAGGTGGAGACAGTTTTCTAATCATTAACTCGCAGGCTGCTGGTGGCAGTGGAACTTAATACTGAGATCACAGTCCATGATGAAGTCATCTAGATCCCACATGACCTCCGCTTTTGTTCTTTTCTATCGGCTTTTTTTCTTAGAAAAGCATCGATTTAATTGGAAAAAGCAAAACTCAAAAGTCTCAAATGATTCCTCTGTGTTCTATTGAGAGAATAAATCCAGGAAAAGGCTTTCAATATTGACGATGCTTTCATTGTCAGTGGCCAAACGCTGTATGAGAGGTACACCAGACCATTATCACTTGCTGCTTCTACACTTCACTGACTCTCTCTCTCCTTGGCTCTGTGTTTCCACACTCTGAATAAGTCAGCACGCTCAATAATTCACTAATTCTCTCCTCTGCGTTCTTGTGTGTGCATTGTAAGGGAGGGACAGAGTGTGACAGTGATAATATGGCCGTAACAGCTGTGTATATCTACTGTATGATGGAGTGATGAGCCTTCAATCAGTTGCCGTTGAGTTTTGTAAGACACTGGCTGAGAGCTGAGCTGCACTGCGCTGGGAAAGTGTGTTGTGATGTCTCCACACTGAAAGGCTCTCCTCTTACCACCTGACCAAGTGATGGCTCAACCTGCTCCTGTCTGTCTTTGTTGTTTCATTTTCTTCCTTCACCCTCTCCCCTTCTCCAGATTAGGGAAATTTAGACTTCAAATGAGCGGCTTTGTGATTACGAGTTGCATCAGCGCCGGCACAGCACGCAAACGTAATGAGACAAGAGGGAGAGAGGGAGCGCAAGTGGGTAGAAGTCAGAGAAAGATGGAATAGTGAAAGGCAAAAGAAAGAAAGAGAGAGGCGATGTTATTAGAGGAAATGAGAGAGAGAGAGAGAGAGAGAGAGAGAGAGAGATACATGGAGAGAGAGAGAGATACATGGAGAGAGAGCAAGGAAGGCAGGCATCTTGAAGGCAGCGGTCACACCTGTCACATCCCATTTATCTAATCCAGCGCCTACTTAAAACAGCCGCACTCTTTCTTTTTCGAAAAAGACTATGCGCAAACAAAACAAACAGAACAAGAATACAGGAGAAGAGATGGAGGGAGAGGGAGAGGGAGAGGGCGGATGTAGTCAGGGTGGGGGGCGAGGGGTTGTCGGATCGCTTCGGCCTGTCAAAAATCTGCCAGGGAGATGTCATCTCGCTGCGTCCAACAATGAAGGTCATTTCCCAATCAAAGGGAATTAGCGGGGAGCCGTGGCTTCTTCAAAGACCTGGTAAATTAGTGCCTGTGACATTATTTATGTGTGAAGTCAGACAGACAGTCTTATCCCGAAGGCAACTTGAATGGCTTATGATCCCCCCCCCCCCCCATCAACCTCCCAGCATATAATCCATGTGCCCCGCTGACATTTTTTACCCTGGCGATTTTCTAAAGTCCAAGACAGAGGGATCAAAAAGACAAGACTAAAGACAGATTCCTTATTGTAAACTGGTGTTGCTCAGCCGACGTGTGCGGCGACACGTTCCCAAAACTTTTCTCATCAACATGCATTTATTCAGAAGTACAAACAGAAAGTACAAATTCTGGATACTGTAAATGTTCGTGCCCTCCTCTTGGCGCATGTGTGTGAGCAGGTTTTTGCCATTTCTGTGTGCATATGTGTGACACTATGAGTGCACATAGCCTGTAGGTGTGTGTGTGTTAATGTGTGAGTGCCTGCATATATGTATTTATATGCACTGGATGTGGCAGGCTGGCAGTGTGGGCGGTTCTGCCTTTAGTTTGCAGATGTCAATTCTCTTCCAAAATGACTGGAACAAAGTGAAAATTGCGCCTCACTCTCTTTATCCTTTTACTGCCTCTGCAATGGAACCGAATTAAACAACTTTTGTCTTCTTAAGCTCATCTGTGAGGGGAGGTTGGTTTAAAAACACGTAACTCTTGCCAGAAAGAGGGGGGGGGGAAAAAAATCCAAATGCTATTTTTTTTTCCTACAGCCAACACAGATGCCGCTGTTCATGTTCTTATTTTGATTTCTTCTTCGTCTTCTTCCATTCCTCCTTCTCTGTTGCCCGACAGGAGCGACCCTCTCTCTCTCTACCATAGCCTGACATGTCTCAGGCTGTGCAAGGTGTATGTGTGAAAAACAATATTGGATGCTTGGCGCGTCGTTGTGGATCAAGGCATGGACAATGTGGCAGTGGGAAGAACTGGAAACAGCTGCTCATCTAAAATACACACAAATACACACCATGAGAATGTCACTGATCGTTCCTGCAGGGGGGTAAGACTTAGCTCCACGCCAGAGCTGCCAATCTCAGCGACATACACTTAACACACCTCCGACACACTGCCAAACACCCAAACACACACACACACACACATACACACACATACACACACACACACACACAAACACACACACACACACACAAACACACGCAGCAAATCCCTTTACATGCCATGGCTAAACACAGACACTGTCAGTTTTGACTGCGAGGTCCCTCAGGCTGGGACAAGCGAGGCAAACACACACACACACTACTTTTATCCTCCTGTTACAACAATATGGTTAAGCTTTTTCCATGGAAACCTCGAAATTTAAAAAAAATCAAAACAATTTTTTTAGTTTATTAATATCAGTGTCTCTGAAAAACTAAAACTGTTGTTGAATTCTATTTGAAACTACTGGTCCAAGAACTACAAACTTGCCCTTTCCTGATGTTAAAACATGCAGCTGTATTTCCTCCATTTTAAATAGCAGTTTGGCTAAAATGTATGCCAGTGTATTTTACCACGACCCCTCGCTGTTGACAGGCAAGCGTGTGTTGATTCATTAGTGCATCACTGGCATGAGAAATTAAGTGTGACCACTGTGTCTCAAGACTGCTCAATGACTGTGTTAAATCTGTCAAATTCTTATGAACACACACACACACACACATAATCACACATAGAAATAACACAAAAAAAGAGGGGAAGAGAGGGCTCGTGGAGGAATATGAATAAGAAATAATGCCTGATGAAATATCTTTGTAGTTTTCTATCGTGTTAGCGTGCATCTCGCCTGTTAATGAAATAATTAGTGTTTGTCCATTAACACATTTATGAGAGAAGATGCTTGCCTCTGCCTGATGTGAAAACATGTTTTTTCTGCAAGGATTTGCAAACATTAAAGACCTATAAGAAAGCAAGAAGCAAGGTATTAAATCTGCACTTGCACTATACAGACCCTGTTATAATAATTTCATTTTGGTTGTTTACTAGGGAATAAAGTTAAACATCCATCCTTTTAGTAACTTCGGTAGCATCATGACTGGATTCTGTGTTGATTGGCTGACCTCACTGAACTGCTGTTAAAATCCTTCCCATCAGGCGTTTGAACTGAGCTGCACTCAGCCAATCAGGGTCCACCAGCACGGTGAGAACTTCACATTCAATAAAACACCCTTTTAGCTAAACTACATTCATTTGCAAACCATTATGAATAGCACTATTCGTGTCTGAAGCCGGGGGTTTGTGCAAAAACAAAATTTGAAAAAAGTGGATAATCTGGCACCTTTCAGCTTTTTAAAACATGTGAGTGCTGTTTTTTTTTATTCTCTCTGTGTGTGTGGCTGTACAGCTGCAGCAGGCAGGTAAAGCGGCCGGGCCAAAGCCGAGCAGGCAGGCGAGGCAGGCGGGATGAAGAGGTCAGTGTGTAGCCGAGCGCTTCTCCGCCGCCGTGTTAATTTACTATGACAAGATAAAGCTGTAATCTCCCCCCCCTCCTCCTCTCACTCTGCCCCGCTGCTTCACTTCCAAGTCAACCGGTCGCCAATGAGCCATTTACTTCCCCCTATCACTTCACGACAATTGCCCTGAGAGACACAGACCCCCACCCCACTCCCTCTGAGTCCCATCGACACCCCCGCCACGTCGTAAATCTCCTTCTCCCTCTCTCTCTATTTCTCTTCATCCACTCTTCACTTACAGTCAGCGGCAGAGGGATTGGTGCGGTAACCCCCCTCCACACCCTGAAAAAAAAAAAAAAACCTTAACACACATCTTACAACATGCCAAGCAGGCAGTCGGATAAGCCCCATTCCACCCGCTAGACACACATATCCTAGTTTGCCACTTAATAAGCCACATCAGCTATTATGCTGAGTATGAGTCCCCCCCCCAACAACACAAGTACTTCAAACACCCCCCCCCACACACACACACACACACACACACACACACACACACACACACACACACACACACACACACACACACACACACCAACTCTGTCTCCCTTGTGTATCAGCTAATGGACGTGAGGATATTTAATAATTTTAGGGGTCTGTTCATAATGACCTAAAGAGGAAAGTGATGAGACTGTTCTGTACAAAATATTAATGTTAATATAATAATGTTTGTATTTGCTTTTATATATTGTTAAGTGTAGATATCAAAGATAAATCTATCTAAATGAACCAGAATTAATCTAATCATTGTCCTCAACAGCAACAGATAACCCAGAGTGAGTGTGTGTGTATGTGGGTGTTTCCACGCCTGTGTGGTCCCAGGACTTTGGTTTACAGTCGGCACCTGCCACACATGACTCCACGGCGGGAGGGGCCTGCAGGCTAATCAGTGGGCTAATTACAGAATTAGCTTTCCATTCATGGCTCCTAAGCACAGTTTCATTGTTTTACAGCATGCGGGCATTTATCGTCGGTATGGGGGAAAGGTCGAACGGCTGTTATCACAGCGCTGCTGTGACGAGGTGTGTATCAAGGTGAGGGCCCAAGAGAAGCTAAGACAGTGTATTGTGTCCTGGCATACACCACTGTATGGAACCCAAAGTGAAAATACACACACATTTCTGTTCTATGGAAGACAAAATCCTTTAACAGATGCCATCAAATGTTAATGATATGTTTCTTGTGGTGGACGTTCAATATTTTGTTGTGCAAACATGAATTCACAAAACTAAATTATGCATAACAGCAACATGCTATACCCTTCAGTCACATAATCATACTTATTTACTGAACATGCATTGCAAATCACACCACATGTATAGAATGTGGAATGAGTCACGTGCAGAAAACAGAGTCATTTTAAAAATGCACACATAGCTGTGTACTCAAACACACACATGATCGTCAACTAACAGAAGTTTACAATAAGACGTATACTGCGAGGCCTACACTAATATTTAACAAGAATCACAGAGGAGATGCAATTCAACTGTACAAATACACGATCACACAAATGCACTTAGAGCCATACATACAGCACCACCGCACAATGTCACACTTCATCCTGAAGAAAATGACTCACTGCAATGGCTCACATTTTTGCAGTCACGCAACTGTGCATCAAATGGGCTCAAGGCAACGGCTGGTGGTGCGCACATAAAAGCAAAAACATGTGTGAACCCAAACAGTAGCCTTGAACCCTAATTTTTTCCCAATTTTGAGAAAAAAAAAGAAACAAAAACAAAGCTCCAGCTTCCAGCAACAAACTGCTTTTCACTCGCGGAGAAAGTCAATTTCTGCCTCTTTAGAAATCTCATTCTTTTCATGTCTGACAGGAATCATCAAACAAATATCCATATATTTTGTTTGCTCATTGTTAAGATTTTAGCAGCTTTTTGTGTTGGGGTTTAAAAGGTAACTGTTCACCATTAGAGGATTGTTCAATATAACATGTCAAAGAGCAGTTATCAGATCAAGTATTAGCAGAAATGCAGAAGCATCACTGTCTACTTGCCTAGAAATTACTGGAAATTCCATAACACAACACAACTATTTTAAACATGTTTAATTCCTCAAACTGCATTATATACCCATTACAGAATATAAGAGATAAAAATCAATGAAGTTAATTTCTAGCTGAAAACATCCATAAATAAATGGTACCTACTTAGCAAGGTAATTTAGGAAGCCTGTATCAAAAACACAGGGATACACTTCCCCTCAGCTGCTGACTATCCCTTTGTAGTGCTTCAGGTCAGGATTACCATGAACAGAATCTGATCTAGGGTCTGTGCCCTCAGGGTCAGTTTCAGCCCAGAGCCCTGGAAAAACACACACAGGCAGACTCTGCAGCCCTTCCCAAACGGGCATTCTAAAAAGCCATAGACACAGACAAGTAACTTAATATCTCAACTTTTTTGCAGCCATTTATTGTTGTTTTCACAAGTTGGGAAACTGCCATCAATTTGGATGCGGGTTGTACTGTACAGTCGTTCTGTAAAAAAAGTTTCCTGCGATTCGTTTAAAAAAAAATTGTTTTTGTCCATATGCCCCCATGTATTTTTTTTTTACCACGGGGCAAATACTTGTCTAATATGGTATAGAGGAGAATGTTGCAGTCATAATGTCAAACAAATAGAGCAACAATCCATGATTTCTAAATGGATTTATGGAAATTTACTCTTGATGGATATTGGAGATAATTGGTAAGTGTAAGTCTTACTGAGTCCAAAAAATATGTGTGAGTGTGATTTTTGACGCAAATTGTGGCAATATGGTGTAAAGGTTTCAAGATGGACTAAGGAAGGGAAAAACTTTCCTTGGAGATAGTATTTATCATTTTTTTTATATTTAAACAATTAAAAAACGTAATTTTAAAGAAAGATGTTTTCAACAGAGAAAAAAGTAATGTGACTACTCTGCTGGGTTGAGATTGAGAAGTAAACCTGAAGCAGTTACATACTTCAAAACGTTGCACCCGTTTTAAGAGATCCTTAGTCAGTGCTCAAGGCCAACGTCACCCATAGGTGAGTTATTTCACCCTGAGAAACAAAAAATGGGATAGGTTGCAAAAAATGGTAGCTGTCCTTACCATGTTGGGGGGGCTGTCCAAGTTACGGTTGGGGGGCGAGCGAGGGGACACCTTGCCACAGTAGGAGGCCAGGGGGAGGTGGATGACACCGCCCAGTCCCTCGCTATCCTCATCCTCCACTCGCTGTCTGCTGGTTGCCATGGTTACCTCTCCATCTGTCCCCCCCATATGGAGAGGCTGGTCGCTTGGAAGACATCCTGGAAAAAAAAAGGGAGAAGGGAGATAGAAAGACGGAGAGAGAAGGGAAAACAGTGAGCAATATTCAAAGGATGATATAATAGGTTGACGGCTGGAGTTGCATGATGGTGGTGACAGAAAGCGTGGAGGTTCATGAGGATAGAACTAGTTTCTGTAAAGTACTTGATGGTCTGATCCAACTTTAAATTTTACCCACTTTGCTGCATGTTTACTGCAAAAAGAAGCTTGCATGACGACATCTTTAAGTCCTTTCAGCAGGTATTCACTAAATCCCCTTCAGCTCATCAACCTGCACCAATTCTCTTTCTTTCCTTTTCTCTGGATTAGTTTTTTTTATCGCACATTCAGTCTACAGAGCTCTCACAGCGCAGCTCCACACAATATCCCTTCAGTCGGTTTGTGAGCACCCAGCTCCTTGGCAGACCTTCAAACACACTCTCAGGACTTACAGTATGTTTACCATTGGGGGCCACTCAACGTTCACATTTTCCAAAAGACGGGGCCATTACTGCAAATGGAGCCCGCTTGCACTGGCATTGTGGAGGAAATGACCATGTCTTGACAATAGGCTTTCAGAGAGAGAGTGGGAAAGAGTGGGGAAAAAATAGAGGGACACAGAATGAGAGCGGTATGCACAGTGGCAATAATATGTGGTTATGAAAACCTCTGGACAATAGAGGATCTAGAGGAAAATAGCTAGCAACACGAGGGCCCCGCTGTTTGCATGTGTTACTGTGGCTTTGTTCCCTTGAAAAGAAGAAAAGGATATAAAGCCACATCTATTAGGTGAACTCTGTCTCTCACAAGGTAAATTTGCCTCCCTGTACTTCAGCTGAATAGGGATGCAGTGACTATGCGGCAATAATAGAATTTAATGTGGTTCTCAGCATCGCCTGAGTGCTTTCAGATGCACTTGTCAGCCTTGAAGCCACTGCGACTATGACCCCGGGTAATAGGCTGCTAACGCTTAGTCGCACAGAGGCAATGCGTGACATGGATGGAGTGATGGAGGTGTGGATGGAGGGATGGAGGGACTGTGAAAACTTTAGGGGAGGGGTGTGTGCGATGGTAAGCAGTGAGAAACAAGAAAGAAGCAACAGGCGTCTCCGTCCTCTCTCTCTTGAATTCTTCCCCTCTCTCGCTGCTTGCCTCCGGTAAACTGATTACACTCTTGACTCTATTGGATTTCCTCTGGACTGTACATCTGGCATTGTTCCTAGGAGCAGCCACTGCCACTAATTCATTGCTTATTTACCTTATGACAGTGGAAAGGCAAACAATATTGAGTGCAGCTCACTGGAGGGGATGAGGGATGCGCCATGCTAAGAAACACAACATGCAGCGTTATCACATCGCGGGGAAGGTTACGGTCAAAATCAAATAAACTCTCCTCCAGCATTACCATGAGAAAACTACCTCTACACCATAGTGATGTAATTTAATTATCTTTAATTGTTTTTGGAGGATGTTTTCCTGCAAGATTACTAGACCTCACAGATAATCTAATCATTGAAACTAATTTACAAATTGGTGTTATCATTTGCATATCGCTGGGAACCTTTTTATCTCCAAAATGTCAAGTTTTCAGGAGCACAGAGCAGCAAAACTTAACTTTGTTTGCATGCCTTTTTGAGTTTCAATGGGCTCCGCAGGGGTTTGAAATTGGACAATTTTATCCACTTATGGAGGGGACCCATGTAAAACCAAGTCAAACCAGAAATGACTGTATCACCATGATGGAAAAGTGGCTATTAAACGAAGTTGTGCAAAAGTACATTCTCACTATTTTAATGACTTTTTTTGGTACACTTTCATTGAGGTAAGATTCCCCTCATCTGTTACAATGATGCTGAACAAGTTAGAAATAGGGTTTTCATGAAGACAAATACACGCACGCACGCACGCACACACACACACACACACACACACACACACTCACTAACCCTTTCAACAGGAATGTGTCAACAGGAATGTGTATCTGCAGCTGATTTCTTTATCTGTTTCTCCTGGACACTCTATCTCCGTGGGCCTACTCAGCAAAAACCAACGAAGACTTTGTTTCTATGACAAAAGACTTGAGAGATAAAACTGAACACTGCCATCATTAAATCCTATTAATATCAAAACTGTAATTGATATGTGATAACATTTATGATACTTGAGATAGAATGACTGAGAAAGGTGTGTGAGTGCACTAGTCTGTATATGTGTGTGTCAGTTCACACTCACACCATCCAATGCAAGCGGCAGGGCCAGCTGTACAAACTACAGGGCTTTGAGCCACGCCGCGCGCGCACACGCACACACACACACACACACACATATAGATGTGCACATACATGGAACAGAGGCCCTAACACTGCAGGTCTGTCTTCATCAGTGCCTGTTTACTTTACCTCCTTTCCCTCTCTCACAGTGAGGCCTTTTGTTTCAGACACACATATGCACACACACCTCCCCTTGTGTCCTGTGCACACCTCTGCCTAGCCATAACCCTGTACAGAGACGTAGAGTCAGCTCTGAATCCTCTCTCCCTGCTAATGTTGCACTTTGGTTCAGCAGCAGAAACAACTTCCAAAGTGTGTCAGTGTGGTGATGTTTAGTTTTGCTTTTACAAGTTCATTATCTGTCATTTAGCCACAGGAGTCACAACGCATGGATAGTTACACATTAACACAGAAAACAACACATATATCTAAAAACTCTGGAGTCCAAAGAGAGCGATCCATATTTCTAAAGAAAAAGTCAGACATTTCATGACATTTTTTGCTCCTCTTCTTCTTCTCCCTCCATTCCTCTTCACACACATCCAACCCCCTCCCCAACCCTGCTACTACTTCCTCAGAGGTGGGTGTCTATGAATGGGGAGGCCGTTTGCAGCTCCTCTCCGGCTATAAAATCCCTTCTCTCCCTCCCGTTCGCCTTTGAAGTCAAATTACTATACAATTGTGCACGGCGGGTGTGCAGGTTACGCCGGCTACTTCATTTAAAGTTTGGCAGGGCTGTCACGCTGGCAGAGACCTGGACGAGACCTGGAGGAAGCCGCTTGAAGGCACCGAGCGATGAGGAGGATTAAAAATAAAGGATGAGGTTTTATTAAGTCGACAAATTGGCAGTGTGGTCCAGGTCGTAATTAGAGAATATTAGCATAATTTTGCCCAGTCCAACAATACCAAAAAAATCGAACACATCACGCCAAATACAGTCATTAACACATGCATACACACACACATGCTGCTTTCTTGTTGCACAAAGCAGCACAGTAATGATATAACACTAGTGCAACAATATTGCAAGTGTGTTTTTTGATTTACAAATCAAATTAATAGTAAACTCCATTCTGCTGCTTGTCTCTTCTGTCCCCTAAACTCTCATTTCCCGTGCAGGATCCACACACACACGCGCGTGCGTGCACACGGTGAGAGCGCTAAGCTGAGATTAGAGCGCCACTTCCCCTTGGCTTTTTGATGATTAGCGGCTCCTCAGTTAAGTCCCTCTCATATCACATATGTCCACTGCTGCTAAGTCACTAATCGGACAGCGACGTACGTCCATTAACGGGCCGAATAATCGCCATCAGCGGTGGTTAACCGTCTCCTGGCCTTTTTTTTACTGTGATCAAGCGTCCATTTCATGTTGGCAGCATCAGCAGCGGCGCTTTTGCGCACACGCAAGCGTGTTTAAATACGGGCAGCAGGCTTATGAACACGCAAGCAAAACACTTCAAAACTACACACACACACACAAACACACACATCACATAAATCAAATGAATTAAGCAAAATGGGGACAAAGATTTGTTTCAGCTTCACTGAACAGTGAGGGAAAGGCAAAGCAGCCATCGCAGAAATGTCACAGGCTATCACACACACACACACACACACACACACACCCAGCTCTCTCTGTGTGTGTCTGGCTGCTAACATTATCATGGTGCTAACTGCTCTTGTTAACTCCTCTACTCAGAACAAGCTTTCAGGGAGCGTGGGAGCCTCCTCTGGAGAATTCCACAGTAAAGTGTGTGCGCTGCCGCGTATGCATGCGTGTGTGTGTGCATGCGTGTCTGTGCTCAGCCTCTCTTTAAATTACAACCCATTATTTCAATCACTACACAAACACATGCTGAACATTCAGTAGAATCTGTCTTCTACAGTAAAAATAAGCACGGCGGCTAATTCTAAAGTGCTGTCAAGAGTCAAAGTGACATTTGTGGAAGGTTTTTCTTCCTGCCACCTTGTGACTGCTAAGAACTGCCTGCCTGTCACTCAGGTACGGTCTATTTGCGTGTAAATGCGAGCTATCTTTTGAAATTGTTCTCTGAGGGAATGGAAGGGCATATCAAAATAGTTGAGCGGAATGTGCCTTTTAGATAAGGCGCCCAGGGCGTTTTGCCTCCGAGGAGCCGACCGCAACATTTACATCCGTATGACACCTCAGGCGGGAATTTAAACAAATGTTTCCCCCTGTGTCGCGCTATCACTCGCTTTATTGCCATCGCTCCCCCCCCTTCCTCTCTCGCTGCCTCGTCTCAGCTTTCAAAACGATTTCTCCCTCTCTCTCTGTCTCTATCTCTCTGTCACACACTCTTGAACTTATTTTAACATCGTCTGTCCTCCTGCTCTTTCCTTTTCTCTGTCTTCCTGCCTCTCTCCCCCCCACCCGGTGTTGTCTTACTTACTGTTCCCTCTTTACACAATCAGCTGTTTGTAAGAATGTCGCTCCATCCCTCCCTCCCTCCCTCCTCTCGCTCCTTCCCTCCCTTCTTCTCTGTGCAGACTCTTAAGGATATTGCCTAATATCTATTTATAGGCTGTCCTTTTGAACAGTGGGAAGAGTGGGGCAGCAACAGAGAGGGAAGACTGAGATGGAGGGATAAAGATTAGCAGAGGGATGACCTGAAGAAGGAAGTCATTGATATTCCTTTTCCACTTGGTGTTGCTCTGTTAGGTCTGGAAGTTCTTAAATTTAGAGCAAGTGTTAAGAACTTCTAAGTGTAGCCGCAAACAAAAGTCAATTAGTCAATTAGCTTACAGAGAGAAAATTAATCGCTAAATAAATCTTTCAAGAAAAAATGTGAAACATTTGCTGGTTCTAACTTCTTAAAAGTAACGATTTGGAGCTTTTCATTGTCATTTATGATGAGTCTTTGGGCTTTTGGCTGGACCACCGAAGCAATTTTGAAAACACTTTACTAATTAAACAATTTATTGATTAAGAATGAAAATAATCAATAATGAAAATAATTGTCGCTGTAGCCCTGCTTCTAAGTAGAAATGTTTTTAAATTCCTCTCCAACATTTAGATACAGAAAACAAGTGTCAAAAGAAACAAAACAAATGTCTAGACTCCATAAGCAAAACGGCAGTTTTAAAACATCTAGTGTAACTACACTGTAACATCGCTCAGTAAGTAAAAATGTCCTGCTTGTTAATACTGATGTAAAATGCTGTAAAATGCCTGCTGGACTTTCCCTGATGACTTTCTCCACCGAGGTAAACAGTGTGTAACAGGGAGAAAATCTGAACACAGCTCCTGCCTGTATATGCTCACACACTCATATATACACACAGACACACCCTTACACACACACACACACACACACACACACACACACACACAAAGGTGCAGACACACACTCAGCCTCACACACACACAAAGCATCCTCTGTGAGGTGCCCTAAATCGGCGGCCGACAGCCCAAACCGTGCTTCCTGTCCGGCTTAACCACAAAAGGCAATAACACACACATCCTAATGTCACCACTGTTAATCACATACATGCACGCTGTAGAGACAGTCATGTGTTGTGTATGTGTGTGTGTGTGTGTGTGTGTGTGTGTGTGTGCGTGTGTGTGTGTGTAGAGAGAGAGCAAAAGGGGTGGGCGCAAAAGACGTGGACCAAGTCATGTGGCCTCTGGGACTACCTCTCTCTCTCTCTATTTCCGTCTGTCTGTGTGCCTCTCTCGTCCATTCATCCACCCAAAGCTTTAGTCATCAGCAAGGCAACGCTCCACATGCCCTTCTTGTCATTTTTTCAGCTTTTTTCCCCTCTTTTAAACCTTATTCATGTATTTACACTGAGTCATCAGACAACGTGATCGTCACTGACATTTTAGCTCAGAAGACAGGATGGAGAAATGATGAAGTTTAGAGGAGGAGGGAGTGAAAAGAAGAAAGTTTGTTGCGCTTGTCTATCCATTTATCTGTTAACTTTAGGTATCATCAGCATCACCAAGTGAAGACAGCTCGTGGGAAAATCTCGACTGTTGCTATAGAAAAAAGGGAGAAGAGAAGCAGAAGGAGAGAGTTGGGGGAGGAGGAGAAGGAGGGGAGGAGTGAAAGGAGACAGACAGAGAGAGGAAAAGTGCATCCGGTGGACGGCGGCGGCCCCGCTCCCCCGGTGTTTTGCGAGGAGGGGAGACGCGGCATAATGTTTATTGAGCGAGGGACAGTGTTTTTCCATTGTTGTGCCAGGCCACTATTTGTGCTGCATTTGTTAAGCAATCCATAAAGGAGTCACAACATTTGTCTCACTGTCAGCGACTTGGCCTGCCCCTGTAAACCAGACACACAAACACACACACACACAAATGCGAGCTCATTCTCTCACATAAATGACAACACACAAATGCTCGAACACACACTCCCAGCTGGCCTCTTTCTGTCGTCCCGCACTTTGAAACTCTCCCACCTCGGCCCAAATGGTCTCCTCCTTTTCCCTCTGACCCCCCTCCCCTCCTGCCTCTCCCTCTTCCTCCCTCTCTATCTTCTCTCTCTCTCTCCCTCCCTCACTACCTGGAAAGACAGAAGTTTCATTGTCGCGCTCTGGGAGGGAGCTCCAAGCCTCTAACACTGTCTCCTATTGTCGATTGGAAGGATGGTAAACACTAGTGTGTGTGTGTGTGTGTGTGTGTGTGTGTGTGTGTGTGTGTGTGTGTGTGTGTGAGAGAGAGAGTGTATGTGTGTGTGTGTGTGTGTGTGTGTGTGAGTGAGTGAGTGAGTGAGTGAGTGAGTGAGTGAGCGTGTGTGTGAGAGTGTGAGAGAGAGAGAGAGAGAGAGAGAGCGTTAAACATAGTGGGATTAGTGTAAGACAAGCTGCCTGAATTGATGGATGGCTGAAGAAGAAGCAGAAGAAGAAGAGGTGGAGAGAGTAAGAGGATGTGAAATACACGCACACACTAAACCACACACATGTGCACGCCGCTGGAGTTTTCTTGCTCTGTTGACAGTGCAATACCTCCAGCTGACCTTTGACTTCTACCCTGTGACCTCATGTCATATGACCAGACTCTAGTTAGCCTAGAGGGACACCTCTGTCTGTCTCTGTCTGTGTTTTACACACACACACACACACACACACACACACACACACACACACACACACACACACACACACACACACACACACACACACACACACACTTTCTCTGTTTCCCAGTCACCTCTAACACTCCATCGCTCTCGCCCCTTCATTCCGGACCCCTTCATCATCTTTCTCCCTGATCAATAGGCAACAACAACAAGAACAAATGCAGTCTAATGTTCCCCTCCCTTTCTTCTATTGGCTATCACAGAGGGTCAGCTGATCGCACTGGGGTGGGAGGTCGTGGTGGAAGAGAGTTACTGTGGGTGGGAGTGTGCTGAGAGAGGGGAGGAAGTTGGGACGAGGGGGGAGGAGGTGGGCTTTAGCATTCTCCTCTGGTATTTTTCTGTCTATCGTTCTTTCTTTCCTTTTCTTTCTTTTCGCTCCCCTCTCGCTCCGTGGATGGAGACACGGTTATCAAGGCTCTCTGGGGACAGACAATATGGCCCAGACAATGGCCTCCAGTCCGAGGTGGTGGAGGGAGGGAGAGGGGGAGAGAGAGGGAGAGAGGGAGGCCGGGACAGGGCCACAGGGGAAGAGAGGGGCAGAATAGCGCATTAGTTTGCAAAGCACGGACACTCTACTCAATTACTCCACTCGCTCTCTCTCTCTCTCTCTCTCTCTCTCTCTCCTTCACAGACACACACGCATTCTCTCTTTCCTCAAACGCACACACCACTTTAATCTCACCCTTTTAAATGAAGTACAGAGACACTTACACTGGAAGCAGCACTGCTCACTTAAATTGGAAACAAGTTTTTATCATCTGCCGCAGGAATTTCTCTCTTAAAACCTGTCCGTACCTCTACAATTACAAAATAAAAGTAAATAATTATTAAAATAAATACAAATAAAACAGCCGTGTTGGATTCTGGTTTTGTTCAAGCAGCAAAAGCGTACAAAAAAAAATGCTCAAAGTTAAACCCTGCGTGCAAAATGTTACTTTTGTCAAAGTATCATCAGCACAATATTTTAAAAGTTTTCGAAGGAAAAGCATTTATTATGTAGAAAAGCCTGTTTAAGAATGTTTAATATTATTATATATATTATAATATTGGATTAATATTAGTAGTGTAGGCGGATTCTTACTGTTGTAGGCCGATTTCAGCTACTTTACATACTGATCGGTAGTTGAATCTATAATGACACACCACATATTATAAGTTCTTTTCTAGGTAAATCTTCAGTAGTAATTATAACTGTCAAATAATTGTTTGAGGAAACAAGTACAATATTTTTCTCTGACTGAAATACTCAAGTCAAGTACCTCAGAATCATCCTAAGATACAGTACTTGGCCAAATGTACTTATTTACTTTCCACAACTGACAATAAATCATATTTACTGATAATAAAAAAAAAACAGTTTGTTTCAATGAATTGAAGTAAAATCCTTCAGGCTGCGGACGCCGTCCTTGTTGCTGAGTGCGCGGCAACTGATGTCAGATTCTATCTGAGTGTGTCCTGTTTAAACCGCTCAAAGTGTTGACACATCCACTGCTGGCTGCCCCCCCCCACCACCACCTTCAAACGCACTGACATGCACACAAACACCCCAATAAACGGAGGGGACAAATGGAGGGGTGTGAAAATCCACCACTGCCTTCCTCTCCTCCCTCCTCCTCCTTCACCACCTCAACCCCCCAACATCACCCCCACCTCCCCCTCCAACTCACTCTATGGCACTCTCACTTTTCTGTGACCCTGCTCCTTCTTCTTCTACTCCTTCTCCTGTCCATCGGTGAGGAATGTGTCAGTTTGACCACATCATTCCCTTCATCTCTACATGCATCCACTGCCACACAAGCTCCTTCAAACGTCTCTTTTCTCAGTCTTCTCCCTCTGTCTTTTGGTTGCTTTGGCTTTCTCTGCGTCTCCCTGTGTGTATATTTCTGTTCTGTTTGTGCGAACAGATGAGGCCGTGTTAGCGAAGGCAGTCTGTTTCCACTATTTTCAGCTTCGGCTGGAAATTTTGATACACGGCCGAGCACTCGGAGAACCAAAAAAAATTGTTCAAATCATAAAAAGCTTGATTATAGTGTAAAATTAGAATATGATATAATATAAATCGCAGAAGACTCAAGCTTTTGTTAAAGCATGAAGTGCATTTTTAACAGCTTAACAAGCAGAGACAAAAAAACATATCACAAGACTTTTGTTGGCTTAAATAAAATGAGAATCAAACAGATTTATTTCACCCTCAAACTGATATTCGACAACAAATTAAAAAAAAAACAGTAATGATTTCTCACCTATAAAAAAGGAATATTTCTTTTCAGACAAATCCTTCTTTTAGAAACTCTGACGAAACTCTTCTTCATCGGCTGCTTTCAATCAAAAGTGAGTGAATTTTCACAACAATACAATTTAAGAGGAAGAGAGGAAGGAGAAGGAAAAGGGGGAAGAGGAAGTGTGATGAGTGGATGAAGGAGAAGAAGAAGAAGAAGAAGAAGAAGAAGAAGAAGAAGAAGAAGCATGGCTGAAGGAGGCGAGAGCGGACACTTACAGAGACGCAGGAACGGAGAGCATCGCGACCACCGAGGCTGGAGCGCACAAACACTGGCAACTCACACACACTCCGCTCCGCCGAGAGACTACCGCTCGACACACACACACTCGAAAACACACACACACATGGAAAGGAAGATACCCCTCTCTCGCTCACACACATACACACACACACACACATATATGAATACACACACACACATATGAACACACACACACTCACACACGGCCAGAGCCACAGTGATGGAGTGCATTACTGGAAAGCAAGACTTTTAAGCGCTCTCCTCCTAAGTCATTGTAATCCCTGCATTTATCTCCATACATTCTGCTTTTCTGTGTAATCCTTTAAATTTTTAATTCCTCCTAGCTGTTGTTATCTTTTTTTCTCTCTCCTCAACCACTTTGCCGGATTGAACGGTTTATTAAAAACACATTTTTTGCCACATCTAAATGTGTTCTTAATTCAAAGGGGCCCCTGAAATCCCCCACCACCTCCACCCTGCCGACCCCAGTTTATCTCGGAACAAAAGATTAGTTTCATCGGGCAAAACAGAGCGCTACTTTAATGCAATAAAAGTCAAGCAGGCAGAGGAAGAGAGAGACGTGTGTGTGTTTGCGTATATGTGTGTGTGTTAGTATTAAAAATGCCGGGTATTATAACATAATCTGTCTCTCCCAGCATTAGCATCAAACAGCCATTATTCCACAGGCAAAAGCCACTTGTGTTGACAGTGTCGGAGTGGGGCAAGGTTAGAGGGTTCGCACCTCTAAATGAAGGAGGCCCGCACAAACATCAGAGGAGCACAGTGAGATTAACATTAGCATAAGGCAAGAAAAAAAACAACAACACCACGCAGAGTGACAATAGGATTACTGAGGGTTTGCATGTATTGAATTTGGATTAAGTGAGAAATAAATCATAAATAAGTAAAATATTAAAAGATGGGGGTGAGCAGGAGGGTATGTTGTAAACACATCAAATTCTGATTGAAAAAAATCTTTATTGCTTGAATTTTGAGGTGTTTAAAAATAAATTAATTCTTTATGTATTTTTGACTTGTTGCAGCACTTCAACATGTTGGGCTGTTTCAGAGAGATACATATAAATAGCTGACAGAGTAAAGCAGAAGTAAATAAAGTTGTGGTGAGCAGTGGAGATGAGATGATGAGAGGACACACACTCACACAAACACACACACACACACACTTCTCTAAAGTGTCTCTCTTTCTCTCTTTCACACACTTACACACCCCAACACTGTTTTAAGCAGTTTGTCTATGGAGGTATTGAACTGAAACACAACTTTAGTCAGGAGGTATAGAGGAGGAGAAGTCCCTTCTGTTACTGCTGGGACAAACACGCATGAACACACTCACACAAACACACACTCACATGTAATGCCTGCTTTAGCCCAGCTTTGCACGGTATATCTCCCAAAAGGACAGGAGTCAATCATCAACTCTACTTAACAATTCTCTCTGTCACACACACAAACACACACACCCACACACACACACTTCAGCCTCAAACTCCGCCGACTCGCTGAGACAGTTCACATGCTTTACACACAGACACTGACGCACACTAACACATACACACAGACCGACTCTTCTCCTCACACACATGCCTTCCTACTTTATACTCCTATCCTCCTGGCACCTTCCCCTCCCTGTCTCTGTCCCGCTCCGTCTTTGTCATCTGTGCGTGAATGTGTGAGTGTGTGTGTGAGAAAGCGTCACGTACCTGTTACACTCCTGAGGTAGCTCAGGCTCAGTGAGCATGCTGGAGTAAGGGTCCGTCTCTCTCGTCAACAACAACATAAAACAGTCCCACAATGCTCAGATGAACAAGGTTAGTCTCCCCAAAACAAGACGGGATAGAAGTGATCCTTCAACCTCTCACACACACTGCTGATTCTCTCTCTCTCTCTCTCTCTCTCACTGTGTTCCTCTCTGTCTCTCTACTCACACACTTTCAGCCTAACACCCTCCCTCACTCTCTCTCTCTCTGCCTCTGTCCCTCCTCTTCTCCCTCCCTCGCTGTAAACTGTGAGATCTAGGCTCAGCTCTTAAAGGGCCAGCAGCGGCGGAGCCTTTTTCTCAGTGTGTCTGTGTGTGGGTTGGGGGGTGGGGGGCAAAGGGGAGGGGCCATTTGACCAGAGCTCCCTGAGTGCAAATGCACAGCAGTGCTGCCCCCTCCTCAAGTACATCCATCTCTCTCTCACACACACACAGACACGCACACAGACTTGGTTTTCACACACTCAGACAACAGTCACAGATAATGTAGACACACTTCAGAGTGATAAGACCACTGCAAGCCCTTGTGCACTTTATTATGCAACACTAAGGGAATTTATCATTATGAGGTGAGCTTCACATGAGGACATTTTCGTCTCTCTTTTCTATTTTCTCTGGTTTTACACTTTTAAACCACATTAAATTAGGAAAGAAATACTTCAAATTAAAATCAATTTAAAAAAAAAAAAGTTTTCTCTTAGATTCAGATAACTTTTTACATCTTTTGGATTACAGCTGCAACCAGGTAATGTAGTGAAACTGATCATTATGAGGGACCATCAGTTAAAAACGTATTCATTTAACTTATAATCATACAAGTGAGTGGAGCAGCAAATTCTCAAGTTTTAGATTCTTAAACCAGAAGATTTTAGGAATGTTTCCTCAATAAAACCTCCCTAACAGGGTAGATACATAAATTCTTAAGTTGAATTTAATACCTTTTAATACCTTTTTTAATACCTTCACAATATTTTTTAATACCAACACGACTTCGAGCTGCAACTGTAGTGGCAACCTTTCGAACTTCAGTGTTGGGGGTAACTAATTATAAGTTACTTTACTTTCTGAGTGAATAAGTGTAGTAATGCTTACAATTCAAATCAAGTACCTATTATTAGTGGATACTTTACTTTTTTGCCTCAATAAAAACACTGACCTATACACAATTATTTGTTATTTAATCCTAACCCAAGACAAAAAATTATTTCATTGTTATGTGTAGGAAGAGCACACACCACTTTTCCAGCGCTACACTCTTTCTTTCACTATCATTCTATCTCAATGAAGACAAAATGACAAATGAAAATCAGAAAAGGTTTAAAAAGTTTAAAAACAGAAATGTTTAATTAAAGGACTTCTGTAAAAAGTAAAGTGACGAGTATATAAAATAATAATTCCTTTCCAAAAGGAGTAAGGTAGCAGTAAGGAGAGAGAGAGAGAGAGAGAGAGAGAGAGAGGCATAGAGTTTGCTGTCTGACGTCTGTCATAGGTCTACTCATGGTGCTGGTAGGCCTACCACTGGCAGTGGCTTGCAGGAGAGTGGTGGAGGTTTGCAGGAGAGCGGTAGAGGTTTGGGGGAGAGCGGTGGAGGTTTGCGGAGATGTAGCCGTCGCACTAGTGCAGAACATCGAAATTGGTAGTTGCTCACTACGTCCGCGCATTCTTGTTTGGTGGCTATTAGACTCCATGTGTGACCTGACGGCATTCACTCCCATCCAGGTGATATTCATTGTTTTTTTACAGACGTGGCAATAAGCCTCTCGGCTGTTACCAACTACTTGCCTAAGCCAGTCTTTGAATCTCGAGTCCTCTAACCAGAGGTCTGAAAAATTACATTTCCCCATGACTTTGTCAATAGTAGCGAACTTTTGGAAACTTTTGGCTGCAAGCCAGCCGTGTGCTATCCAGTTGGAGCATAGACTGAGGCGCAAATAGTTTTACCGCATCGCACACTGTCTGACTTCACATCATCGATACCTCTCAGGTCCTACTCGCACATATCATTTATATAAATAAATTCACACAATTTTTAGGATAGGCCTGCACTTACCACAAATGGAAAAATAACTCATAGTTGGATAGTGGTTCGAACATTTAATACCTCGTCAGATGACGTTATTACTTTTTAATACTTTTTAATGGCCTTCATTTTTGCTAATTTCATTTACTACTTTTTAATACCTTTTACAACCCCGCGGACACCCTGCTTAAACTCAGGTATCAACATGGATGATGATTCATTAAATTTGTTTTGAGGGCTGTTTTTTTGCCACAAACTTCTTGGCTACTTTATTTCAAACTGTGATAGAAAAACCTTTTCCACGTTATTCTTCTATCAGCCATTAATGTTGTCCTGAAGTAAGTTTAGATGAACATGGTCTACTGTGTCTTATCATGGCTTAGCAGAACTACAGCTGGACATTAGACACTCCTAATTCTCTTATTGGATAACCACATTTTAAGGTTCATTTATTTGTCCTTTTCAAAAGGAAAGTTTTTCAGAGTAACAACATTACCTTATATTGTATTTATACTAGTGGCTGAATGCGACTAGTACATTTACAGTACATTAACTCAAGTACTGCACTCAAATAACATTTTTGAGGTACTGAACTTCAATCAGTCCCTTTTATGTTACTTTGTACTTCTATTTCACTACATTTACCTGACAACTTTAGTTTCTATATACTATACTATAAACTACTATTACTATATATATATATATATACATATATATATATATATATATATATATATATATATATATATATATATATATACATATATATATATATATATATATATATATATATATATATATATATATATATATATTATACACACACACACATATATAACTAAATACTAACCAGTAATCCAGTAATACATCAATCTGAAATTGTCCATTTATCATTTTGAGTGCTTTTACCTTTGGTACTTTAAAGGATAAGTTCAACCAAAAAAGAAAATTCAGTCATTATCTACTCACTGTCATGTCAATTGTCCATTTTGTGTTTGTTTGTTTTTTCAGTTGCTTTTTTTAGGTTTTAAAACAAGTCCCCATCTACTTCAGTTGTTTAGGAGAATGCTGCAAAACCATTTTGCTGTGAAGCTCCAGAAATGTTTTGTGGACTACAAATCTTCACCCGGTTTTCCACTGACATGAGGGCGAGTAGAAAATGACTACATCAAAAAGCACATTTTGATGCAAATACTGTGAAAAATTTTGAAAGCAGTACTAGTAGCAGGGTATTTCTACAATGTGCTATTGCTACGCTTACTAAAGTAAAGATCTGAGTACTTCTTTCACCAATGATCTGAACTCTAGGATGTGATCAGAGACGGCTGTGTGTAGTTTGGGTACTGTATGTATTTGCAAGAATCCTACATTACAATACTGATAGACATTTAAAACATATAATTGTTTTAAAGACTTCTTTAGCTTGTGACAAATGCTGTAATTCCATTACAACCAAGACAAGTGATTTAAGCAGTTATTGGATTACTGAAACACTCCAATTCACTGACACAATGTTCCACAGCCCGACATGACACTGTACAGTGTTGTCTGTCCGGTAACACAATTTCAACTCAGCCTGGAAACTACCTAAAATTTCCAACGTGATAATCTACCTTTTACTGTTCTTGGTCTGGACAAAGAAAAGAGAAGCTAAAAGTAATACTTTTTACTACATATTTGGAATGCCTTGAAGTCACCCGTGCTTAATTGGTTAACTTGTGTTGTTCCAGCCTCTTTTACTATCCCTTTGGTTCCACCATGTGAAGAAAGTGAAGCTGTTTTGTGCTCCACTTGACACACATCATGCTTTTCATATGATTGGCTTCGCTACAAGAATAAAGTAACAGAACAGTGGACGTAAAACAAGCCTTGAAACAAGATTAATATAAGGTGCTGCTACACTGTCCAACAAGGTTAAGATCACATTTCTAATGAATTAAAACTATACCAATAATGTATTTCTACATGTAATTACCATTAAAAAATCACTGTGAACAAATGTTAATCTTATTAACATGAATTCAGGTTTCAAGAAAAAAAAAAATCCAAGATGCAGTGATATCAGCCTATACTGATCTCATCTCTACTTTACCTATTTATACCCTCCTCCCCCGATTTTTTCAATTATACAGTGGGGTCCAGAAGTCTGAGACTACATTGAAAATCTCCAACATTGTTATGTAAACTTAGAAACAATCAGAAAGTTTGAGGTTTCAGGGAGTAAATGACCAAATGATTCTGAGGGGACAGTGCATAGAACTCTAAACACTGGATTTGAAAAAACTTGTATGCAAGCATAACCAGGCAGACCCAAAGTGACAATCAGTGTTCAATCAGCAAAAGTCTTGTCAAAAGACAAGTAGCAGTTCCTAAACCACTTCTCAGGAGGGGAAACAAGGCCAACCACTTGAGGTGAGCTAAGAAAGACCAACATTTCACAGTGGATGATTGAAAAAGTCCTATTTACTGATGAAGCCAAGTAAGAGATCGATGGCAGTAACAGAACGGTGTATGTAAGGAGAGAAGAGAATAATATACCACAGTGTTTCATACCCACAGTGAAACACGGTGGTGGGAATATTCAAGTCCAGGGCTGTTGTGCGTCCTCTGGAGTTTGACACCTGCACAGAATTGACTGGAGAAGTTTGACAAGGAGAAGTACCACTCCACTCCACTCTCTGTGGAAAAGGATTCACACTGCAGCAGGATAAAGAGCCGAAACACACCTCAAAGCTTTGACAGAACTACATGACCGAAGAAGACCAAGGAGTCATGAATGTCATGGACTTAAGTTACCTGACCTCAACCACACTGAACATTTATGGGGACACTTGAAGACTGAGAAAGCCAAGCATTGAGTGACATCACAAGAAGCTTTGTGGAAGACTATAAAGTCATGCTGGAATAACATAAGTCAGCAGGGTTCACACAAACTTTTGGAGTCCATGTCAGATTGAGTGCATGCTGTCATTAAAGCAAAAGGAGGACAATCCAAATACAACATAATCTGAAATTTACGGACATTTGATTCAAATATTCAACTTTTCACCAAAACTGTTAAGCTGATATTATTATTTCTAATGAAAACAATTGTTTTACATTCAAAACAAATACAAAGTAGAAGTATCTTGACAAGTGGTCTCAGACTTTTGGACCACTGAAGTTGCTATAAGATTTGTAGCCATAAGTTCAAATAAAATGAGTGTTAATAGGATGTTTCTATGCCTTTTGATATTAATGCGGAACAATGGACAAGGATAAACGTTGCAGGCCGCAGGATGAAAAATGAGAGGGAATAAAAGCTTAAACAGATTTCTATTTCTTTTCATTTTTTCCTTTGTTTTGATGCAGTGTGAAGCAGACATTTGATTCTGCGACATGGAACAGTTTTGTCACAAGAAGACAGCTGAACACTTTCAACAGAACATATGCTGAGGCTCACATGCATGAATGAACACAGGCACAAACACAAACACACACAGGCGCTCACAAAATACACATATACAAACTGAGTGAAACCTTCACCAATCACCCACACCCATTGTGTCCTCAGGTGTACATACTGTGTGTGTGTGTGTGTGTGTGTGTGTGTGTGTGTGTGTGTGTTTGTGTGTGTGAGAGCAGGGCATGCTGCTTTCAGCCCTTAGTGCTGTCAGTCACTATTAGGGGTGTGTGGTCTACGTGTCACACATACGGCCAATCCAGCTATTGTTCTGGAGAGTGCAGAGGAAAGCAGAGCTGACAGACTGCCACTTCTGTGATACTTAAACACACACACTCAGACACTGACTGAAACACACACACACACAAAGGGGGAGAGAACGAGAGCCCTGTCACTGTACCTACTGTAGACAGCACACATCTACTGTACAGTCACACACACAAAGTCACCCACACACATAGCATCCACAGTGTACAGTAATTGAAATGGAGAACACAATAACACACGCATCTACAAAATTCTAAACTTTTCACACATTGATAAAACAATCTAAAACAATCCCACAAAGTTCATTAAGCAACTGTTCTGGAGCTCTTTAGCGAATCAACTGCCATCCTCTTTGTTTTGAAAACATGTTTACAGATGAAGTTTTAATGCAAATATTGTGTACACAATATGGCTTGCTGTGTGGTTAATTGGGCTAACAGACTGGAGTGGAGGGACTGACCTGTTAGTGTTAACTGGCAGACAGCTGCTGGAGCTGGCGGGCTCTGGAGGAGACAGCTGTGGGCAGAGCCCAGAGCTTCTGGAGGAATAAATATCTTGAGTCAAGAAGAGCACAGAGTTTGTTTTTTTTAATTTTTGAGCCTAAAAACAACCTGTCTGCAGCACCAATCAGAGGTCAGAGACAAAACTGAACACAGACACATACAGCCTTGGTGCCCGTTGTTGCTTGCTATATTGTGGCTAATGTAGTGTAAGGTATTCTGGTTATTCAGGGCGAATAAACCCACGGTCAAACTCACGCATAAACACAAATGATACAGTGAACAAACTAGTACGAATAATAACTTGTTAGCCTTAGCTAGGTTGGTAGCTTTCAATCAGGTGGCCTTGTTTAACTAACTAGGCTTGCCTCGGTTCCACCTCTTTGCCCATTTTTAGCCATGAGTTAGGTAGACTCAGATCTTGCAAGATAGCAATGGCCAGTACCACCCATTTTAGGCTTCATTTTGGCTCTTCCGAAACCTATGAGTGAAGTAGGAGTGGCTCTAAGCACTGTTTTATACAGTCACTGTTTTAAACTTGATCTAATTTGTTAAATTGTTTGGTCTTAAGTTGTATTCATGAGAAATGTACTGTACATTTTTCCCAAGTTTTGAACCACAGAGTGTGCTGGAAGGTTTTTGTAAATTCATGGTTCCCACACCTTCTTAAGCATCAAATGAAAGGGCTTTTCAAGGACTTTCCAGGCACAGTTCCCTCAAATTCAAAGACCCAACACAGCAAAGTTTGAGACACAGATTAAGGTGAACTACACCAATGAGTGAGAACTAGCAAACTTTCCAGAAGCTCATAGACACCAATTAAAAAATATATCTAAAGACCTTCAAAATCTATTCTTTCTCAAAATGTAGAAAGTGAAGCACCTTCAGTGACCCACATTTATTCATGCTCATTTTCAAAGACTTTAAGACTTTTAATTTTTCCCCTCAAATTCAAACACTTTCAAGGATTTCAAGGGCCTGCAGGAACCATGTAACCCTAACCCTAATTTGGGCCGACCCAACCCCCATTTTAATTGTAGGAAAACATCTCTCTCTCTCTCTCTCTCTCTCTCTCTCTCTCTCTCTCTCTCTCTCTCTCTCTCTCTCTCTCTCTCTCTCTCTCTCTCTCTCTCACACACACACACACACACACACACACACACTTAAATACACACACACAGCCATTAAGCAGACACAGCAAACAAAGAATTAAACTCCCACCTTTACAGAATGTATATAACTAGGTACAGTGAATGCACATTTATATGTATACATAAACACTTGGGAAAAACACATCCATTTCAGCTTCCCCCTCTGCTCTCTATAATACAGCAATATAAACATGTCAATGCCAACAACAATCAGTAGCATTAGTTTTCTATTTGCCTAATCTAATTCATGGTCAAATGGAGAGAATAGACTGGGAGGGATAAATCTAATCGCATTCCCTGACTAAATTGAGCCCCGATTGGAAACGGCATCTCTCCTTGACCCCGTAGACAGCTGCAAAACCAATGATAACCTCATTTGTGCATTACAGAAACTTAATTTCTCCATTATGCGGCTGACTCGGCGGCAATCGGTCAACATAACGGAGCAGCACTGACCTGGGCACACCCCTTGCTACAGACAGCTGAGAGAATGTGGATGAGCCTTGTGTTTGTCATATTTTGAACAAATGTTATTACTGTTCACACAGTGGCTAACAGTTGCTTTCAGAATTTACTTAGCATTGGACTTAATCATGATTACTCCTGACTTGGAAATGGATTATATAGTAGATAAAGGTGATACAGAGGATAATGCAAATGCACAACAATGAATGTATAAAGTGTACATGTATGGAAAAGCTTCACATGAGCTTGTATCAATTATCCTGAGGTCAGGGTTTCTCAATAAGCAATGCTGCAAAGAAAACAGTGTCTAAAGTCATATAGAGACAGGATGAAGGGGGAGAAAAGTAAGCAAGCCGGGCACAGTAGTACTCCTCAAGTATCCAGCCTCTCAGGTGTAAGCCATCATCTGCGGAAAACATGTTGCTGAAGACTATGAATATGAACAAGGCCACCGGAGTGTACTGTGTTCGCTAAGGGAGAATAATGACAAGAAAATGAAAAGGGAGTGTTTCACCTGGGCTGAAATAAAAGGAGCTTGTTAAGTGATTCAAAGGTTCATAATCTGAGTTGTGGTGTTATAGAGATGGAAGGAGAAGGTATCACAAAGATGCTCGTATAAGGACTGGATATGCAACACTCACACACAATGAAACGTACGAACATGGACAGAGGGGGGAAAAGAAAATACCCAGAAGGAATAGCAAATATTCACGATTCTGCAGAAACAAACACACACATTCATGTTAAAAAAAAAAACCCATTCGCAAACACAGCATGTACGCACGCACACACACACACACACACACACACACACACACACACACACACACACACACACACACACACACACACACACACACACACACACACACACAAAGTCCATTACAATGAAACCGTTGATGGGAGGCCCCTGTGTCGGGACCCTAACAGCTGTAGTGCATTAGGGGCCGACCGTGAGCAGGGGCAGGGACAGACCGGCAGTAAACAATCCCAAAGCCTGAAGACACACACACATACAGTCACACAAACATCACCCACACATTTTCACAAACATTCACGCACCATATTATGCAAATGCAGAGACACACACGTTGGGCACAATGTGGCAAATCAGTAGTTATGGACCTGAGAGGGTTTTCAGTGGAAGAGCAAGATCACATCTAGAAAATGACATAGTTTGCATTTAAATCAAAGAGAATTGAGGGCGCTCAGGCTTGTTGAATATTGCTGTGTGTGATGCTTTGAATAAAAATTTTAGGGAGAGTGTAGCCCAAATTTTGGGAATTTCTTTTAAGAATTTCAATCACAGCCATTCAAAACACCAAGATAACGGTCAGAAATTGTGTTCTGAATGACTGATATTGATGATTGATAATTCAGGCCAGCATCCCAAGGAATAAGTTTAACATTGTGTGATTCTGCAGCACGAAACTGACATTCAATTTTAATGTTCAGTCCCAATTCATGCTGGAGAGATGGACAAGTGTGTACCAGAGTTTGTTTCTGATCACAGATCAACAATTTAAGTTGGCTTTTTTGATGCATGTAACAATGGTTGCTCCTTTGTGAGCACTGCTGGTGCTTATATAGCATGCAAACAAGTCCGATTATGCAGCTCAGGGCCAGTCCATGATGGCGTTCTTAAGTTTGTCTCACTGCTGCTGCTGGTGTTCTGACAACTTATGCTACTCTCTTAGGATAAGCCACCAATGTAACTGTGGACTGAGTAAAAGCTTACATCATTCACCTGACAGTTAAAACTTTGGCACCCACAGCAACTTAGTTGAGCCAGCGGTAATACATGAATGACACTGAGACACAACAATGGAAAGAAAGCCAGACGGAAAACTTGACTAGTGTGCGCAGAGATGCCCAAGTCAAATGCACAAAACCAAAATGCATTCAGAACACGCAGGAAGAAATGGATCCAAAAATAATTGTAATGTCTTACTGTTACCCTACAAACATATGTTTTTGACATTGTTGTATCAGATATCATATTCTGGGTTACGTCTTAAGACAGTCTTTCAGAAATATCAGATATGATCAACAATTTGGAATTGAGCATGAAGGCCTGTGGTCTGCATGCTCCCTTTTCTCTCCATCTGTCTCACTCGCAGCTCGTCTCAGTCTCAGGGTGAGCTCATATATCAATACCTCTGGCATCTTTTCTTCTCTCTCTCCTCTTTCCTGGGAGTGGAGAGGCCAGCATGGAGAGGCGCAAGCCCCTGTGAAGTGGCTTTATCGTGGGGAGACACGTGCAGGCAGAGGACCCCGTCTGAAGGCTGAGTGGCAGGCGGCAGAAGCCATTAAGATAGAGCCACTATCTCTTGCTGCCAGGGCCCTCTTAATACAGGCAGGGGCTCAGGCCACTCGCATCCACATACGCTCACACACACACCTTCTATCCTGTGGTACTTGAGCTGACATGCGGTGACATGGATGTAGACATGTGCGTGTTCATTTACACTTACAAGCTACTCTTTCTCTCAGTCTCTGTGGGTCTATCTGGAGTCTGTTCCACCTCCAAAACCCATCAATCCCTGCCCAGGCAGGAAGACTGCACAGATAAATGGGCAGGTGGACAGGTAGACACCAAAAGACAGACAAACAAATTGCTCTCTCTGCCACTTTTACCATCAAAGTGTGGTTGTGTCAGAAATGTGAAGGAAAGTGCAGTGAAAGGATTTTAGACACTATTTCAGGTTCACTATTTCAATATTTTTCATGATTTCTTGCATAGACAACAAATACCAACAAACAAAACAATGGGTGCATCTATGCTGGAAGGTTTGAATATACTTTCAGTGTAACCTCAGGTTTCCCTTTTCACATGTTAATCCTTAACCTGCAAACGTGTAAAGCATTATTAAATATAGTAATTGCTTGTCTACATGTCATTGGCTGTGCGTGGTAGCAGTGTAAATACACTGGAGATTAGGCATGCTTGTTCATCTAAAATAAATATTAATTTGCTCCTGGTTGATCCAAGCTGTGTGTATGTTGTAGCCGTACTGGACGGCTTGTCTTCTTCTAATTAATTGAGACAAGATTAAATGTTCTAAGCACCGCATCCACAGTACAACTTTTGTTTTAAAGTAATCTTTCTGTGATGTAAGTGATATACATGTAAGAGTCAGTTTACCCAAATGGCAAGAAACAGTAGTATCTGATTAGATGGTTTTAAATCTTTGGTCTCATATATTGAGATACCTGCTACATAAAGATATAGCTTGAGAGAAATATGTTTATTTGATGAGAAGATACCAAACCTATATCTTGTTGTTGGTATGGAGCTGGTGCCAGGAGTGGCATAACATAAAGACTGGAAGCAGGGGGAAAACAGTTAGCCTCTGACTTTCTAGAGTCTTTCTGCTGAATTTCAAGAATAATATCTGAGTTATATCTAAACTTACATTTTTCACTGTTGCAAGGACGTTGGAGGCAAAAAAAACTCAAAGATGTTTAAACCTGGACAAATCAAACTATCCTAACTATAAATCTATGTGCATAGCCTGCTGATTTTACAGAGAAATCCTGTTTTTGGTGATTTGGGTGCACTGAGCCTTTAATTACAAAGCGATGAATTGTATATCTTGACTTATGCAACTATACAAAGAGCACGTTACAATTTAGCAAACTTTAGTATCCTGCAAGTATTTAAACAACACCATACAAGAAAGAATTAGTGATGGGTCATACTTCTCTCATATCTTTCTTGGTCGGGCATTTTGCTCCATCTCGGCTGACTGACAGCACTTAAGTCCATCCCTTCATTTGCCTGACTCAGACACAGTCTTGATCAGATTTTTTTTTCTGCTGCTGCTCAAGGTTACTGGACATGGACTGCAGTGTGTGTGAAATCGACAGAGCACTACCTACCATGCCTCCACAGAAAGTGCACTACTCTTACGGCAAAAGTTGCACTGTAAACAGAGCTGTTTTCTTCACAGACAATGGCTGCATGGAAAATTAATTAACGATCTGCGCTCTTTGTGCTAATCTTAACTCATTCTAATTAGCTGGATTTTTTTCTTCCTCTCCTTGAAAACATCAAGTCAGTTAATTATGGCTGAGGGAAAATAGACTGTTTCTGGTGTCACTTATTTATTAGTAATCTTTGGTGCTGTGAGAGAGCGAGCGGCTGGAGAGGACAATGCAAGAAGCGAATGAAAGGGAGTCTGTGTCACAGCAGGGTTAATGAAAGACTAGCCTGGGAAGATAAATAAAAAGTGAATGATTTACAAAAAATGACCGGTCCAGACATCTTGGAAACACACACACATATACACACACATGCAAACACAGACAATTACACAAAACTGTGTTTAGACATGAGCGCGCACTTGCATACACACACTGCAATTGTCTTGCTACCTGACTGCAACACAGACGACAGAGACTTTTCCTTGAACTCTTCCTCTCTCTTCAATTAACAGCAAACTAAAGGCTTTGACTGACTAAAATCAATCTGCAGGGAGAAAAGAATGGGAATGAATCAGACATCTGGGAGGGAAAAAATCTGTTGGCTCCAAGCAGTGACTGAGCATCAAGGCTTTTAGTGCTTGGATGAAAGACACAGACATGGACTTCTTCCACCAAGCACCCACCTGTGCAGATATGTGAGACAGATAGATACATAACAGCGAAGTAGATGATCAGTGTGTTAAAATGCAGATTAATAATTGTATCCAGAGGTAACAGAGTACACTTATAATAAATGTCACTCTCTTGTACGTGACTAAAAAGTTAAACATCACACTACTACTATATGCTCATATATAGCACTTTTCAACCAGACAACAGGACAAAGTGCTTTACAATGCTTCAAATTTACCCACACACAGTCATTCACACATCATATACTACAGAAACTTTGATTGATAAAAGACTTTGCTGTTCACCCCTTCAATTAGTTAGATTTCTAATCACAGAGACCTGAAAATAGCAGCCAATTGTAGAGTCCCCTAGAGAGTCTTAGAGGAGGTCTTGCCAATCATGCAGCTTGGACTGCAATGATAACAGAGAGAAGAAACACGGAACACGTTTAAAACTTTTAACTTAAGTTAAGATGATCATTTGATGACCAGAAGCCTGTCTTCATACAATATAGTACTATATTGTCTGTCCAATTCATCACAAGTTGGGTCTCTTTTTGTAGTTTTGTCCATCATTGCTATTGGAAATAACAGTGAATTCACCAATAATATTTGCTAAAAAGAAACTTTGCTAAAAGGAGTCTTACAGGGTAGGAATGATGAGCAGGTCAGAAGATCATACAGGTTTTAAACTCCACGAGAAGTTAGTTGGGAGAAAAAATTAAGGCAAAAGGCTAAATCATAAAAAAGAAAAGAAAAAAAACATCCAAGTTTACAGACCAACTTTGGTTCACATTTACATTTTACTTCTCCCTTGATATACAGTAATTTAGATTATCTGCCTAAACTCTTGGCTTATTTAAAACCATCTGACAGCTTGTTACTTGGCCCATATTTGCATGGTTCCCCAGGAGCTATCTCCACAAAATCCATCACCCCTGCCACCCACTCTACCCTCACAAACTGCTTGTCAGAACTACAATCATGGCTGCAAAAAAACTTTCTGAAACTAAACAGTGACAAATCTGAAATCATACTCATTGGCCCAAAACATCTCACCACATCGACCCAGAACTTCACCCTCAGCTTTGACAACATCAACCTGTCTCCCTCTCCCTCCATCCATAACCTTGGCATCATCATGGACAGTACTCTTTCATTCGAACAGCACATCAGCCGCCTCACCCAAACTGCTTTCTTCCATCTAAAAAACATTGCCCGCCTCCACCCACTACTCTCCTTCTCTGCAGCTGAGACTCTCATCCACGCATTTATCACTTCAAGACTGGACTACTGCAACAGCATCCTCTATGGCTCATCTTCCAAAGTCCTCAATAAACTTCAATACATCCAAAACTCTGCTGCCCGCCTCCTCACCCACACCCGCTCCCGTGAACATATCACCCCCGTACTCCAAAACCTTCACTGGCTCCCTGTCCCACACCGAATCAACTTCAAGCTCCTCCTACTCACCCATAAAGCCCTCCACAACCAGGCCCCTCCCTACCTCACGGACATGCTCCACCACCACACTCCTTCTCGAAACCTCAGATCCTCAGACGCTAACCTTCTCTCACCCCCCCTCAGGACCAAGCACCGTACCTGGGGGGATAGAGCCTTCTCCATTGCTGCCCCCTCCCTCTGGAACTCCCTCCCCAAACACATCCGTGACTGCCCAGACTCATCCACCTTCAAGTCATTACTCAAAACCCACCTCTTCAAACTCGCTTTTCATCTGCACCTGTAGCTGTTTGCTGTACTCAACCTGTTCTCCCAAAAAACCTACACAGATCCATATCCTCATACACTGTTCTTTTTACTACATATTTCTCCTCTATCGCACCATGCACCTGTGTTTATGCACCATGCACTTGATTTTATGTATTATTGTATGTATTCTATTCTTGTAAAGTGTCTTTGAGAGTTTTTAAAAGCGCTGTACAAATAAAATGTATTATTATATTGGGCCCAATCAATTTTTCTATTCATAATTTACTTTGGTCAGTACAATGTTATCACAAACAATAGAAATGATGATCAGAACTAAAAAATCAAGACCCAAACTGGTATAAGCCAGAATTGTCCTGAAATAAACTCAACTATCTATATCTATCTTCTTTTATGTTTCAAAAGTCAAGAATGAGCTCTGACCCTAAACTCTTGAGCCAGCATGTTCAAAATAACCCTCAAAGTGCTTGGAACATTTGACAATTTGAACATCTATGATTCAGTTACAACTTAATCTGCTGACAAAGACCATGTGATAGGATTGAAAGCTCCAAGACGGCTTGTGCCTGCCACTGAAAACCATGCAAAATCTTTAATTTAACTATTACTGTACATTAATCTAGATATTTATAGTAATCAAGTGCGTGTCTAAGTGGAAGGTGAAGTCAGGGTTAGGGATGCAACTTCTGAAAGTGCACAGGTTTTGTCCTGACAGAAGTAAGTGGACAAACTAAAAGAATCACGAAGATATGGAAGAGCAAAAATTTTAAAAGATGAAAATACAGATTATCACTTTAAGACTCCCTGAGCTTTGTTCTTATCCCCAGGAGCTGATGTTCTCTCTCCATATCTTCATCTCCCTCCTCCTCCATCACAATCTCTTCCTCAGTTGCTATCTCTCATTCTTCCCCTTCTTCCTCCGTCCCCATAACCCCCCCCCCCCCCCCCAAACCCTCTACCTCAAAGCTGTCAGGATGTTGCCTCCTTCGGTCTGAGGCTGAATGGGGGGATTTGGCACCGCTCCCCTCTCCATGTTACTGCAGCCATTTTTTTTTTTTTTAAAGAGCACACATGTTTATGCACCAAATCTCTGCACTTTGTGTTTCTCCACGTCAAGGCACAAGCTCAACCCTGGATTGATGCGCACTGGCAGCCCCCTGTGTACTTGCTCTGAGGGAGAAGGGGGACGACAGAGAGAACAGAAGAAAAGAGAGCGAGAGAGGGAGCATGAGGAGTGAAGAGGAAATGATTTTCTGATTTTCTACACAGGCTTTGTGGTCCTGGAAGGCTGTTTATATGTGTTTTTTAAGTCCATTGGGGAGAACAAGAGAGGAGGAGATTGTGCTATCCACTGCCTGAGGGCTATGCTGAGCCTATATATTTAAGCCCCCTCTGTTCCTTGCTTAACAATAACGCCTACTAGTTTTAATTTAATTCTGTCATTTTTTTACTAAATAATCCACTTTCATTTTCTATGTCACAGCTGGCGAAATAAATCTAATCTTATCGCATAGCAGACTGGGTGTGAGGTTTGACGCTTAGAGTTTTTCTTTCCTTTTTTCCCCCTTCTTTTTCATCTTCAAGGCCATGTGTGATGAAGAACAATAGAGACAGAAGTATGTCACTGTGTGTTGTAGTTTACAGGAGGGCAGGTAGGGCGTGCACAGAAGAATTAACAATATGCCTGCTTTCTGTGTTTCTGTATTATTGTGCGTATGCAACCGTTTGTGATATGTGTGCTTGTTCGATGGTTGGAGGTAAATTGAGATAAGACATAAAAAGCTGACCAAGATGCCAAAGTAAGGCAGTGACACGGTGAATAAAGAGTAAGAATGATGAGTTAAACTAGTTTAGGTTTCAGAGAGAAAAGAAAGGAAAGAAAAATAAAACAGAAGAAAAAGAACAGTGCTGCTTGAGGTTTAAGGCTAGTAGCCAGCTGGCCCGTGGCCACTCCACATGTGGCCATCTTCCTAAACATCTTACTACCCAGCAGCCTCCTTTAAGCAGCATGCAGCCTACACCCACATACCGTCATTATCAGACCACAACTCACCACCTTTTCGTAGAAGCTATTTACATCAAATTACAACATTAGTTCAATGTGTAGCCAGCGCGGATGTCTGAGTTTGTGTGCTCTTTGTTTGACCCAAGACCACAAAACATCACCACAGGCATGGGGCACATTAAGTAACTGGTTTTAGACATGTCCTTTTAATGCATGTGATTTGTTTTTGGGTGCAAATTGATTTCATAATTAGCTGTATTTTTAAACTTGAGGCTAGACAGAACAGAGGAGTCTTTTCACACCTTGGTATGTGTCACTTTCACACCTGTGGTTTGGTTCATTTGGTCCGGACAGACAATAAAAATGATACATTGTTGTATTTTAGTTCTGGTTCCTGTTCACACTAGCTAGTTCTCCATCAAAATGTACTGCAAATATGAACAGAATTTCCATCTATCCACTACTGTAATGTGAATATTAACAAGGTAGGAAACATGATGCAAATATGGCATTTATGTTTGTTTTATATATATATAATATATATATATATATATATATATATATATATATATATATATATATATATATATTTATATATATATATATATATATATATATATATATTAATGAGGAATGTTACAGTCTCCACACATATCAGATCGTTTTACATGGCTCCATTTTTTAGTCTATTAAAGAAGTACTTCACTGCTGAAAAGATGTTCCTTTGATAAAACTTGACTGTCTATTCAGAGAAAACAGAGGAGAAAAAAAGGGCTGTGGTATTCCCTTTTTGTTCAAAAGTTAGAAAACCTACAACAACCAGAATTCATTGTACCACACTGGATGAATAAACATTTCCACTGAGGGTGAAGCCCATGATGTTGGGTGGTGCTTGGTTTTGGCGTGTCGACTGTTTTGAACAATCAATATTATATTACAGCTTAACAGTACACTAAAATATGTTTCTGTAAATTTGAGGGGGAGAGACAGACAATGATACGATTGTGGTTCATATTTTATCAGTACTGCCTTGTTTTACAGTTTTTTTAAGTTTTACAGTTTGAGTTTTTTCCGTCTCCGTTTTCACAATACAGGAAGAATATGGTGACCACTTCCGGTTCAAGAACTTTCGCTATTGCAGGTAAATGCTAGGTATGCTAAAACTTGTTTCTGAAAACATTTTAAGCGACGAATAGGCAGTGCAGTAACAGAATCTTGGTTTATAGTTCATCAGCCCTGCCTAGTTTAGACAGTTTATTCAGAGTTTGTTTTCATGGCCCTTAATTGATCAAAGAGAGAGAGGTGACTCTCTCTCCCCTCCTGAGATCCACAGATTTCTGTGTCTGGTTGAGTGCATACAAAAATGCAGAATTACAATCTGTAGGCAAATGCAGAAAAGTTTATCATTGTTTGGTAATATCACTGTAGTGATATAAAGCTGGCAAAAATGGCAAAGTTCCTGTTTAAGTGGAGCATAGGCATATGTCAATGTTGAAGTCTCATGCTTCATGAATCGTGATTTATTCGCCAAGTCTGTTTCTGTTGCACTTTGTTCCATTTGGCTTTTATCGATACACCAACCTTTTTGTGATGTTAAGAGTTTTTAGTTTTAAGTTTTTGTTTTCATTCAGGTTGTTTATGTGTAAACTGAAAATGCGCATGAAACAGATAGATGGAAACACAATTACTGGCACTTAACATAAGGTCTTGTGAATCATCAATTGGAAGGTATTGGCTATGTTCATCATGCATCACCATCATGATTAACATCATCGTATTGTGATGAAATTGTATTCTGTGACTAACAGAAAGTCATGTTGCCCTGTATTGCACCTCGTGTGTATTAATGTCATCTCAAGTCACATGAAGATCAAGAAATAACTGATCATGATTAGTGAGATCTGCAACACAAATTCATTTTACAAATAATGATAAGGCAGGCAGAAGAAAGACAGGGAGGATATTTATTGTCTGGTGTCTACATTTCAACTGCCAAAATACTTGGAGCAGGACTGAAGCACAACAGATCCCTGTTAAACTCCTTCTCACTCTCTGATTGATGAGAGAAAATCCTTCTACTCACAGAGTACAGATCCTTTTTAAGGGTAGCTTAAATAACAGTTCACAGCCAGAAGATGGATTTAATCATAGTTTAGCTTTTGAATTCAGGTTAAAATCACATATCTACCATCATAAAATCTATGGATTGGTTTTGCTTTCACACCAAACAAACCTCACCAAGTTCCTTCCTTTTCAGATTGTCTCAATCCGGCAGTTTGGTCTGTACGAGTTTGAATAACAGCAGCCCAAGAAGAACTAAATTAATGGGCGAACAATATAAAAGTATTGTGTAATACTAAAATAAAAACAGACTGCAATGATTTGCAAATCCTTTCGACCTACATTTACTTGAATATAATACACAAACAAACGTGTTTCTATTGGTACATATGTTATCTTGTTTCTATCCCTAGTACTTCACTCCATGACCCATCTTTGCCCACAGGAATACTATCAGGGCACTGTGGCTTGGACCCTTGACCCTTACTATTGGCTTCTTATAATATTGCTGCTTGTGGAGTTGTTGACATATATCCTGCTGCTGCTCTCTTAGACTCCCTCTGGACTGCAGCTTCAAGCTTAAGTAATGAAAAAATACATAATAATTTAAAAGAAATACCACTCTGCTAGCCACAATATGCTCCTGCATTAGTTGGAATAAAGCAGAGTCATCTCAAACTGTACATTATAGGACATTGCTTTTATGTTGTCGGACAGTGGCGTATCAATTCCTCAGTTTTATCTCAACATACAGTATTACAGTGTGCTGTTTTTGTGTGTGTGTCTGTTGTGGCAACCCCCGTTACCACCACTACGACCCCCCCAAAGTCCTCCCTTTCTCACTGTGGGAACACACTGGCACACAGATGGTTAAGCCCACCCTTGTGATGAGTGGGAAGGGTGGGAGGTGAGTAGGGGGGTTGCTGCAGATGGCACAGAGGGCATCGCCAATCAGCCTACACACACACACACACACACACACACACACACACACACACACACACACACACACACACACACACACACACACACACACACACGTCTACACAGAGAAATAAAGAGGTAGAGAGAATGAGGCACACACATAGGGGGAAAAGAGATAGCAGAAGATGGATGTATGTATGGATGGAAGGTATAGGTGGGTGTGTGAGTCCTGTACCCTCAGGCGTGTTGTGTGCTGTGTACGTGCAATGGCTGGCGCTGATGTAGCGTGGCACACAAAGCCCTGGCACCTCTGCCCACGCCATGCCACACTGAGAGGCACATCGAGGCCTGCCAGAGGGGCCTGGCAGCACAGTGTGTGTGTCTCTGACTTGGTCTACATCTTAGAACATGTCTTTGAGGTGTACTCATATACATAAATGCCATTTGACTCTGAATTATGTTGTATGGTATGTGTGTGTTTATGTTCATGTGTCTTGGTGATGGCCACCTTTTCTCCCTGTGACGAAGTACAATATATATAAAGCTGGCTGCTTTTGAAAGTGTGTGTCTAAGTATATACTGTGGCCAAACCAAACACCACACACTCCCACACACACCAGCACACACACCGGTACCCCCTCTCATTAGGAAGACCCTATCCTGTGTCTCTAATGGCTTAGCCTTTGATATGCAATGACGACTAATTCCCTCCTGTGTTCCACTCTCAGCAGACAGCGCAGTCATTAGACCACGGACAGGGACAAACACACACACACACACACACACACACACACACACACACACACACACACACACACACACACACACACACACACACAGTTGTGTTTGAACAGGAATCTAATCATTTAACCCGTCCAGCGGTTCTGATTCTCATCTGTCTTCACCTTACGTTATGAATTGTCTACCGGGGGACTCACTTCCCTCACTTGTGATGTAAATAGAACAGTATTTACATAAAAACATTTGAATTTATCATTAAAAATCGCTCTTCTTGATGTGGAATGCTCTTTAAGGCAATAAGGTGAAGCCTAATTTGCTGGATGCACTGTTTGTCTCGTATGCATAAGTTATTCTGACATCAATCTCACACTGTAATGAGGCAGAGAAAATCCAAACATTCAAATGCACCTACTTTTTAAAAGTAAGGACAAGCAGAGTGTGTTCACCACAGCAATACAAGAAACTAGATTTGTTGGTGCAAAAATCACAAATACGTTCTCTGTAACATTAACAGAGAAACTAAATGACCTGGTCCTTCCAAAATGTAAATGTAAGGAAAATATATCATGGCACGACATCAATAAAAATATACTGTTGACATCGATGCAACAATTACCCAAATGAGAGATATTATGATATTGTATGAGATCATACAGGGGTTTCTGTTCATTATATCTTTAAATTATCAGTCTTGTACACCATGGTCCTGCTTTCATCACTGCATCTTCTAATGAAAAGTACATTACTCCTGTTAATCTGCACAGCATTTCAGTCTAAATTAAAGCATGTTGCACAACTCTTGTGCGAAAACCATGCTCTATCAAAATCACCAAATGTCCTCAGCTATGTTGCCGCCCTGCCACTGGTCTGCAACTTGCTGTGTGTGCTCTCTGAAAGTAAAATATTGTTAAGTCTGTATAGCATTACAAAACACATTAATATTACGCCAACTTTCTCACCTTCACAATAAAACATCCATTGCTCATTTTGAAATAACAATTTAATTTATCAGTGTCAGTTTTCCCATGATGGACAGGCCTACAGGTACGCGACAAGGCTGCCAAGTCAGTAAGCGCAGTTCAAGACTGCATTTCAATATTTGTAAGAACTACACCGCTGGATATGTTTAAAGGTGCAGTTGGTAACTTTGAGGAGAGAGAGGACTTAGCATTAAATTTGAACAAGTACAACTTTCAGATCCCTCCCCCTCCGCTGCATTCCTGCCCTGCCTCCAAAGTCCCTCCCCAGGAGGGTGGTGTGCACGCGATGTTAGACATTACTGTTGTGAATAGTCAACATTGCTGGCCAACAAACGAGCAGAAATAAATCATGTCGACTTGAAAAGTAATCTACAGCAATATGTATTCAGTAAAAACCCAGCACACACTGATTTCAGTTAGTTACTTCAATGTTTTTTTTATAACCGAAACTGTCGTGAATATTGCTAAATGGCCAGTAAACCATGTATGACAACATTGATCTGTGAGAGCACAGAAACGTTCCACATAATTTTGAGGACAAAAACAAAACCAATAAGACTGCCAGGTAACTTCATAAAGATATTTTCTGCTACTTTCTAATAAAACAACGCAAACCAGTAACGTTAGCCCTAGCATCGGAAACAAGCTAACGACTGCAACATCACAGTAACATCACATGCACTATGGAGTAGTGGCTCTGGCTCTGGCTTCCTCTTTTTACTAGTCTTTGCCGTGTATGCTATTGTTGGTAACGGAGGTATCAGTAGTTTTTTCCTCGCTGATGGTTGTTGCTGTGCCATTACTTTCTCTAAGCTCCTGAAGCCGCTCTCGGAGATATGAGCTTGACCGAGCGCTAGCATGAGCTGAGGAGGAAGGGGGAGGGGGCTGTCCGCAGTGTGTGCATGAGCAGTGATTGACAGCTGTCAGACACTCCATCAGACACCATCATGGCTCTGATTGGTTCTTTTTGTCCGGTCGCGGTGGATTATGGCAATTTGCAGTAGGAGCAGTAGGTGGGGCTAAATGAGCCTGTTTTTTTGTTTGTTTGTTTTTTGTTTTTTTTACAGATTACTAGTTTCATGTAATGCTGTCTTATCATAGTGACAGTTTAAGCAAACATGACAAAAAGTTACTTTTATAAGACTCACCAACTGCACCTTTAAAGGAGATCTTTACATTTCCTGCTGTTTGTGTCAACCAAAACAGGTATTTCAAAACATGATCTGTACCTACCTAACAAAGTGTTCTTTGTGCCCAAACCCAGTCATAACCTAGTTATGAACATAAGTACAGTGTTGTCAAATGCTTTTTGGCAGATGCTTTTCCTGTCTCATTTTTTCATACAATGTTATAATCCTCTTACAAATGGCTAAAAAAAAAGTGATTATTACATGTTAATTGCTACAAATTGTCACATAAAGCCGCTTTAAACATTTTTCAGATGTAACCATTAACTGTGAAAATAATCGACGGACTAATTAAGAAGTAGCAGAGGACATGATATTCTGACTTTTGGTCCATAAGCTCTTCCCACAATGCAATTCAATTTTGTTTCCAACACCCACGTCTTTCAAACTCAAAGGGGCACTGTGTAGTTTTGGAGAAGAAATTTAAACTCAGAATTTTAATATTTACAATATTAATGAGGCAATAATACAAGAAATATTTATTTTTTCCATAACTGAATAAACAAGCTGTTCTCAGAGGAAAATAAGGTCCCCAGAACACTGTTCGAAGCTAGAAAGGTGGCAGGGTCCGCCAAATATAAACAAAGTAAAACAGTACAGAATTGTGTTGACAGTTTGTTTATTCAGTTTATTCAGTCATTAAAACTAATTAACTTTGTTAAGACATTAAACAAAAAATAAATAAATAAATAAACAGTCAATGAAGATCTCTCTCTCTGATTAAAATGTCCTCCCAAAACTACATACAGTCGTTCACCTTTAAGTAATTCCCTCCAAAACTCCTCCAGAGCAATATAAAACATCATACAATACTTTTCACAGGCTTTTTTACTCCACATGACAAGTTAACTGATTTTGACATGTAAAACTGGTGAAGTGCCTTCACTGAATGCCTGATCTAAACACCAGACATGCACTTTGAATGATTACAGGAGAAAACCCCTTCCTCTGATTACTTCCTTATCAGTTGCCCTCCTTTACCTCCATTACTGTCCTAACATGTCATTACCTATTGATTTATTTCCTTTTCTCTCTCCTCCTCATCACTCTCCATAGTCCATCCACCATCTTTCTCCCCTTCTTCTTCATCGTCTTCCTATTTCTACATCCAGTCCCCACGTCACCTTAAATTGATAACTTGAGCTTTTTAATTTCTCCATCTTTTTCTCTTTTGTTTCACCCGTCCATAATCCAATCCTTTTCTCCACTAAGACTCCCCCCCACCCCCACCCCCCCACCCCCCCTTTTACCCGACCCCTGGTCTGTTATCACTCTATCATTGTGTCCTTAGTTCATTCTGTAGTTATTAACCTGGTGAACAGCCTCGCCCCTGCTGACCCCAGCAGGCTGATGCAGCTTACACACGCTCAAACAGCTGGCTGTGCTGGCACACTTCCCTGCTCACTTTTGCCTTCCCTAACCTTAATTTTATAAATCCTTCCTATTCAGTCTGTAGAGCCCTTTGACTATTTTTTTTATGGGATAGTAGTAGTGAAAGTATCAGTAGACCTCTGCATACAGGCAACAGGAAGAACCTAGGCTGCAGGACAACAATTCAGCATCGCGATCAGGAGTTCATGAAGTGCTACAGGGATCGGTTACATAAGTTTCATAAAAAAAAACAAAAAACAAAACAAATAAGTGTCTGAATTTGAACAATAGCACACATACTAAAGGCATGATACAAACTACCCGATCAGCAGATCATGGTACAAGTGAAGGGTTGGTGTATCTGTTGAATAGTGACCCGAGTCAGAAGAGGAGCTGCTTTTATCAGAGGACATGGAAAGGCTTTTTTTGACGCTGCCAACATGCCTGGCAATGTGGCTATTAAAGTCCGACACTAGCGACAGTTGCCACAGCTACCACTAATCACCATTGCGTCAGTAGGTGAGGGTGAGAAGCCGAGGCTCCATTCATGCGGAGCACTGCTCTGTGATGGACCAGGCAGGATGAGAGCGGTCAAACTGATTCTGGATGATAGAAGCTGGTGACAGGCTTTAATAAATGCAGGGGTGGACTCGTAGGAGAGTACGGGAGGTAGTCCTGTAGTGAAATCTGATTGGCAACCCTCAGTGCCACTCCAAATTTCCTAGACAGTTGCTGATTGCTCAGCTTGTATCCAGCAGCTGACGTCACCTCAAGAGGACAAGTGTGCTTCATGCCTGGTTGTCCTTTTTGACAGAAAATAGTGCTTGAGGTTATTTCAAGTTTAGAAAATGAACCACCTGGAAGAAACTAGCAGCTGTACATGGATCTGTTATGTGGTTGCAGTTGCATTTTTAGGCTTCAACAGGCAATGTTGCCAATCAACCTCTGGGAAAATGGTTGAGTTCTTCAGTTGCCAGAACTGCTTATCAGACGGTGGAATAGGTAGGAGAACCCCTTCCCCTCACATCTTTCCATGTTCCATGATTGGGGGGTTTTCATAACTGACAATCAGACATACACACCCACTTCACAGTGTGTGAAGGTGAGAGAGAAGCCAGGGTTTGAACTTCACTCTTTAGCTCTTTTAGTTATTCATCACCAACTACAGTACGTGTTAAACTATGACTGCTTTCCTGGAAAGTCTAGGTGAAAATATGCACCTTTATTTATTTATTGAAAGTTTTGTTTGGTTACACTCTATGATGATCTCTAGAACCTCCATCAATAATCAAGAGAGACCTTTGATTATTGCTGTATCCTGTTTTATATGTCAGTATATTTAAAGATTTGCATCAGCAACTCTATGTCTAAGTGTCCTGATTATAAATCATTAAAAAGTGATTAAATAGCCAAAACTAAGTGCATTTCAATAACTTTAAAAGTTAACCTAGAACTTTGTTGCCCTCTTGTAGTCAACAGTTTCACACAGTTGGACACCACCCTTTCTTATCAAATCTCCTTAAAATTCCCGTCAATGCGCCAATACATATCAGTACAGTAAATTAGTTGTTCTCTCAGTCTACGCTTGTCTTAGAACATCTCTTTGAGGATGACAAGGAAACAGGGAGTTTCAGTTTGTATCAATTACTACAAAGATCAAAACATTGACGATCAAAAAAGATCACTGCACACTGTTGATCATATGCACTCACATTTTGGTAAGATGTGTCATACTGCTGTAATTATATGGGTAAAAGGGACTGTTATTTAAAAGATGACAGAGTATAACAGCAGTTATTAGGGCAGGAAATAGTTAATAAACATGATTGATATATTTTTTACATTTCTTGTCAGTTCTGGCTTATGACGGTTAGAAAGCAGTCTTATCCAGTGCTGTTGGGATATCCAGAACAGACAAGCTGGGGAGCAAATACCTCTCAGTAAGCACTGACACAATGGCTGTGTAATACTATTGTCTATGACACTGGGGTCATTGGCACTCAAGCAGCATGTGTATGTGTTCACGTGCGTGTGCATCTGTATGGCCTTGGTTTAGAGCATGTGCACATGCGTGTATCTGCATGTACATGTGTGTATTCACAACACCGGGCCGCAGTTAAGTGAGTGAATGCATTAAAAGGGTTGTTGGGGAGCCCAGCTCGCTCAGTGCCCGCGATAATGAGGATGTTTTCTGTCTTCAGTTCAATCAGCACTCCCGGCTCTCTGAGATGGGAGAGCCTAGCAGATGCACGGCACGTAGCAGATGTGTGCTATTGGAGTGACATCTGAAAGTAAAACTCTAGAGCCTTTTTACGACATTGTGTGCTGCTGTTTAGATGCCCGCGATTTCCTGGCGCCAAGCGATGGTGACAACTGCAACTCGGGGAACAAGAAAAGGCGGCAAAGAAAGAGGGGAGAGAAAAGGAAAAAGGCGAGGAGAAAAAGGGAGGAAATCTTTGGCAAGGGCCTCATCTTTGAAGTGATTTGGAGAGAGATGACATGCAAAATTAGAGAGTAGCGTTTCGCCCTCTCCACTTTGACTACACATTAAACGCAACAGGGAGAAATTTTTCCCCACAAAGATAAATGGTGCACAGGGCACACCGCGGTCCCTAAACAACACAGATTACCTTGTCTGCGCGCTTTCAGAATCTGTTAGGATTTCAAACTGTTTGATTAAAGTTTTGTTGCTTTTTTCAGATGCAGGTACATATAACTTTCCAACTATTCAGGTCCAACTTTTCAAAAGAAGAAAAGTCCTTTTCTCTTCAGTCATCTCTCAGCCAAAAACAGGTCCTTGGCCAAAAACCACTTAACAGACAAAATAAATACAAAGCATTTGTTGTGTACAAAAGGCAAGCTATCTGAAAGAATAAATGGCTGGATTTTATACAGGGGATTTCTTTCATTGTATACTATCTATGAGGGAACATGTTTAATTGTACGAGTAGTGTTTCTTTGGCTCATAATCACAGGCTGTGCAGCTGCTATGTAGAGCCATATTCAGATCCTATATGTCTGTCTATTCATTTTCATACTGAATGGCACCATATCAGAGCCATACGGTTTTCTAATTCTTTACTAAAACACAACTGCTATTTATGGTATGGATTGAAGGGGGGTCAAATGAGCATGGCAACTTCAGCAGTAATTGGACTATTAAAAACAGTGCAGATTGCATGAAAACAGGATATGTGAATAATGAGAACAACATTATTAATGTGAGAGCACATGGAGGTACTGAAAAAGCATCTGGAGTCCTAGGTAGAAGCCAGTTTTACAATAAAGACGATATGTGTGAGTCACATACAAGAATCCTGTTCTGCTTTGAAGCATCATGAGGTACCGCAACTTATTTGTCGATGCAGCAGTTCAGGAGTTTGCAGAATTAACTAAAAACTCTGCTGAGCATCATTTGATCCCTGAACCAAATATCCAAAAAGAGCCTGAAAATGTTTCACTATGAAAATAAAGATCCAACCCAACAAGACTTTCTATGCATTGAGCTAATTTAAATTGTGTGTAGGTGAATGTTTAACAGATTAGTGGGCAGACTTCATGAACATAAGAGTGTTCTTCATTCACACACACACTCACACACACATATTTATTTGTGCCTTTGAGACCGATGCATTGTGCTAACATATATGGTGTGAGGCTGATCTAGAGGGAGTTTTATTGTTGTGCCCACGGGAGCAGATGTCGCTGGCACTTACTCAATACTTTCTCTCATTCTCTCTCCGTTTGCTCCCTCGCTGTGTAGCTCTCTCTCTCTCTCTCTCTCTCTCTCTATTTCGATGTCTGTTTTTCTATCAGTCTCTCCCTTTTTTCGCTTCGACCAGATGGAGGGATGCTCCGCTCCAAACCTTTCTTGCTCAGGATCACAATGCTTCGTGTCATGTGATCCAGCCTGCTATCTCCTCCCTCTCTATGTCTCTTTCTCTTTGTCTCCGTCTATCCATAAGCGCCCGCTCTCCCAGTGTCCTTTTCCCCCTGACAAAGGCAGACAAAGGCCTTTCATTTCTCCTAGCCTGCTTGTGCTCTGTGTGTTTGTACTGTACCAAACTAGGCTCCCTCTCTCATTGTATTCCCTCCTTCTCTTTGCAAAGAAGGTGTCTAGGGGCCCCGGGGCCCCTGCTCTGAGACAAGGGGCCTGCCTCAGCCTGGTGAGGGAGGTGGTGGTGGTGGCAGGGGGGTGGGAAGGGTCGGCGTGTTGAGTGAGGGAGCAAGGGGAAGAAGAAAGAGCATAAGCGACAGAGTATATTATTTCATTAAGTGCTTTGGAGCTCGGCAGGGATTGGGGAGTAAAACCTTGCAGCTCTGTGTGTGACAAGGGCACGACCTCCCGCAACCTGGGAACTCTATCCACACATCACGTCGCTTTCATCTGATACTGGGGGTGTGTGAGAGCTCTCAGTCACTGGCGCTGGCTGGCTCGCTGAGGCCGCTAAGCTTTTTAGTCAGGGCCCGCTGAACGGAGGAAAAGGTGGCGAGGATGACGAGGGGAGGGACAGAGAAGGAGGGAGGGAAGGTAAAGTGACTGGGTTGGTGGGGGCAGGGTAGGTGAGGAGGAGGAAGACGAGGAGGAGGGGGTGTTTGCCCGAGCCCCGGTAAGACAGAATTGGGCATTGTCGCCAAGCAGAGCAGAGCAGAGCTAGCCCATTCTGTTGATCTGAGCAGGATCCCGGAGAAAACAAAACTGCATTGTTCCCCGCAGATGGAAGCCAGTGTCTCCTGGGTAACAGCATTAATCTCCCCTTTTCTCCTGCTTCCTCTCTTGTCGGGGCCATAATCGGTGGGCTCCTTTCAGCAGCCGAGCCAGCCTCAAAGCCCAGGCTCCTAACTAGCCTCCTAATTAGCTGCAATTACAATGAAGACAACATGATGAGATAATAGAAATTTGCAAAATAATGACATACCACGGGAAAATATTCCTCCTCCCCAAGCACCATTTTTCCCTCCGGGAGAGGCACAATGGAGAGCCGGGGCCCTTTTCTGAAAACGGGGAGCTCAGAAAAAATGGTGGCGCATTATGTAGCATTGAACCCTATTGTCTGCCTTCTGGTTGCTTCAATCAACAGGCCATTGTCTGGCTGCTTAAATCAAAATGACTCAAATACGGGCTCCGTAATGATGCCCTCTCAGCACAGCATACTGAACAGAGAGACAGACTGAGGGAGAGAGAGAGGAGAGGAAAAACAAGAGGAAATAAGAGAGGAGAGGAGAAAACAAGAGGAAAGAGGAGAGGAGAGGAGAGGAGAGGAGAGGAGAGGAGAGGAGAGGAGAGGAGAGGAGAGGAGAGGAGAGGAGAGGAGAGGAGAGGAGAAAACAAGGGCAAAGGGGAGAGGAGAGGAGAAAATAAGCGGAGAGAGGAGAGGAGAGAAGAGGAGAGGAGAAAACAAGAGGAAAGAAGCAAATCATGCAAGCTGTAACAAAGGTAAAATAATTACAAGAAGAAGGTTAGGAAAAGGCCCTATCGTTAGATATCCTGACAGAAGCCTCGAAAATCAGGAGGAAATAACAGGGAGCGTTTGGATACCACTGATGAATCGTTGCTGCACAGGTGTTTTCATCTGGTCTTGTTAGATCACATTAAATAGTTGCAAACACAATACAAGTAAACATGACTTTATAGAAATAGCCTGGCACTCGGAAAAAGGGAGACAGACTGAGGGAGGGAGTGGGAGGGGAGGAGGATGGAGGGAGGAGATGGAGGTAGACAGCAGGTGGTAGTCATGCACAGAGCAACATTTTTAGCAACTCTGATCAGTAACAAGGGACCAAGAGCTACCTCCGCTACGCCAGGGATGGAGAGAGGAGTAGGTGGTCTGACTAAACCAAGTGAACTTGGGAACGCAGACTTTAACCGGTCAGAATTACTGTACCTGTCTGCCTCTCTGTATGTCTGTATGTCTCTCCATTAGTAATGAAAGCTTCGAGAAATTTATTCATGGACTCTGTTTCTTTCTCTCTCTCACACACACATATGAATATGTGAAGTCGTGCATGCCATCAGCAGATTGGTCCACCTGATAGTTCATCAGCTGATCAGATCAGGTGACTCTTCCAACTGTCAATCATGCTCAAACAAGCCAATGAGGGGGGCTTTATAATCTTAAGACTCACTCTTTCACCCTGCTCTTGTTTTGTTTCGGGCCTTCTCTCGTTGTATTCTCACTTCCAGCATCTCCGAGGATCCAAAGCAGACAAGGAGACAGCCAGACAGACATATTGGCAGACAGATCATGCAGACAGACAGAGGGACAAACAAACATACGGACAGACAGATAGACAGACAGGCAGACGGACAAGCAAAACCAAAGGTTATGAGTCAAGAGAAGGGACAGACAGCTTTTGTGGGGTTCTGAGGGTGTGTGAATCTGTTCGTGATAGACTGGAAAGCTTGTGCTGTGCAGCTGAACACCTGGGGCTGACACACACACACACACACACACACACACACTGTGGGGGTGCAACTTACAGTTATTAATCGTTTGATCCACGATTAACCGATTAGTTCACTGTGGTGTCACTGCAACTGCTACTTTGCTTTACACTCATTTCCTGTTCTGTGTCATACACTGTACACACCCACATGCACAAACACACACACACTCACATAACAAACATATGTAAATGAACGCTTGATGGATACCAAACTACTACTATTACTATTCACTTAGTAATCACATAAGAAATATGTTTAATAAGCAGTCAAAGGAGTCTATAGCTGCCGTAAAGCGTTTTCAAGCCCAGCACAACGATTCCATTTATTCCAATAAAAGTACCAAAACAGATACTAAAATAATTTTTTGTTGAAATAACATTACAGCTCCAAGTTATTTCAGGTGCTTATACCCCAGTTTACCTCCTCACAGATCGACATTTTTTTTGTTGCATTACAGCTGTGAGGTAATGTATTTGATAGTGCAGACTGATTTGAAAGGTCTGCCCAGGTGGTGCATAATGTGAGGCTTTAATAGCATATAGGAGCGTTTTCATTCAGTCTTTACATCTGTTTTGTGTCGTATTTATGGTGGTGCAAGTAGAGTCCTATATGCAGTGATACTATGTACATTTCAATCAGAACCTGATCAGCCATGGCTAACTAGCATTTCAATATAAATGAACTCTAATTCACAGATGAAAGGTTTTTCATCAGCAGTTGGGCTTGAATTCAATGTATGAGACACCGGCATCACAATTTTGACAGTTAAAATGTGAAGTCAGTGATGCAGTTAAAAGTGCAACCCCATTAAAAGACAGAGGTATTAATCTGGAGGGTGAAAGGGGTCACAGGCAGAGGTGCTGCAACCTTTAAAACCAGTCACTCAAACACCACGTCCTCCTCCCAAACATGGAGGAGTCCCGCCGAGTAATTAGTGTGTGTCAGATAAGTTGACAAGCTCGTTAACACGCAGCATCATCCGATAGCGATGCCTTTGTTTGTGTAGGCTTCTGAGAGGAAGTTAGCCGTCTAATTAGCATAATTACGACTGCTGATTTATATGGCTGTAATTAGCGAGCAGATATCTGCATGTCGTGGTCTGATGGAGATACGCTGCTGCCGAGGAGATTCCCTTACAATGTAGGTCTCACACGCACTGCACGTCAGAGAGGCCGCACACACACGTTCTGTTATCACACATATTTTGACAGAGGTAAAAAAAAAAATAATACATGAATATAATGAACACATGCAGCCCACATATATTCAGCACACACAAAGTATTTGCTTCTGAATAGTTTCATAATAATTCACTACTCGTGTACAGAGCTGAGTAGCAGCTCTGTTATTGCAGATTTGATGCATACAAACCGTTCACCTCTGTTAGATGCCATCAAAGGTGAATGGGCTCAGTCTAGACACTTAAGAGCAAGCTTGTGTAAACAAATCATAGATTATTAACAGCAGTGGTGTCATACAGCAAATCATTTTGATAGTTTTTTTAAAGAACGGAAACAGTAGGCTGGAGCATGTGCTTCATGTATGTGTGTGTGTGTGTGTGTGTGTGTGTGTGTGTTTGAGTCCAAAGAGGGAGCTGCAAGTTCCAACTGATAAAATTAAAGATTCTTCAAAATGAACACACACACACATACACACACACACAAACAGTCTGTGGTGAATAAACAAGTGCTTGCAGCTGATCGAGTGTGTTTGAGTGAGAGAGTGAAACGGCAACACAGAGGCCCGTCTGACAAGTTGGCCTTAATTACAGCAGACGTTCACAGTGGGACAGTGAATTAGTGCAGTTACCTCTCAAGACGACTGTACAACCCCGGGGTCAGTAGATTACTACACAGACACATACTGTACAGACACGTGCAAACACACAATGCAGGGTGCCGTCAGGCGATCTTAGGAGCTTCCCTGGTGACATGGGGTGAAATTAGGGTCAAAGTGAATCTCTGTGCCAGACCAGCTCCCACAGTCTTGTACCGAACACCATCATTTGAGACTGGGGGTGTTCTGATGGCTCAGCAAGTTAAAATACATTTTGTGTCAGAGGCTGAATAATTGCGTCTCTTCACGCTGGATCATTTATTAAATGCGCTGGTGCAAGAGTTATTTTTCTATTACAAAAAATCTAACTCATTGAAATAATGCATGGAAAGCAAATGATACATTTTGACTCAAAAATGCAAGAAATAGAAACCTTTTAGATTGTAATACAAAGCAGTTTATACTTGTAACCCTTTACCACACGTGATAATATCTATGAACTGTCAGCAGTGTTGCCAGATAAGACTGACAAAAAGTACTGTAGTCTAATCAGAGCCTAGAACCCGTCCAATCATTAAACAGAATAAAATAAAAGTCTTAATTCACATGAAAAAAACGTATTGTATTATATTCGATACTGAATTCAGTGCCATGCCAGTCTCAATCATACTTCTCAGATGAGAAAAGGGGTTGGTTTATTGGAATAACTTTTGATTGCCCTAAACATTTGCCCAAATTATCACAACCCATCCAAATAGAATTTACCAGCACAATTGTATAACTACCTGAAGAGTAAGGATGCATTGATATAGAAATGCTGGGCCAATACCAATGTTTAAAATACAAATTTGGCCAATAGCCAACATTTACTTTGTTTTTTATCTTGTTTTAGTCAACATCTATTCTCCCTTTTTTGTCAAGGACATAAAGAAATCATCTTTATAAAAGAAGAAATGAACTGTTTTAAAGTCTTTCAGCCCCTCATTACACTATGTGAATGAGCACAAAGTCAATCACACAAATTTATAAAACGACCTTTAATATAACTTCAGCATGAAAAAGATTCTTTTTTAAAAAGTACCTGCTTCAAAAGTCTTTTTAACCTCCTACACAACTACCTACTCAATGAGGAGAATGTTTCAGTACCCAACAAAAACATTATTTTGTGTAACATACATTAATGTAAACAAATGCAAACATAGAAGCAATAAAATGTAAAAAGTTGTATAAAAGACCGTGCCCCGTCCGTTCTGTGCTCCGTCTGCTCATGCCCTCTTGCTGTGGGTGATCAGCTGTTTCTCTAACATTTGTTTCATCTTCAGCTCCGGCAGCAGGCCTATCCATCAGTTGTGTGTCAATTGCTGCTTGTGCGCGTTGTTTAACAAGTAGTGGCAATGAAAATGGGATCAGACTCCATTAGAGCAAAGCGTTCGTTTACAGCCTCTAATAATGCGGTCTTTGTTGTTATAACACCATGGTCTGTGTCAGCCTCTACTTAAAGGGTGTCTCTGGGCTCTCACCGAGGAGATCACGTCAGGAAAATGTCATCTTAATATCTTGCAAACAGCAACTCACTGATCTCTCTCTGAGACAGTATAATATTCTCACATGGCTGATACTTCTTTCACTTTAATTTGAAAACAAATTACACATGTGCACGGTACATTGAACATCACATTGCCAGAATCATGGGGAAGGTAAAGGCTGTGGTCTGCAGGAAGGCGACGTTGGACAGCGTGTGTACTCACGCAAATGGATGATTCCAGCATTCTTCCTTGTGTGTTTTTGATTTCTTTTGATACTCAGCCCTTTTGCCTAGCACTTGTGATTTGTTTGCCAGGTCTCTCTGTGCATTACCTGTGTACCGACCCATTTTTGGCAAATAAACTTGATTTTTACAAAAGACCTGAATTGTCTCGGAGTCATGCAATCTGAGTCATGCAACATTGTGTCAGTACCAGCTGGCCCCACAATTGACCCAGCCGACTCTACAACTCTGGGAGCCACCATTCACTCACAAGGCGTACTCCGGACCCAACATAAAGACCAGCTGGCTTCAATCTGCCTGGGTTTCCAGGAAGTCAACGCTTGACCAGACTATCCAGACCTTTCCAAGGTTCCCCATTGCTACCGAGACCTCAAAGAAATCTTTAACAAGGCTTGTGCTACCTCTCCCTCTACCTCTCTCCCCTCACAGAGACTATGATTGTGCCATTGATCTTCTGCCTGGTTCGTCTCCCCAAAGGGTCGCCTGTATTCCCTGTTGGCTCCAGAACAAGAGGTTATGACCAAGTACATTTCCGCTTCTCCAGCAGGAGCTGGCTTCTTCTTCGTAGACAAAAAGGACAAGTCACTCCAGTCCTGCATTGACTACCGTGGTCTCAATGAGATTGACGTCAAAAACAGGTACCCTCAGTGGAAGACCACCATCAATACCTCTAGTGGACACTATCAGTACTTGGTCATGCCATTTGGTCTCACTAATGCCCCTGTTGTTTTCCAAGACCTAGTGAACGATGTCCTGAGGGAGATGCCAAATGACTTGATCTCCCCTGACCCTGAAATCCACTTTCAGCATGTTCGAAGAGTTCGTCAAAAGGTCATGAAACGGGTGCCTGTTCCATATGGCCTCAGTCTCTTTCCTGGGGTTCATGATCTCTTAGGAACATGTTCAGATGGACCCAGAGAAGGTTAGTGCTGTTTCTGATTGACCTACTCTCGCCTCCAGGCCACAAGGCCATTTATCAGAAATTTCAGCTCTGTAGCAGCCCTGTTACATGCATTAACTTCCTCTAATGTGAAATTTCAATGGACCCCCCCAAAGCTCATCCCAAGCCCCAGACTCCAGTTTGTGGCTGCGGTGGACGCCTCCAACACCGTCATTGGAGCAGTACTATCTCAGCATTCTCCTGAGGACAACAAGCTCCACCCCTGTGCTGTCTCCCGAGAACTTTCTGCTGCAGGACAGAACTATGATGTGGGGAATCAGGAGCTGCTGACCATCAAGGTGGCTGGAGGGAGCTGATCAACCTTTTCTCATTTGGACGGATCACAAGAACCTGGAGTACATTCAATCAGCTAAGAGGCTCAACGCTAGGCAGGCAAGGCATTATTTTTTTATCAGCAGCATCCCAGATGTGGCTCTCTGCTCTGCTCCGCGGAGAATATGCAACAAGTCTATTTTTGATGGAGGTGGACCTCAGTCACGCCAAGCTGAACAGAGCAGATCATGCCGGGCAGGAAGTCAGGCACCAGGGGTGATGCTCTGTCTTGTCAGTTTGACCCTGAATTCGGCTCCTCGAAACCCACCAATGTCCTTCCTTCTTCCTGCTTTTTCCAGGCTGTCACGTGGGGCATTGGAGATCAGGTTAAGCAGGCTAATAACAATGTTCCTGTACCGGAGGGGTGTCCTCCTAACACGTTGTTTGCGCCTCCTCCTGTTCGTTCTCAGGTCATCCACTGGGCTCATGCTTCCCTGTTTGCCTGCCACCCTGGAGTTTCTCCCACAATGTAAGTCACATTGCGCAAAGGTTCTGGTGGCTAGCCATGGAGAAGGAGGTGGGAGAATAAGTTGCTACCTGTCACACTTGTTCCCGGAACAAGTCATCTTTGCGCTCTTCTGTGGGCCTTCTGAACCTGGTGCCAGTTCCTTGACACCCCTGGTCAAACATCGCTATGGATTTCGTTACTGGACTTCCTCCGTCCGACAGTAACACCACAGTAGTCGCTGTGGTGGACAGATTTTCCAAAATGGTTCACTTCGCTCCCATGCCTAAGTCAACCTCAGCCAAAAAAACGGCTGTTCTGAAGAGCTTTCTCTTTCCTCATCGGAGCCACTGTCAGTCTCTCTTCCGAGAACCATTCCCAATCTAACAGGCTTGACACACAGGATGTGTGTGCAGCACTGCTGCGTGGCATTACCTCTTGCTTTTCACTTCAGCGTACATGTTAACAGGTTAGACAGTTCACACAGGATGCCTGCGACGCGCTTCTCACGTGCCTGTCAAGCGGGGCTGCTGCGTTGTGTCACCTAGAGATTTGGAGTCTCACCAATTTCTACCGTGACACACGCAGTTCTCGGCAAAAATCGACCTGAAAACGACCTGTAGACAGTCATATGGACATCATCCATGTCTGTATATGTAGAATATAGAAGAGTGTTTCTTCTTGTGCACTTTTTCTCTCACTTTCACTTTCTCTCCTTCGCTCCCTCTCGTTCCCCCTCTGGCTTTCTCGCTCTTTCAGCAGTGTAAAAGAAAATCATGTCATCATATTTTTTGATAATTATCAAAGGTAAACTCCATGTAAACAGCAGCAGCAGTGCAGCTGACACGCAGCCTATGTGAACACAAACACGCAAGTGAACAGCAGCAGCATGGTAATGCAGCCGCCACGCAGTACACAGGCATCCAGTGTGCCCAGCCTGTAAAGGACAATCTGAGAGGGTGAACCAGGAGTTGGAGAAGGGTCTTCGCTACCTCCTCTTGTCATGCCCTTCTCCTTGTTTAAGTATAATACTCTCACAATTCCTTGCCTTGCTGTGCCTCTGGTCTCACTCCCTTCCAGTGTGTGTACGGCTACCAGCCCCCTCTGGGAAACAGAGGGGGCTGGTCGAAGGTGGAGGTTAGTCGAAGGTGGAGGTTCCCTCAGCTCTGGCTCTCATCCGCCAGTGCTGCTGCATGTGGAGCCGGGCCCTTCACCGGTTTCGGCAGATCAATGGCGGATTCCAGCTCCCACCCCCTCCCTATCAGCCAGGCCAGAGGGTCTGCCTCTCCGCTCAAGACCTTCCTCTCCGAACTGAACCACGGAAGCAGGTGCCTTGTTTTGTTGGTCCCTTTCCCATCTCCAAGGTGGTCAACCCTGCAGCCGTGTCGTGCTATTGGGTTCCAATAGCACAACATAGTGCAACATTGTGTCAATCTGTGAATGTGATACTGATGTTTGGCTGATAAATTGGTTCATCCCAAATGAAGAGGTAAAATTATCCAGTAACTACTCAGAGAAAAGTCTGAAGAGAACACCAATAAAATGCCTGACACAAGTTTCCTGAACCAAATATTACCTCCTAAAAATGACTGCTTTGTGCAAACCACAATTCTAAAGGAGAACTGTGGATGCTCACATTTGAAAGGCTGAACTCATCATTATCATTGGAAAGTTTTTTGCCTTAATTGTCTGATTGTTTCAGCTGTATTAAATGTGTAGCAGAACAATATTTTTCTTTTTTCCTCACACATTTATTATCTTGTGACCTCTTAGATTTATACTGGAGAGGTTCTACTACAAAGCTACTACAAACCATAATTCCAGGCCACCATTGATATAGTAGATTTATGGGGAATTCTCGTTTATCGTATTTTCTTTCAATTCAGTTAGATGTTTTCACCCCCTTCTCTTTGCATGACTTACACACATATTGACACAAAGCAGCCATGACAGACAGCATTAGCAAACAAATTATCCTTATAGGCGCATGAGCTCATATTTCCTTGTCAACGTCAATGTTAGAGCCCTGATCACACACACAGACAATCACACAGGTAGTACTAGTGTAAAGGCCTGATTGATTTCCTTCACACAAAAACACATACATGCCCACCTGCTGTCTAATGTGGGTCAATGGAGTGGGATGTGTGCATGTGTGCTGCTATGGGTTTGCTATTGTATGTGTGTATGTAAGTTCTGGATTGACTGCATTAATTAATGCAGTGCAGATGAGTCCCCTTGGAGCTGTCTAATTAGACATTAGCATGGAGATGTAATTACCTGAGAGGGCTCAACACGTTTCACTTAACTACTCTGCCTCCTGCATGACAGGCCTACACTGAGCAGGTAGGGCTCGTGTGTGTATGTGTGTGTGCACTGTGCATGCAACCAGTTACGTGGCAACCTGGTATCATGCCAAAGCGTGTAATACACCTGCCGGTCCACCATGTCAGTTTTTGGGTTTAAGAACACATTCTCATTCCGTGGTAGGTGAGTAAAGTTGTTTCTCAAATCAGATCTCTAAGACAGACAGTCTGCACTGTTATTTGGAAGTGATCCGATCAGAATTTTGTTTCCAGACATCACCAACCTGTCTGCATGGGTTGCTGTCGTAGGCGTCAGTCACTACAAACGTTGGTAATGCAATGAAGAATCAGAACAAATGGAGATCCATCATCTCACCGTCCAAACAATTGTGCTGTCAAGTCACTGAGCAGACATTTGATGTTGTTGTGTGTTGCACTGTGCGCTCTGAGACTTAGTCGTAGAAATCTGATTAAAATCACATTTAAAAAAAGTTCAAATGTGGTTCGGATCCGATTTCCAAAAATTTAATTTCAGGTGTTCTTTTAATTGTCTAGACTTCCTAAAGTCAGTCCTGACACAATCTTGTTATGCCAAAAATGGCACAACAAAAACTACTTGGTTAGATTTGGGAAAAGATCACGTTTTGGCTTTTGGCCGCTGTGAGAGCGGAAGAGGCCCAGTGCGTCTTCAGAGCGTTTGTTGATTAGCTTTCCAACCCCTGGCAATGGGCCAGCAACTCCACAATTCAACGTTCACCCGTTCCACAGAATTGGATAACTATCCAACTCCATCCTCTCTACTCTGCGGACCCACCATCAAACTGGTTTCCAGTCTGTCCGATCCCTGGAGCTGACAGCAGTGCACTGGCATGCCTATCGGAGCAAACTCCGGAGTTGTCGGAGCATGTAGCATGTATATTAGATGCGAAAGGCATCACTTGGGTTTGGTTATGTTCTGAGTCTCAAACTTCTGTTTGCATCCTGGTATCCCAAAGAGGAGTTTTCTGCAGAGACAAGGATTCATTCATTGGTCAAATGTCAGTTTTGTGCTGAGCACTGACTGCCTTCTTTTCAGAGGTCTGAGATCATTTTCTGGTTGAGTAGGCTATCTAGTGATCATTATAGATTTCCCTTTTCTTTTTTAGGAGCCTGCTCACACTGATATAGGTAAATCACAACAACACTAATTTTGGATGAAAATGAAAATATCAAACAATAATAGGCTAATTAGGCGTACATATTTTATATTATTATTTGAAACTCCAGTCCCCACAATGTCTGATTAGAAAAATTCTGGCCTTTGGACAAATGTTACCTCAGAGTTTTACTAGGCTGACCAAATGTGTGGATTTTATTGCATGAGCAGGTGTTTTAATGTCCATATGCGCTTTCACACTCGCACACTAGAGTAGTAGAGTGTGAGGACCCTCATTGATTTGCTCCTAAAAAAACATGTTTGCTCTTACTGCTCCACTCCATCTCTTTCGCTACTCATTTCAGTCGCTCTTGTTTTTCTCTCCCCACCCTGATATACTGTAGCTTTTTTTTCCTCCATTGCTTTCCATCTCTTTCTAGTTTGAGTCCTAAGTGCATTAGGCCTCTGAACGGAGCGACATGGGTTCGATTCTTGATCAATAACCACCACTCTACAAACGAACAAAAAAAGAAGCCTCTCTGCTCTTCAGTCTCCAAAAGCCTCCCTTCCTCTTAGAGAGTGAGCCCAGATCTGAGAGATTGTTTGCCAGCGTTGTCATGACAACCGTCTCTGCCAACCTTGACACTGGAGTTGCATTGTCTGGGATCCTGACATTAGATAAATAAATTACACAACCTTTGTCGCATACACACACACACACACACACACACACACACACACACACACACACACACACACACACACACACATATACACTCATTCATACACCCACAAAAAACAAATTATATATTGCACTCCCTTTAATACAGAAAATCCAAAAATAACTGTATAAGCAATGCACACCATGCCATCTGTAGGCACAAACACAATCTCAATCATCCACTCACACAGACACGCACATACATTGAGCTCATACCCCACAATTTGCCATCCTCTTTGATAAAAACAGCCTGTTAGGCAGAGCACAGAGGAGACTGTCAATACAATCCGTAAGACAACAGATTGTGAGAACCCCATGAACTCCGATACAGCCTGCAATACACCTCTCAGAGCACCAGGAAGAAATCTATGGGCCGCTGCAAGCATTGTCTTCTTATATATAGATGGTTCTGTCCTGTTTCCAATAAGGATCAATGGCATTAGCATGTCTGACAGAGAGAGACAGAGAGGAAGCAAGACAAAGACAGAAAGAGAGATAGAGAAAGAGATGTTTTTTTGCAGCTGCAGACATTTGGCAAGAGTGACAGAATCTTACTGTAAATATCAGATGGGTACCAAAAATGTAGGAGGGAATCATATTTCTTCCAATTAATACATTAGGACACCTTTTCAATGTAGTGTATGCAGCATGTAACTCTAAATTGATTGATTCCTTTATATAGTGTTATAGCCTCGATGTTGGTTGAAAGCTGATGTGTCTTAGCTGCTGCGAGCCTTAGTTAGAACTGACTAGTCATTGCTGTGGACCAGTTATCAACCAATACATATAAGTACCCAGTCATGGTCACTACACTCTGCTCTATGAGAATAGCCAGATGTATTTGAAAGCTGACACAGGCAGTGGACACACATGGTTCTGTTTGTACAGTGAGTGTCTGCATACACAAGCATGACTTACACTAAAAAGCAGATATGACAGATTTTTTCGCTGAATTTTTGAAAGACAAAGGTGGCAAAGGTTCGAGAATGTATGTTGTGCACCTGTGCCATGCACTTAAGTAAAATTAAAATCATGCTCCGACACATGACCGTGTCCATGGAGATTTTAATTCTATAAGATGATGGAGCAAAAGAAGAAAAATGAAGATTGTGACAAATGACAGTGCTTATTTTGGCATGGAAATCAACAACTCAGTTGCCTAAACTGGGTAAAACCGAGTACACAGATGCTTCTGGATCCAGAGTGAACATTTGTCATATATACAAGTTAAACTAACAGGCTCCTAAAACTAGTTTCTGCTTTCTACACTGATCTCTTAAGTACCACAATCAAAAAGTAAGCAGACTTTACTGAGGTTTGATATCCTGGCTTTGACTTGACCTGGCTTTCATTACAAACACACATTCTTTTACTTCATAAATAACTGCAATTCCTCAATTGATGCACTTTTACCAAGTGTGCACTTGGTATAAGGCTGTTTAGCAGCTAAATGTCCCACTATGTTCCTTATCAAGTTGCTAAATGTACTATTGTATGTTCAACGTTTCCTGCTTGGCCAGTAGCAAACAGTAGGTATTTCTGAGCGTTTTCACTTAACAGCTGCCTGTTGCTGCTGGAAATGTGGTTTCTCGGGGTAGTGATAGTGAACCAAAACAATAAGGTTGTGGGCAGTAAAACCAAAAAAAGAGCTGAATGATGCTGAAAGCCTCTGTAGACCTGAGGGAAACTGCAGAGTTGAACGGTAGCTATCAGTGGGTTGGTCACTGCGAGTGACACCTTTCACCTTAAATGCAGTCATTTAAACCAAAATGATTGATTAGTGCAGCTTTTTAGGTAGAGTCAATACAGTTGTATAAATTATGTAAATGAATGATTTAACCGTTACTCACATTTGTCTTTGTTGAATGAATGAATATTGACTGAATGAATGTGCATTCACAGATGTCTTGTTCATTTGTTCTAAAGTATGACAACAGCACAAAAACAGTCAGAGATTGTCTATTGTGTCTTTGTAAGTCCAACAATTAGATTCTTCTCAACTGTCTCCGAGCCAGTCGAGCCACGATTAGCTGAATAAAAAGTTGTAATTCCACAGCGCTGAACTTGAAATACTGGTGCCTATAGCATGGGGGCTAAGAGAGAATGCTAATGGAATCATGAAGCAGCTTATCATGTGAATGAGAACAATAATGAGGAGACAAAGCAGAGACAAATCCATTGTAAGTGAGGTGGAATTATGTCGGCTCAGTGGATTATAAAAGGCCTTGATCCAGTGGGAGTTGAAAAACATGGCTTCTATTCTCACACATTTTCACACAGACACATACACACAAATACATCCATACACAAATCCATGCACATGCACATCCAGGACAGTATGTCAGAAACAGGCAAGCATTAATACACACTGATATAAAAACACATGCACACACATATGCATATTATTACAACTGCACACACATACAGAAATAGGCACACAGACACAGACGTCAAACCTTGATATCTACTCATGCTGCCAGATAATTGAATTAATTCAGCTGAGGAACAACTTCACAGATTAGCGACTTAACTTTTCAATAATAAGAAAAAACTCAGCCACGCATGATAATTACATTTGTCTCAAATGAGGGCAGCCGTCGAGATGTATCATGCATTGCCATGCGTCCACAGTTTAACCCACACGCTCGCATGCACACACATAGACACAGTCACCTACCCACCAAGTGGCTGAGAGATAGACATTTTTAGAGTTAGAAAACACAGAGGAAACACTGCTGCGGTGACAAATCTATATGTCAATATTGTTTTGGGGATTTTCCCGATTAACACAAAACAAAACTTCTACAATATATGGCCAATAGTATTTGGACACTATTGTCCACATACAGTTGTGTACTTTTGGTCTGTTGCTGGTGGCTTAATGGTTTGGATTATACCACTTTGTACAAAGACAATTTATTTAATGTATTATCTCATCAGCTTCATTGATTTTTGTAAATATATACTTACTCTGAATTTATTGCCAGAAACACATTTTGAACAAGTTTGGAATGAGGCAACAAAAGACTGATAAAGTCTTGGTTCAGTTTGGAACTTTCCACAGGACTACAGGTTCATTGGTAACAGGTGATAGTGTCATGATTTGGTATGAAAGGGGCATCCTCCAAAGGCTCAGTCGTTCACACAAGCAAGAATGGGGAGAGGTTCACCATTTTGTAAAACTCCTGATTGTATAGAAGATATTAATACACGAGCTCAGGAACACTTCATAAAGCTGTTTAGGGTAACCACAGTTTGCAAATGATTGTGCTATTTTTCTATTAACATTTTACACAGCAGTGTTTCCCAAACATAGACTTTAATTGGGCCGGCCGCACAGGTATCTTAATTGCCACCCAAGTGTATTTGGAGACTCATTTTAGCATTTTCTACTTGATTTTTTTTTATCAGTCTGAGAGAACAACGGCATCCGCAATCAGTTAAGTAGTGGATAATCTGCCCTCACTGTACCCCTCATATCCACTGACATTGGCATCTGCTCTGCAGAGAAACAGAGAGAGAAAGATGTTTTCTGGTATTACATCCCTCCTCTAAACCTATTTAATGTAGGCCTATTTATGCTGTCATACTGTCATTCGGTACCACGTGGGTTTTTATAGCTTCGTTAAGATACATAATTTATGACAAACTTCCGCCACACATGGCTCACCTGCTGTTTTGAAAACTGAATCAGGGTGAAAAAATCCAAAATGCAAAGTTTTTTGGGCGACTTTATGGATCATACCGCTGCCGTAGAAAGTCAACAGAGTTGATACATTAGGGGAGAGAGAAACTTAAGGTAGAAATTATGGTAGACAATTAAAGCAACACTATGTAGGCAAACCTTTAAAGCAATTCTGAAAAGGGTAGTTCCTTTTTTGAGTCTCATTCTCAGGTCAGCTTGACATCACAAATTCTTTTCTGGCTGAATGAGAGTAAATCCCTCCAGGTTCTTGTAGAACAGTCTTCCCAGAAGTACAAAGGGCGTTAGAACAGGATAACGGTGCTCATAGCTTTGGAATGAGATATTCAACTATCACATATGTTGTGTCCACATACTTTTGCAGTGTGCATTAAATACCTGTTTAAGTCAAAAGCAGCCCAAAACCGAAACCTATTTCCAACCTTCACCTTGAACCTAAGCTGAGCCCCGACCATAAAATCTCCTCTCAAAGAAGTGAATGACCATCTAAATACAAACATCAAACTTCAGGACAGCAAACTAGAGCCACCAAGTAGTTTTTATCATCTTTCTATCCACATGAGGTCATTTGGGTCTCACAAGCATAGCAATACAAGCACACCCAGTCATCCAGTCATGAGCAGCGTCTAGCAGTGTACACAAGGAGGTGAGAAAGGTGCAATGTACATTTCAGGCCCCACAACACTGAATTCTGCAAAAACAAGCCATAAAAATTCCAGAGGGTGCATTGAAATCCTCACTGGGCACCCTTCCTCTCCCCCTCCTTCTCCCTCTCCATCCCTCTTTTCCTCCCTCTCTCAATCTTCTCCCCCTCTCCTATTTCTGTCTATTGTCAGTACAAAGCATCCCATTCAGGCCCCGATGACTTCTCTTACGGCAGACAGCGGTAGGCTTAACGAACAATGGCCACATGGAGACAAAAGCCAGTTTATTAGGTTGGAGAGTGAGGGAGAGACAGACTAAGAGAGGGAGAGAGAGATGGGGAGAGAGGGAGAGGAAGACAGAGAGAAAGAGTGGCACTCGGCGTTCCATTGTGGCTGGACTCACATCTGGTGGCCATGTGTGACCGGAGCAGCAGGGCTAATGATGGGCTTCCTGAGGCCAGCTCAATTAGGCCAGGCCTCACCGGACTCCCAGAGAGAGATGCAGAAAGAGAGATGCCTATCGACATGCTGGTTCACTATTTCTGTGCGTTTGTGTGTACGAGTCAATCTGCTCCATATACAGTCGTCTCCTGCTTGTGATGTGTGTCTTCAAATGTGTTTTAGGGCATTTGTGTGCATGTAAATTCCCACTAACACACTTCTGAGCACTGTCCCCCTTTTTTTATTCTTTGGCACAAACGACACCTCCCCTTGTCGCACATACAGAGACATGCATAAACACACACCCTCCTCCTGAGCGGGCTAAAACTAACTAACAAGCCGTAAAGCCATTAACGGTCAGGGCGCTGCTTTGATAGCCCAACACAAGATTTTCAACACACTTAAAACTACACAGGGGAGCAGAACAAAAATGACGAGAGCCTGCAACCGTGTCCTCAGGCATGTGTGTTCATGTCTGCGTGTGATGTCTGGTGTGTGTGTTGCATTGTGTACAAGAAGTGAGCGCCAAATCAGACGGGTTCCTGTGACAGTACCATCCCTTATTATTCCTGCCTTGCAAACTGCTCACCCCAGAAGACACTGACTGAAAATACAAACCTAATAAACAGCAAAGAAAAGCCCGTCTGTCTGTGATAATAAAAGGCTTTATTGGGGAAATTTTATGCCAATTCTTCTCATACTCCCGTGTTCCTGGTCAGATGTGTATAATTAGTATTGCATAAGCAATTGCACAAACAAGAACTGGGGTCATTTGAGGCTTTAAGTTTAAGGACATAACCACACACAGTGTTTTAGACATGATTCTTATCAGGGTCTTGTATCAGTGACATGCTTTGAAAAGACATGGTAAGGTCATTGTTTTGGGATTTTCAGTTAATTCCACAATATACAGGGTCAATTTTGGGTATCCAACACACCCAGAAGCATAGAATGTAATTTATTAACTATTCGCAAAACCTTTCCGTTCTTAGCTTAAAAAATACCCTTCGTCTATACACAAAGAAGAAATATATAGTGTTACTAGAAACCCAAAGGAATTTGGACAAAGAAATACAGCAAAAACCTTCTGAACAACCAGGAAACCAAAATAACTTGATTTAGTAGCTCATGGATGCTATTACGGTTTTAACTGCCAGAATTGAGTCAAAATTCATATTCATACTCATATTCATTCAGTGTGACTTACACTCTTAACCTCTGCAGATATCATTATCCCAGATGTCCATCATAAATAAATGTCCATCCGGCAAATCATACTAAAAAAGACACTCCTTATAACTCTAGAACTTGCCTGAGAATCATCATGTTTTTAATTTTTCTTCAGCATCAAAGCAATGATCAATAGATATCTGTAGATCCATGGGTACATTGCAAATGGGAACAGCTAATAGCTAATTTGGCATACTTTTAATGGTGCCACTTACAGGCTAAAAAAAGGGGCCAAGTTAAAGTGTATAGCTAATTAACCCATGGCAACGTTATACTGCCTGTTCAATGCATTATTGTCCTCTGTCAGACTTTGACTGGGTAGCCTTGAGGTTAAGACACCGTGAATGAACCACAACATCCTGTTCGCTATCTACTGTCAATAATGTAATAAAGGCATAAAATGATCAAACTTATAAAAAAGCAAAGTTAATTTTTGATCTGTGACAAAGCTTCTTTTTTTTTTTGCAAAATAGTAGGCTACTGACCGTTAAACTGGACGTGTATCACGAGATGCAGATTTGTGCAATATAAATGTCATTCCTAGGACACTGGGCTGAGCCTGCGCTAGCACACACCTGTTTGTAACGATGTGTGTGTGTGTAAGAGTAAACAACAGAGTCGAAGAGGAAAGACTGAGTTTGGTCAGTGACGATGAACTGAGCCGAGGAACACTCATTCTATCCTCTGGCCACATAACCCTCACTGTCTTTCTCTCTCTCACTCGAGCAGTAAATCGAATGGTAGTCAACTGGAGCGTTCGATCCCCATCCATTTTCACTTGCTTCTTTTGTGCAGCTTTATAGATGGTTACTGTGGTTACGTGTGATCTCTCTGTGGAGGGGAAGTGGTTCTCATGATGGAGAATCACAGGTTTCAGTCAGACCATCACCGGCTCATGTAGACACCATCAAAGTTGATTATCGTGTGTGTGTCTGACTGACTCCTGCCTTCTGAGCTCAGAAAACACAGTGGTTCTACAGATGTTCTATTGCATAAAGTAATCCTTTCTTTAGTCGTTAATAATAATGCCAGAAACTCCACTATCACAGATTTTTGGCAGATATGGTGACATACTGTGGTGATAAATAAAAAGGCTGTGTTTTAACTCAGAATATTACGCACAGCTTAAATGAAAAAAAAGCCATGAATCTAATTGGTTACAGTGAGAGTAAATTAAAGTAACTGAGTAACTCCAGGGATGGCAAAACTTGATAATGACATTCATGTTTTCTACATGACTGACTTTGGATTTGTGGTTTTGAGTACAAATTCCCTCCAACTATTGGACAGATTATTTAGATTATTATTAGATTATTACTTGGTCTACAGCTATGCTACCCTTTTTATTTTGACAATAAATCTTCTGATAAAAAGATATGGCAAGATTTGTGGTTTTTGGCCTACATAACCATTAAATGAATATTTAAGACATTTAAAGATGTCAACTTGGACTCTTAGAAACTGCATTAGGCATGTTTCACTTTCCAGTTTAAAAGACCAAATGATTATTGAAGTAAATCATCAGATTTATCAACAATGGAAATAACAATAGCAATAGCAATAACTTGCTATTTTTACTCCAGTGCAAATTTAGTTCTAATCA